>NW_027186304.1:76667014-76755328 GCF_028583685.1 Petaurus breviceps papuanus | reverse complement strand
GTATTATTCAAATCTGTACTATTCAAACTTATGATTACACAATTGTACGTAATGTAAAAAATGTAAAAATAGAATGTAAAAAGTGCTTTACATATATTATCCCATTTGATCCTTACATTATAATTGGTCCCAACCCAATGAAAATATGCATTGAAAATTTTTTAAATAAGTTTTAAAATCTTTTTTATGAACATAACACCACCATTACAAAAATAATAAAAATTAAAAAAATTTTACATGACTGAATATTATACTTAAAGATAAACCTCACTTACTAGCTGTATGACCTTGGGTAAGTCACTTAACCCTAATTCCCCTGCCTCCCCCCCTCCAAAAAGAAAAAAAAAGATATCTACACTGATAATATGAAGGAAAAATTGATTTTGTCATTTAAAATAGTTTGGCAGCATAAACCACACTTTCTCTTTAATTCTTCATACATATACTGGTAGGTACAGATAGCTTTATCCACATCTCAGCAAACTTGTATGCTCACAATCAGACACAGTGCATCAAGTATAGTTGGATGACCTGAGGCATTATCTAAAATCGGTAATACTTTAAATGCAATATTGTTATTGTTGCTATATTTTTCAACAGATGGACTAAAATAAAGAAAACCATCCTTCAAAAACAGCATTAGTCACGCAAGCTTCCTTATTTATTCGCTAAAGAATTGGAAGCAGTTGATGTTATATCCTTTCAAAGAGTAAGGATTTCAAGGCAGATAAACATCGGTTTTAGTTTAAAATCCCCTTCTCTATTACCTCCCAATAAAAGTATTAGGTGATCTTCAGACACTTTAAATTCAGATTGAGGTTTTTCTTTCTTAGAAATGCAAGTTCTGGAAAGCATCATTTCCCAGAATAAACCTGTTTCATCAACATAAAAAAATTTTTCATCAGTGTTTCTACCTTCTTCAATAATTTTCTCAAAACATCAGAATATTTAACTGCCCTATCCTTAATCTGAACTGGCCACCTCTGGCATATTAGTGGCAGTATTTCCTCTGTTTGGTTTCAGGGCTCTGTAGACCAAGTAAGGCAAATACTGGGCATAGGTAGGGCCTGTTCCTTAAAAGAATATAAATCACTATCCAACTCCTTGATGTATGTATACCTCTCCTTCTTATGGCTTGGCTATAAGCTGACATGCAGTTCCAAAGCCTAATAGAGCACTGGCTTTCCTTCACTTTTTAAACACTATTTAGATCTCCGCCAGCTCAAAATGCAGATAAATTCAGTTTCATTTGGTTTCTTATATTCTTCTAAATACAGCGTTGGAGTGTAGGGCTTGATCTTGAACCAGCCTCATTCCCCTTCACTAGCAGTGCTCTGAGACCTCCTGGCAGACTCCTTGATATTTTTGTGAAAAATCAGGTAAGGCCCGGCAACAATGCTAGGAATATTGAGCATGATTAATTCCTAATATAAGAGGTTTCAGGGAATTAATCTACATCAGTCTCCTTGGGCTCAGGAGTCAATCTCCAGGCTATGAACCCACTGGGACCTCACCCCAATTTGGAGACACAAGAGGATACAGCTAGAATCATAAAATTACAGTTTTATGTATTTATGTTATGTAATTTTCCTTTTTTAAAATGTTTCATAACTACTTCTGTGGTCCTGTTAGAATACGAATCCTGCAATATTTATATCCTTGTCAATCTGTGACAAGCATTCATTCATCTTCCATTTTATTC
Organism: Petaurus breviceps papuanus; assembly: GCF_028583685.1. Lineage (NCBI taxonomy): Eukaryota > Metazoa > Chordata > Mammalia > Diprotodontia > Petauridae > Petaurus > Petaurus breviceps. Next base: position 76,753,626 of record NW_027186304.1, on the reverse strand, counting down.
TGTGGTGCATGGTGGGGAAGATGGTATGAGTGGAGACTACCACCTTGAGACAAACATATACCCTCTGTGCTTCTGATCACACACAGTCAGTTGATTAAAATCAGCTTCTGGGACTCCTTAGTCTGTTCATTCAATTGGTCAATCAATCAAAAAATGTTTATAAAGGCTTACTATGGTCCAGATGCTATACTAAGTACTGAGGAAACAAAGAAAAATAAAGCCATATAAACCAGCTATTAAGGCAATGAAGGGCAGCTAGGTGGATGGAGCATTGCGTTTGGAATCAAGAAGATTCATGAGTTCAAACTCAGCCTCAGACACTTACTAGCTGTGTGACCCTGGGCAAGTCAGTTAGCCCTGCTTGCCTCAGTTCCTCATATGTAAAATGAACTGGAGAAAGAAATGGTGAACCACTCTAATATCCCTACCAAGAAACTACCTCCTCCTCCCCAAAGAAAAACACCTATATCACAAAGTGCTTTATAGTGATGAATCAAATAGTTAACATAAAGTATTTATATATATGGTGGTGTCTAACTTTTACTCCTGACAAAATAAGAATAATAAATGATATTTTCACTGCATCAATATATTCTGGTAATTTACTAAATCATAATAGAATTCCTGCTAATCTTATATTTGATGTTTAGAAAGCAGTGAACTCAGAGAGATGCCATTAATGAATCTGTAAATGTTGTAACTTGGTATCTGTGCATGTTAATTAATTACTAGATTACATATTTCCTTCTCGTATTATTCATCCTTGTACCCTCTCTGTACCTGTCACAGTAGAGTACATACAGTATTCACTCAATAAATGTCTTCTGAGTGGAATGGGCTTCCCTTCAACAAATGGTGAAATCAATTTATAAATTAATAGAATGGGAAGGGGACCTTAGAGACCATCTAATTCAATCCCTTTATTTTATGGCCCATAGGGACATAGGACTAGAGTGTGAAGGATACTTAGAGGTCATTTAGTCAGACTCCCTCCCTTCCTTTACTGATGAGAAAACAGGTGACTTGTCCAGTATCATACAGGTAGTAAGAGGAGAACTGGGATTTGCACCCATGTCTTTTGACTCCCAATCCAGTGATACTACCCTTGCTGCCTCTAATATTTTCATGTTGCAAATTATTCTTGGGGTTCGGATGGAGTGCAGGGTAGGGACAACCTATTTAAGAACCAGTCTTTCCTGCAACATAGTTTAGTCTTCAGGGAACTCCTGTGAGTTCTACAACAGAAGACTTGCCCAAAAAAAAAAAATCACATTATCACAGAGAAAAGTGAGGCAAGAGAAGAGGACTCTGGACATCTCTTCTAGTCTTCTCTCTTTATTCTAGATTAATTTTTCATATTAATCAGTGGTTACTTTGACAGGGATGAAGAACCTCGGGGATGAGACAGAGGATAGCAAGCTTTGATGTGAGGTTAGAATAGGACTCACTACCGTGTTTCCCCGATAATAAGACCTATCCCGAAAATAAGCCCTCCCCTTACTGTGTAAGATTCCTCTAAAATAAGCCCTCCCCCGAAAACAAGCCCTATTGAGATTGCTACTGTAGTGAAGGTGATCCCCTGCGCTACACGCTACATTACGGTACCCTCTGTATGCACCATCCCCCCCCCGAAACGCACACCGCGCTCCGAGCTGCATCCAATCAGAGCTGCAGCAGTGAGCGCGTCATCCTGTTCTTCCCCAGTGATTTTCTTATTGAATAAAGGAACATTTTTTTTGTTCACATTTACCTGTTTATTAAAATTGCTGTCAATGTTCATTAAAATAAGCCCTCCCCTGAAAATAAGCCCTCTGGCGTTTTTCTGTCCAAAAAAATTAATAAGACAGTGTCTTATTATCGGGGAAACACGGTAGGTCCCTGAGCAGCCAGGAGGCAGTTTGGGCCAAAGATCAGGGAGAGAATACCCCCTAACCCATGAATCTTCCCTCACTGTTATCCCTCCCCTTTGCCCTTGGCTTATCAAGGGCTTATTCTTTCAAGACCAGATTGAAGTCCTACCATCCAGACTGAGAGCTTGAAAGAGTCCCAAGAGATTCATTTACAATTATCCTTTCCACATTGCAACTTTTGATATATCACAGGTCAGCATAAGAAATTAAATGAGAATTGTTTGGGAGTTTTTGCAGAGTTGTAGACAATATGCGAAGGCCAGCAGACAACACAGAAAAAGTTCAGATACTCAGAAATTCACGAGACACGTGTATAGTATTGTACAATATCACCATATTTTATCTTTTAACACCATAATAATTCAGACTTCTTTTCTGGTATGAAGGGAGGGCCAAAAAATTTTACATGAATTTTCCAGTTTGGGGGGAGGGCAAGGTCCATGTGAAAGGGATAATTGCCTTCTACTTGCATTCATTCAGCACCTAAGTATTATGGATACAAAGACAGAAGGAAAAATTTCCAACCTGCCCTGAAGGAATCTGTCTACTGAGAAAATACAACATTTACCCAGATAAGGAAGTGCACGATAATTTTTTTTCATTTTTTTTAAAAATAATTTTAAGAGTGAAAGAAAAGTAGCTCAGGAACATAATACAGAGAGAAAATTGAGAGTCCAATAGAGGTGAAGTGACTTGCCCATATAGTTCAGCTAGTGACAGAGCTGGGACTAAAACTTCCATCTTTTGCCTTTTTGACTCTGTGAATCCTTGCTTTTCCTGCCCAAACTGCAGTGATCGCTTCCTCATCTAGCATTGCCTACCAGGGGTGGGGAACCTTTGACCTAGAGGTCACATGTGGCCTTCTTTCACTGAATCCAAACTTCACAGAACAAATCTGGCATTTAGCATAGGCTACCTTGGGTTGTTATTTACGTTTTTGTTCGTTTGTTTTGTTTTTTTGCCTTTTTTTTTGGAGGGGGGAAGGTAGGTCAATTGGGGTTAAGTGACTTGCCCAAGGTCACATGGCTAGTTTTTGTGTTGAGTGTCTGAGGTCTGATTTGAACTCAGGTCCTCCTGACTCCAGGGCTGGTGCTCTACTCACTGAGCCACCTAGCCGCCCCCGACCTTATGACTTTTACCCAATGTACCCCACAAAATTCTTCGGGTGTAATTCCTTCTGTATCTCCCTGTGGCTGCCACTAGACCATGCCTTACCTATCATCTGTAACATCCCCTACTTTCCCTTAGCTTACCTACTGATAGGAATTGGTCTTTTTGAAATGTTTTAACTAGCAACTAGGATAAAGAGGTAAAACCACCACACAGTACATAAGGTCAGGTTACCGAGGCTAGAAATCTGATCCTGGGATTCCCCTAATCTGCCATAAAAGGAATAGCAAACTATTGGCTAAGCCAACCTGATCCTATTTCCCTGACCTTTGGCCTCATTCTCACATGGAGCTCTCAACAGGTTATCTAGGGACACTGCTCAGGTCAAACTCATAGCCCAATTCAAAACAAACTTTTGGCTCTTCTTCCTATGAAGCTACCTATAGTTTTTGCTTTGTCACTAGAATAGAAAACGACTTCCCATTTGATTTAGTAAATATTGTATATGCCATATTCTGTTCCTGTCGTCCATCTCTCCCTGTCATGTGTCATGAGTCATATATTTCTCTTTGCCATTCTCCAAGGCTTTCCCTGGTTTTTTAGTTACTCAGGTTTCTCCTTCCTTTTAATGATATTTACATTTACAATGGTCAGCTAGGTGGTGTAGTGGATAGAGCACCAGGCCTGGATTCAGGAAGATCTGAATTCAAATCCAGCCAAGGATACTGACTAGCTGTGTGACCTTGGGCAACTCACTTCACCCTGTTTGCCTCAGTTTCCTCATCTTTAAAATGAGCTGGAGAAGGACTCCAAATGGAGTCATGGAGAGTCAGAAACAACTGAAAATGACTGAAAGAGCAATTTTTACAATGCTGTAGACATTACGTATATTGTTCTCTTGCTATACTTATTTTACTGTGAATCTATGCATGCAATTCTTTCTCTGCCTTTCTGTATTCCTCATAGTTATCATTTCTTCCTGAACATATATTCCATTACATTCATTTTTTTCAACCATTTCCCAACCAATGAGTACACACTTTATTTTTTTTCCTTGCTACACCACTTTTCCAGAGTAATAGAAATCCTTCTGATACCAGGGGGATGTCAAGGTTACAATATACAAGGCAATTCAAGAAATATTTTTAAAACAACTACTTATTCGCAATGATCTGGAGATACAAAGAAAGAAAGAAAAAAAGCAGTATCTGCCCTCAGGGAGCTTACATTCTACCAGATTGAACTCTATGTATATCTGAAAATCTCAGAACCCCAGTAAAACCCTGAGTAGGGCCAGTGACTTGGGAGAAATACTAAAGAGGGAAGAATTCCTGGTGAGTGTTAAGACTAGTAAACTGCCTAATTCTCAGATCTGATTAGAACCCTATCTTGATTATGATATCATTACCTAACAAGTATTTTTCTTTATCATTTGCCACATTATCTGTAAACTTAGAATCATCAGGGAGCTCAAGGAATACATTCCATGAGATTCATACTGCCCACTTATTTCATCACATTTGCAAGTGGAATCCCTAAACAGCATCATCCCCAGTGATGGTTAATATCTTCTCTGGGTATTTGGTATCCACATATTCATGAGTCCAGTTAAATGAGATGGATTTGCACAACAGAAACAATTCTATGTCCTCTGAAGATTAAACTTTTCTCCCAGCTGAATTTAATAAAAAGTACTGACCCCTAGTGGCAGCGAAGATGACACTTCTTTGTTAACGTTAAATAATTTTACTTCTCTATTTTCCAGGAATCTATCTAATCCTCTTCAAAAGTCACTACATATAAAGATGTAGATTATTATGTAATAAACATATCCAATGCAATCACCATTTAAAAAAAATCATCATAATAAATTATGGATGACTTGCAATTCCATTGATTATGTACTCCCTCAAATGATGAGGCTTATAATACATTTGTTTTTCATCCTACATGACTCTCGTTCGTGTCCTTCTGTAAATCTTCCACAAAGGGTTCGTTCACCCAATGTTCTAGAGCATTCTTCTCAATGTCTTGACTCTACATGGAGCACATGGGCTAACTCTTGGTCATGCTACATGATCAGTACAACTCCTTTTCTGATTAGACATATCCCTCGTGGAATTTTTTACTCAGTGTCTTCTAATCAATTTTTTTGTTAGTGATATTTTGTAGTCTACTCATGCTCACCATGTACTATCCACTATCAGTCTTTGGAGACTGGTATTCCATGAATCACAGTGTAACATGGATTGACTCTATCTCCATTCCCTTGAGGGTAGGTCTGTTATATTTTATTCCTACTAGAGATTATCTGTGGTTCCCCAAGGGAAAAGTCTCTTCTCTGCCATTTGGCTCAAGCCAAATTTTCCATGGCAGATTTGCCATGGGCAAAAACCCTATTACAATAGCCATTCAACATCAATTGAAGAATATTGATTTAAAAATATTTCATTCAGGCCTTTGATTTATAGACCAGCTTGAGGTCATTAAAAGCATTATACAATAACTCAAAAATAGTCTAGCCACTCTCTTTTTGTTCAGTTCTGAGCCCAGCTCATTGTCTGTCCATTTACACTATCTTCTTAAGATGTATGTATGATAACCCAAATATATGAATTATTCATCCAGATAGATGGTAGGCATCTTACATCCAGTGGGGTTTTTTTTTTGTTTTGTTTCTTGGGGGGGAGGGCAAGTGGGGTTAAGTGACTTGCCCAAAGTCACATGGCTAGTAAGTGTTAAGTGTCTGAGGCCAGATTTGAACTCAGATGTCTTCCTGGCTCCGGGGCCAGTGCTCTATTCACTGTGCCACCTAGCCACCCCATATCCAGTGGGGTTTTCAAGTGTAGATAGGCCAAACTTTTTTTTTTTTGAGTGATTATAGATGCCTCTTAGCAGGCTATGCAATATTCCAAGTTTTGATATAATCAGTACCATGTCATCTCTAAAAATGAGAAGCTAATCTTAATCAAGTATAGAGAATCTCACTATGATTTGAACTCTATACTAAACATCCCTCAGGATAAGGGAAAACACTTTTGGAGAGCATACATCTCTATTTTATGTCTTGATATTTATAATCAGAGGATCATCAAATGAATTTATCCCTATAGTTACAACTTCCAGTGAATCATAAATTTTAATGTATGCACGAGGAATACTTTGTTGGAGGATAGACCTTCAAGCATTTTATTCTTTCTAATCAAATGCCTTTTTAGAGTTAATGAAAACTAGAATGGGATCATGTATTTTTCAAACCTTTTGGTCATTTGTGTGACCATAATAATAGAATTTGCTATTGAATGCCATTTGAAAAAAACCCCAATTATTCCCTTTGATTACCTTCATCAAGGATGTCCTGGATAAGTGTGTATACTGATCTTTTTTAACATGTTGTAAAGCTAGGAGAGTAGGTGAATGGGTTGGTAATAATATTTTCTTGATTCCTTTTCTTTTAGTTACTAATAAGGTTGAAGGTTTTTTTCTATGCCTCCTATATCTTCCCTTCTTTCCAATTTCTTGAGAATTATTTTCTTGAAACCCTCAAAACTGCATTATCTCTAGTACAGACTTCTTTTTTATATACCTGATCTAGTTCAGCTGAGCTCATTTCTTTTTTTTTTCTTGGGTGTCATTTCTCCTTTATACAACACTGTAAGGTTAGGGACTAAATATATTATCTCCACTGACATTTATGAGAAAAATTGTTGTAAAAATCTTTGCAGATCATTCCCATTTTTTTGTCTTCTCACTGTTTTCCTTTGAGTTTCATCAAATGTCTTTGGGTTGGTTGGCTTAGCTGTATCCTTCACCAAGCTTTCTATAAACTTGCCCCTTTCCCTTCCATGGCACACCACACTTTTTAATAAGGTGATGATTCTTGTGATCTTCCAAAAGTATTCAAAGGTATTCCTTAGCAAGGAGATCAAGTGTTTGCATGGCTAAGTTTAGCACAATTTCCAGCACATATTAGGCACTTAATAGACGTTTGTTGATTGGCTGATGAATAATTTTTATGCACTTTTGGTCTCATTGTATCAGTTAACTTCCTTAGGAAATGGGGCTATTCCAAATCAATGTCTATTTTTTATTTATTTCCTATTTTTGGCATCCACAACTTGTTTAAATAGATCAAGTTGAAGTTGCCTTAATTAGACAACATATATTCTCATTTTTAGTATTCTCATTTGGCATTGATTTTGCTTTAGCAAGTTTACAGTCTGACTGTACACAAACAGCTAATTTACAAATGATTTTCATATCCATAAACCAGCATTTTCAATCTCTTCAAATATAATCATTTTTATTTGTGATTTTTGTATGATGCTCATCATATCCAATGCCTCCCAACTCCCTTCTCAAAGTAAGTATTCATGATAAATAACTACAAGATTTCTATATAGTTTGTAAGCCTTTTGGATTCCTCATTTCCTATATACTTGAATCATGTTTTTCAGCATATCTTTCAATGTATTCTCAGTGAAATACTTGCATGTGTCTTAAAGGCATCAAATATTTAAAAATTCATGTTGATTTAATTTAGTTATTTTTACTGAGTTCTCGGAAGCATTTCTCTACCTTCTTATTCTGTGCAACAGATATTGGTGCAAAAGCCACAATTATTTTCAAGGTGGTCTTTTTACAAATACATTAGTACTGAAATAGGAGGCAACCAAGTATCCTATGAAAGATGCTTCTTTTTTTAAAAATATTTTTATCTATTTTGTATACAAATATTTGTATTTATCAATTACATGTAAAAAATTTTTTAACATTAATTTTTTAAAATTTTGGGTTCCAAATTCTATCCCTTCTTCCTGCCCCTTTCCCCTTCTTGACAAGGCAAGCAGTTTTATGTCAATTATATGTGTGAAGTCATGCAAAAAATGCTTCCATATTAGTCATGTTGCAAAAGAAAACAAACAAAAAAAATCCAAGAAAAATAAAGTTTTTAAAAAGTATGCTTTAATCTGCATTCAGAGTTTAGATGGATAACATTTTTCATCATGGGTCTTTTGGAACTGTCTTGGATCATTGTCTTAATCAGTGTAACTAAGTCTTTAACAATTCATCAGAAAGGATGTGTCATTGCTTTTGGACACACAATAAAACCACCTCCATCATCTCCTTTATTTGCCTCTGAAAACCTCCAATTTAGCTATAACTTTCTTTTGTTTTCTGGTTTATTTACAGCAAAAATGTCAGCATTCATATGATTCAGTTCCTCTAATGGTATGTTTACTGGGCAAGGAGTACCAACAGCTAAGTTAATGCTTATAGATTACCAAGAAATGATGATTCTTATCACCCTCTGCCCACTTTTCTGCCATTTTGTAACTGTCACTATAAAAGTCAAAGGAGGATCACCCAGGACTGAGGGAAGTTTTGTATTTGTTTGTTTCACAGTTTGCTATAACCAAAGAATTAATCACCAGATACTTACTGATGATGAGTCTCTATTTATTTAGGCTTGTCTTCAGAAAATAATAACAATGATAATAATGTGAAGAAAAAGAGAGTCCCACATGTAGGGGAGAAGACCACATGTGGCTTGAAGGGAGGTAGAATAAACAGTGCTAACCTCTTCTCCCCTCCCTACCCCCAATCCCCCCTTTCTCCAAAAGAGACATATTCGTGCCAGGAAGGGAAACAGGAGGTTGGCCTTGGAGGCCTCCATTCTGTTCTCCTCAGAGAGAAGTGGTATTGGCTAGAAGCACATCTATCTGCCCTCTTTAATATTTTTTGTCTGGTATATAATTAATTTCCAACTAACTTTGTAATTTCTTTGTTATTTTGGGTTGAAGGGAGGATTCCAAACTCTGTATCTAAGGCTTGACCATCTAATACCAGTTCCACAATAAACACACAAAGCAAAGAAGTCCATTTATCCAAATCATAGCAAAACAGAAATCAGAGATGGTATACATAGGAAAATGTACACCAGACAGTGCAAAGTGCTCTCCCACTGGGAGCAAGATAACTCAGCTCAGCCAAGAGAAATTGTCCTTCATCTCACCCAAGGGAAACTCCCTGAATTCTCTAGAGTAGCAGTCTGGGAATAAGGACATGATAGAAACTGTGAGCTCCTTTCATGTCTTCCCAGAGTCTGTCCTTTAGCAACCTGAAGTGGGGCTCCTTACTTCATCTTCTCTCTCAAAGCTGGAAGCTGATTCCACACCTGAAGAAGACTCTTACTTGGGTAGTCCCAAAGAGGGATGCCCTCTTGAAGAATATCTAAAGGAGGAATGACTGAGAACTGAATCTCTTCTGCTCTCAACAAGTCTGCCCTGCTCCTCACATAGGACAGGGATTTCATCTCTGCCAAGAGAGTCCCATATCAATGGGCTTTAAGACAGGAGTTACATAAATAATAGCTAGCTAGCATTTATATAGCACTTTAAGGTTTGCAAAGCACTTTGCAAATATTATCTCATTTTATCCTTACAACACTCCTGCAAGGTAAGTACTAGTATTGTCCACATTATACAGTTGAGGAAACTGAGGCTAAGGAAGGTTAAGTCCAGCACTCTATCTATCCATTGTGTCACCTACCTGTCTCAAGAATAGACACAAGCCACTGCCAGAACGGTACTTAAGGGCTTTTCAGCCTGGTGAAAGCTTATGCTTATGCCAAAGCTTATGCTCTATATATGTGGCTTTTGAGAAGCCAGAATCAACTTCACACTGAGATCTTTTGAAGTAGGACTTTGTGGACACAAGCTCAACTCCAAATTTTTGTAAATCTTAAATACCAGTGATGGAGGTTGATTTCAAGTAGTCTTCACCAACAGTCATTAGTCCTTTGGGAATGTCCTATCCCAAGTTTTATTCAGTTATTCCCATAGTATATATAAGAGGGAGCTATGAAGCTCCCTGAAAGAATGAAGATTTATTTATAGAAGCATAATGCATGATATATTTCATTAAAATATCTATTAATACTTCAGTGAAATATAATGAAATGAGATATTGTAAAGATCCCCAAACCAATAAAGATGATTTATTTGTAAAAATATAATGAATTACATATTTAATATAAAAAACATGTATTTATATCAATCATAATTTTAATTCACTAGGGTTGGAAAGGCCATGAAGAGGTTTCCTGGTCCAACTTCTCCACACCTGATAGAGGAATCATGTCTATAGTATGTCCATGTTCTATTTCCCCGTTTTAAGTAATGAGGTCTTCACTTTCTCACAAGGTGTTCTATTCCATTTTCAGATGTAATAAGTCCGAAGTCTAATTGTTAGGGAATTTGTATCTTGTATTGAACTGGAATTGGTCTCCCTTTAATGTCTATTCATTGCCTCTCTAGAACCAAGCAGAGTATTTCTCATCCCTTTTGTTGTTCATGAGGAGGATTAGGATTTATGAGTTGTGACACTGATCCAGCATAGCTATCCTTCAGCAAAGCCTATTAGCTGCTCTGAAAATCTTTATCACAGGGGTTTTGTTCAGCTGTAGGCTTTGCTCAGGAATAAAGTGATGCACATGGAGTGCATCTCGGTGTGATTAAGGGGGCAACTTTCAGCCTTGTTCTGATACTTTGCTGTAGTGTGGAGGTGTTGCTGGGCTCTCAGATGCTATGCTATCAGAGAATTCAAGTTCTGGTGGATTTTACCAAATATGGGGCTGGTGGCAGGCTCTGTTCCTGTCATCTAAGCAGTTTAGCTAAGTATAGAGAGAGGTTCATCACAAGAGGCTTGGTTGGCCATGCATTAATTTTTTTTTTAATCACAGCAACTCATGAAACATGGAAAAGTCACAATCTATACCAAAGAAAGGGATATCCATAGTCCCAATCTTTCAAAGTATGAATGTAACAACACTGAATGTCACAGATATCATGACCATTTGATTTTAAGATTATGACCTGAGCTATTTTGCCCAAAATACATATACATATAAAATAAATTTCATCAAAATGATAATGATAACTAGCATTTATATAATGTTGTAAGGTCTGCAAAGCACTCTAGGAATATTATCTACTTTCATCCTCACAACAAACCTGGAAATAGGTGCAATTTATTATCATCTGCATTTTAAGGAGGTAAACACTCAGACTAAGAAATTAAGTGATTTGCTCAGGTATGCACAGGTAATAAATGTCTGAGACAGGATTTTATCCACTGTGTCACCTAGCTATCAAAAATGGCAAGGAGGCATGCCTATTCGAAACTTTTTTGACCAACATTTTGTTCCAGAATGGTTTATTTTGATACCAAATAGATAAAACTCCAATTATTTATCTGAAGATCTTAGTTCAACTATTAGTTGACTTGGACATGTCTAACTTCTATAACAACCAAGAATGCAAGTGTCCCTTATGCTGATGACATGCATGGCTCTATTGCCTTTGACCAGTAGAAGCAGTTTAGAAGTTATATTAGATTTATGACCAAATAACTTTTTGTATAGTCCAGTGGAATTAACAAGTAGAGAACCCTGTTTTATACATGGAGAAACCCACACCTGCCAACCTCTGTTCATCTAAACACAGTGCTTAAAACCCTACAGAGAGGCGATAGTCACACACCAAGTATGCTATTCTGTCGATTCCTCTCCTTGCTCTGGATCCTTAAACATTGTTTCCAGTCTTCTGATCCATTCTCTTCCAGGTGTGTGTGTGTGTGTGTGTGTGTGACTTGAACTTGACCCATGCCTTTACAATGTGAGTACACTCTAGTCTCGCCCAACTTGGACTTCTGAACATTGACTCAAAATCATAGAATCTTCACTAGGACCTCAAAGCTAATTTAGTCCAACCAGAACCCTTCCTACAATGCCAAGGGCAAGTGATCATCTGGCCCCTGATGGCAAAACTCTGGCGAGAGGAAACCTACCACTTGCATATAGGATACATACATGGTAACTGGAAGGCCATCTCAGGGAAAACACATGAGTCATGGGGGAATGTAGGGAAAATGGGAGAGGTTTTTGGCAGAGAGTGGAATTGAGCTGAATCTTGAAGGAAGTCAGGAGATAAAGGGGAGGAAGAACAGCATTCTGGAAATAGGGTCAGCTGGTGAAAAAGTTTGGAGTCAGAAGCCACATGTGTGGGGAACAGCAAGAAGACCAATATCACTGGATTGTACAGGATATGGAAGAGAGTAAAGTATGAGAAGCCTGGAAAAGTTAGGAAGGAGCTAGGTTGTATGGAACATCTAAAAACCAAGAAGAGAAGTTTATGTTTGAACCTGTAGGTAATAGGGAACCACTGAAGTTTGTTGCAGGATGTCGTGTGTGTGTGTGTGTGTATGTGTGTGTGACATAGTGGGTGCTAAATAAATATTCTTTGAATGAATAAATGAATGAATCATTGAATAAATAATCCATGGCTGGTGCTTAACTAACAGAAAGGGAAGTGAGAGGTATTGACAGGATCAAGGACCTGAACTCAAGAGGAGTGGGCATGGCGTACCATCCTTCCTGCCTTAATGGAAACATTTAGGATTCAGGAAACAAATTAGTGCTTGATAAAGGATTAATTAAAATTAATCTATGAGCTTGAATCATCATTTGATCTTGCAAATATTTACCCTTCTCCCACTGGATATGAGTCCCTTTGACACTTCTATTTTATTCATGAACAGATTCTGTCTTTACCTGTAATGACTGATAAATATGGGTAAAAACACCTCAGACTAGATTTGTCTGGGGACAGGGGAGGGAAGGTGTCATGGTAATTGAATTTCTTCCTGCTCAGGATGGAAGCAGAGTTTTTCTCACTTTGCACAATTTGGAGGCACCTCAGAAAAGTTTCGTTTTGTTGTTTCCAGAAAGTTCAACATGAAGCCAAGTGAAGAGTGATAAAATTAGTTTGAAACCTTCTGAAGCAGGAGGTGCAGTTCTCTATCAAAAATGGAAGCAGAATTAGCTTCATCTAAGAAGCAAGGTAACCTTGACCAAACACAAGGTAACACTGTCCAAACACCTTTCAATATCACAATACTGAGCAGGAAAGGGCCAAGATTTGGAGCTAGAAGGAAACTTTGGTATCATAATCCAACCCTCTCATTTTACAGATGAGGAAACTAGGATCCAGAAAAGGAAATTGACTTGTTCCAAGATTCTCCTGGTAAGAGAACCAGAATTTGAACCCATGTGTTTTGATTTTAAATCCACTGTTCTATCTGCTACCTTATTCTGATTCTAGTTGAATCCCTCTATTTTATAGATGGAATCTGGTGAGGTATAATGGCTTAAAGTCAAGTAGCATTTCAACCATTCTTTCTATGGGAAAAGAAGCAGGTCAAGATCCCAAGTGAAACTCAAAAGTCTCTGAAGTCTCTTTAGCATGAGTTTTACCCATCTAGTAGCTTACCTGGAACAGATATCAAAGGTCCTAACATTATGTCCTAAGACATATTACCTTCCTCTCTTGTTCCATCCCCTTATTCAGTATTTTTTAAGTGACCACAAGCTTGGGATGATGTGGAAGGTCATGTGTTACAGGGGGGAAAAAAGCAATGGTTTTAGAGTCAGAAGACCCAGGTTCAAATCCTGCCTCTGACACTAATTACCTTGGTGACCTTGGCTCCCTGAGTCTCACTTGTCTCATCTGTAAAATCAGGGGAATGGGTTAGATAACTTGTGAGGACCCTTCCTGCTCAAGAACTGTGATCCTACATGCAAAAGAGACTGAGAGAGAGAGAGAGACAGAGATCCACACAGATGAAATGCCAGATTTTTGAAGAATTGCAGTACTTTCCCATTCACTCAATATACTGAGCTTACTTGGACTAAACAATAACAAAAGGGTATCGACAGTGCCCTATAGCTATGCATAACTCATCAAGAGAATGGAAACAAAGGCTTTTTGCTTTGAAATTGTGATATTCTTAGAGAAACTAGGACAAACCTAGTGACTGTTAGGTAGGCTATAATTAGGTAGCAGCAGGTGGTATATATTAGCAACCTACTAACTTTGGAATGAAAGCACAGCATTCATCTTCATATGCCCTGTCACTTAACAAGTATAATAGTCATTTAATCAAATGCAGCCAAAGTATCCGGTGGCCCACATATTGCCCAAGATGTTCCAGCTGGTAGTAGCCTGGCCAAGGATATTTACCAAATTCAGATTACTAAGGAAAATATGGGATCAGATTAACTGCTTGTGCTGAAAATCACCATCAAGTCAAATATTTGAATATTAATCACATATGTAGAATGAATCCCAAATTTTATATGCATTATACTGTCTAATCACTATGTGACTTAACTTACAAGAGGAAAATCAATAGCAACCAAGTCGAAACTCTTTGGTGCTTCAGTTTTTGCCTCTGTGTGACAGGGGCAGGGCAGGACCTAAGCAGAATTGAGAGATAAGTAAAATTATCTTTGGTGCTTTCCCACTTCGCTTTTCTTGATCCACTTTCATCCTCTGTGTTTTTGGCCCTCCACCTAGACACCTGGTGTGCACAAAGTCTCACATTTTGGCATTCTCTCCTCTAAACTATCTCCTTCAGTGTGTCCCCATGCTCCAAAATAACCTTTCTTCTACTTCCTCCCCAATCAAAGCTCTAAAAACCATAAGTCTTAACTCAGTACTTGTAGGAGAACAATCTAATTAAACCAAGTAAAAGGTGTGAATGACTAGTGGGCCTTAATTCTCTCAGGGGTGTTTGTCTTATGAAATATTTGTACATTAAGGATTCATTAACAAAAATGAATCGCTACTTGGTAAAATTTCAAACTGTCAAGTGAAGAATTTCAATCAGAGTAAGAGAGACTTGGAGGAATTTCTGAGTCCCCATGTATCACATCCACCAAGCCCAAGTAGGAAATGTGATATCTACTCTTAACTAATTATACTGGTGAGAAGATGAAATGAGATGATAATAGTGGGATCATATTAGCAGTGGGCTTAGGGGTGTTAAAAATATAATAGAGAAACTTATTTCATAAATAGTCTCCTAGATGATCAACCACCCAGATACCACAGGGTACATGACATTGGGCCCAAACTCAGCCCTGTGCTGTACCCTGGAGCAGTATGCAAAAACACAAGAGATCATGGTATTACATAGATCCGTTCATTAATAGTATCCGGTAGCTGTCTTCTACGTTTCATCCACAAAAAGGCCCAAAGTTCTTTAAAAACATTCTCTCATAATTTTTATTATCCTTTTTCCCCCTCTGTGGAGCAAGCAGGTAGACCTTTGAATTATTAACACCCAAGTACTGTTGCAGTACAAGCCTGACTATGGCCAGCTCTATAAGCTAAGTCATCTGGGGGAAGGGAAAAGATCTATGTACATTAAATGGCTTATCAATTGAATCTTGTTTCAGATGATGTGGACAAGAACACTCTTTTACTTCCCTAGAAGAGTCTATGGTAATAGGAAGGTCTGAATTTGAATTATGGATCAGACCCCTTACTAGTTGTGATCCTGGGATTTCTGTTCTTCAGTTTCCTCATTTGTGGGATGAGACTAGATACCATCTAAGATCTCTTTCACCTCTAACCCGATGATCCTATAGGAATTCTTGAGGCTAGTTCCCTAAAATAACTGAAGGGTGGGGAAATGGACTTCTATCTAGATACATTCCCTGAAGGAAGACCAGGCAAGCCATTTTCTTGCTCTCTGAAAACAATTTATGGAGATGGCCCTTAGCGGTTCACAGAAAAGTAAAAGACCTAAAGAAAAAATCTGTAAGGTGGAGAAAACTAGAATATTTGGATTCAGGGGCATAACTGTCTTTCAGAGAATAAAATACATATAGTATGACCTTAAAAAAAATTTCAGGTTTCCTACATAACCTTATCTTAAACATACACCAAGAGGGATCATGAGAGATAAAGAACCATAAAATCATCCCCTCACATTAACCACTCAATGTACAAATCCTTTCTACTACAGTAAACTCTTTTTGGTCAGAAATCTAAATTTCCATGTGGATTTCTCCTGCTTCTCTACTTTCTACTTTTCAGAAGCCTAAGCAGAGTTTTAAGGGATAATCTTTTCTTCCAACTTGGTTTCCAGGGATATCATCCCAGTTCAAAGAATAAAGTTATACTTTTAATGGAAGCAGAGTCACTTATGGATCAAACAGTTGGCAGTTTTATTATATTTGCCTGGGCTTTTAATTTTACTATATTGCAACTGCTTTAATCCAGATCCCTGAATGTAAGAATGATATTCTCAGTGGATTTTCAGCCCCCTCATACATTATGAATATCTGGCAGAATACAAATGTGTCACTTAGGCAGATGTGAATGCCTTTGGCAGCATACTATTACCCCAATCAGTGGGAAAAAATAATATTTGTGTGATATTAAAACAAAATTAATAGCAAGATGTGAATTACATGGAAAGGCTTTATGTTGTAATTAATAAAACTTGTAAACAACCCAGCAAATTAGTACCTTAATTAGGAAATGACCCATAATTTTTAATTAAAAAAAAAGTAAGGAAAGCTATTACAAGTCACATTCACTTGAAGAAGTAAGAAACAGAAGATAGATTTTTTTAAAAGATATTGTTTGATATTACCGTTTGTTGGTCTGGGGCAGAGGTGGGGGCTGTTGTTGAAGCACTGTTGCCATGTAATGACACTCCTTTGGATAGGAGTGATTTGTTGGTATAGAAGGATGGTTAAAACCAGGGACTTGGGAGCCACTTTTAGTGGGTCAGGACAGGAAAGTCACATCAGACAGCTACCAATACCCCTTTCCCTGACCCCCTTCTTCTTTCAGCTTAAAGGGAATATTTACTTTGGATAGATTCAACAAAATAGAAAAAGACAAAAGTTTTGTCTACATTAGGCATCCACGTGGAAGAGGAAATGAAAATCCCTTTCCATTTGAGCCATGATTGCTTCTGTTAACAGAATTTTCTATAACCAAATTGGCACTTCCAGATCACAGTGGAGATCTCACTTTGTGCTATTCATGAGGGTGGGCTGAAACCTCCAATTCAAGCCAGAGACCCTATGGAAAGGAATTTCTGATCAAATCGTATTGCATCTTTGGTTTCTAGTTTGAGTCATTCGTCCCATATAGTTACAACCTAAGTAATTGTTTTTTGGCCTTTTGGCTAAGATCAAGGATTTTTATTTTTTCCTTTGAATTAGTTGGATCAAATCAGATCACCCTCCTTTTGAGATGTATAAATATAGCCTGACAGGCAGATTTCCTTTTGAAGGCAATATGGTGTAGTGGAAGGATGGAGGGGTGGCCCCAAGGGCACAGGTTCCCCACCCCTGGTATAGCAGAAAGAATACTGACTCGGGAGCTAGGAGGCCCTGGGTTCAAACCCCAACTCTGATACTCACTATCTGTGCAGCCTTCAGTAACTAATTTATCTTTCCTGCTTGCCTCAGTTTCTCTGCTATAAAATGGGACCAGAATAGATAGCTCTAAAGGTCCATTCCAACTCTTTTTTTTTTTTTTTTGCTTTTTGGAGGGCAGTTGGGGTTAAGTAACTTGCCCAAGGTCACACGGCTAGTGTGTGTGTGTGTGTGTGTGTGTGTGTGTGTGTGTGTGTGTGCGCGCGCGCTAAGTGTCTGAGGCCGAATCCAAACTCAGGTCCTTCTGACTCTGGGGCGGGCACTCTACTCACTGTGCCACCTAGCCACCCCCATTCCAACTCTTAATCTATGATCCTTCCTTCTTTTCTACTTCTAAGATCTAAATGGGCTAAGTTTCTTACTTATGTTCACACAGTAGGTCAGCAGAATCATACTGCAAGAGTTTTAATAGGAGACTGACCTCTGCCCCTCAGAGATGAAGCTTCCTAATTCTCCTTTGGCTAAAAGGGCTCGATTCTTTATTATTTACTCGAGGTCCCTTCTTCCAAATAAGTTGAAGGAAAATAAACTTTAAAATTAGCATAAGGTAATTGATGTGAATTAAGTACAGAATTTTTGCTATGTGTCAGTAAGTACCAATATGAGAGTTGCTGAGAAAATGTAGGTTTCTGAAAATAACACCATCACAGAATTGTTTGATCTGTCAGGTCTCTTAGACATCACCAAGTCCATTTAAAAACCAAGGAAACTGAAAATGTTTAAATGCTTTATAGCATTTTAGTAATGAGCATGAATTGATTTAATTTGAAAGTAACCATTCTAATAAAGTTTTAACTGATGCTGAAAAGGACCTGAGAATAAATGCCTCACTTTATAGATGAAGGACTTGTTGCAGGTCACAAGTGTCAGAGCCAGACCTTGAATGTGGGCCTTCTGACCCTGACCCCAGTGCTTCTTCCCCACATAACCAAGCCCTGGAGCTTCAGAGGACAGAATATTGCATTCTTTGTTTAGGATTGAGCTAACTGGAAAACCAGGTGGGGTGTGAAAAGATAAAGATAAAGCTTAAGAAGAACTCTGGGGGCGGCCAGTGGCTCAGCGAGTAAGAGCACTGGCCCCAGTGTCGGGATGACCTAGGGGATTGAATCAGGGCTCAGACACTTAGCATCCACCCAGAAAAACCTGGCTGTGTAACCTTGAGCAAGTTACTTAACCCCAATTGCTTTAAAAAAAAAAAAAGAACTCTGCCATTAAATGTTGTAGGTAAAATTATTAATTACCAAATTTTAGATAAATTATTAAGTACTAAGTTGTAGGCAAGAGTGTTAATTATTTCATTGTTTGAATCTAGCCTTGCATGACAAGAAACCAGGCATGTATTGCTTAGATAACCAGACTAGTTTAATGCTTAACAAGGACCCTAGATTATACTGACCTCAGAAAACTTCAAGGGACCCCAAAATTGATGTTTGGAAGGTTCAGTAAATTTCTGGTTTCCTGAGAAACACATTTTAATTAATCTATGTGAAATTTAATCAACCTACGTGCCTTATTCAGAGAACTTACTATGTATTAACCATTCAACTACTGTTTATTTGCTCCTTTGATTGTGTCCTATATAATGTGCAGCTTTTAGAGGTGTGGGGGCAGCAAGCCACATATTTCGCCTCTCCTCTCTGTTGGGCAACTTAGCACACTTCTTCCTAAATTACTTTTGCTTGGGAGTATTTTGTTCTCAGCTCATAAGGTCAGACCAGGCCTGATATGCATTCTGTGCCTCCCTCTGTCATATATTGTACTATACAGCAGACAAACCATGGTTCCCCAGCATGCAATCTATCTGTTTCATTGTGATACTGAAAACTTAAGTTGCCTATGTTTTCCTTGTCCTCTAATCTTGAGATTATAACAGAGTCCTGTTGGGAGACCAGTTCCTCTGGATCAATGAGTCAGTCAAGGAGCACTTCATTAAATGCCTACTAGATTCGAAGGATGTAGATATTAATAAAATGAAATAAATGGTCCCTACTCTCAAGGAGATTATGTTCAATCGCTAATGACTACATTGCCAACGATTTTAGAACAGATGGGCCAGGAGGCACTAAATTCACACTACCTGGTATTGACCAGAGATTCTTTTTTTTTTTTCAGCAGTGGCACCAAAGCAATCACAGAATAGGAGTCACTAGCCCCACATGAAATGCCATCACTGCACCTCGTCTGTACCTGTAGGTTTTCTTAATTTCTTCTTGTGATGCCCCCTTCTGTAGACCAAGAATTTCATATAAAGCTTCTCCAGATGTCGACATAGCCCGCTGTCTTTGGTCAGCCATCCGACTTGCGTATTGCTCGGACTGCAAAACCGGAGAAAAGATAACCACAAGGGTTACACACACTGGGTTCTACTTTCTGAACTTTCTGATTTTTTGTTTCCTTAAATCCCTTTGTAAAATGACAGCCTTGGGATGGGTTTTGTGGCCTGGTAGCAAAACATCATAAAGAGCTGGGTGGAATCTTGGAACAGGGCACTAACTGGAGCATACAGATAAAGAAAGATGAATCACTGTGCAAATAAAGGCCCACTGAGTGAAGATCATAGATAGCCATTACTGATAAACCAGGTAAAAGTAGATTTTTGTTTTTGTTGTTGTTCCAAATTATTTTTACTGGCATGAGACAACTCCAAATTTATCAGGCAATCCTTTGCCCGATTTTGTGGCTTTAGAGATGCAGTCATTAATAAAGGGATCACTTTTTTTTTTTTGCTTTTTGGAGGGCAATTGGGGTTAAGTGACTTGCCCAAGGTCACAAGGCTAGTTTTTATGGTAAGTGTGTCTGAGGCCAGATCCGAACCCAGGTCCTCCTGACTCCAGGGCCGGTGCTCTATTCAATGCGCCACCTAGCTGCCCCCAGGGGATCACTTTTTTAAAAAATCTGTGTTTCCTGAGATACCAAAAAGAGAAAATATCCTTTAGCAGAGTTCCACTAGGAAGTTAGGTCAGATTTCTCTAGAGATTTGGAGTCTCAAGATCAGAGCCATAACTATGATAGGGTGACTGGGGCTTTGTCCCAGGTTGCTGAATTTAGAGGGTGAATATTTAATTCATATACTTAATATGATAATCCCTAGAGTAGTCAACTATGTAAAATAGCAGAGCTAGCTAGAACAATCAGTTAAAATAGGAAGCTATCAGATGGCAGGCTAGGGATGAACTTCTTCACCACTCTGTACTGCCCTTCTACACCCCACCCTTTTGTAGCAGCCTTGACTTATCCTAGGAATACCAGGAATCTCTTTCTGCTTTCAACAGGGTGGTAGCCCTTGCCTTTCTTTTTTTACTGACCCCACCCCACTGAGGGCACACTTTTGGTTTATTGTCCCATTCATGGATTATTATTGCCATACTTGTCCAAAGTATAGATAGGAATTTCAAGCTGAGCCCACCTCCTTCCCTGCTCCATTTTACAGATGAGGAAGCTGAGGGCTAGACAAGTGATTGCCTTAGAGGTCACACATATGAGTAAGTGTCATGCAGTAGCAACTTTCTTTTTTATTTTTAGGGCAATTGGGGTTAAGTGACTTGCCCAAGGTCACATAGCTAGTTTTTGTGTTAAGTGTCTGAATGCGGATTTGAACTCAGGTCCCCCATGACTCCAGGGCTGGAGTGCTCTATTCACTGTGCCACCTAGCTGCCCCTCAGTAGCAACTTTCTGAGGTGGCATTTGAACCCAGGGCTTCCTTATTTCAGTCAAGTCCAGCACACTCACTGTTACTCTACCCTGCCCTGTTGAAGGCCTGCTGGAGCAAGCCAGCTCTGCCAGGGTGAAGTAGCAACAGAGAGGCATGGTTTTGGTTGGTGGAGAGGAATGGACCAGGACCCCCCGGCTTTCCCCCTCTTGGGACACGAGCGCCAGAATACCTCATGTAGGCTTGTAGACATCAGGTAGGACCATGTCCTGGCAGGGGAGGAGTGGCAACCTTAACCTTGGCTGTCTGGTGGGGGTCTCAGTGCCTGACGGGGGCCATCCAAATCTATATCTGGCCACTGGACCCAGAGAAAGTGAGGCTGGTGACCTTTTCCAGTCCTCCCTGGCTTAAATCCAATTCACTTGCATGTCAAACCCTCACCTCTCTGATGTCATTGGTCCTCTTTGAGAACGAAGGACCAACAGCAACAGTGCCTGATACCTGTGATCCTTGGAGCCTGGGGAACAGGGTGGGGGAGGGGAGAACACCAGTTTTCTGGGAGCTCTCTGGGGGCTCTCGCCATAGGGATGGGTCCTGCCTACCAGCTCCTTGGGAGGATTTGAACACAAACCTTAGACATTGTCCTTGGCACGTCAGAGGGCTGTGTTTGGCTCCCTTCCACCTCTCCTTTTTCTCAGCCTTTCCTTTTCTCCCAAACCCTGTTGCACCTTGGAGGGCCATTTCCCGTGGTGTCTGAGGGAATCCTGCGTAGGCACCAGAAAGAAAGCCTCATCCTTCACTCAGAGTCCTTGGAGGAGTGGGCACTGGAGCTGTCACCCTATTCCCCCAGCCACAGAAGCATAGACTAGGAGCTGGAGGGGCCCTTAGAAGCCATCAGCTCTGACCCTTCATTTTACAGATGTGGAACCTGAGGCCCTAAGATGTGTGGGTTTTTTTTTTGTTGTTGTTTTGTCTTTTGTTGTTTTTTTTTTTATTTTTTGGAGGGCAATTGGGGTTAAGTGACTTGTCCAAAGTCACATGGCTAGTAAGTGTGTCAAGTGTCTGAGGCCGAATTTGAACTCAGGTCCTCCTGACTCCAGGGCTGGTGCTCTATTCACTGTACCACCTAGCTGCCCCAAGGCCCCAAAATGTAATTTGATATACTGGGGTCAATTATTGCAGGTCTAGCACTCTTATCCACTGCGCCACGCTGTCTTAAGAGACACATGAGGGATGCCTATATTCCCATCCTTACCCTCTACCCCCATTCCCACTGAAATTCTCAGACCTCTTGAGTTAACTGAGTTTCAGAGAGTTTAAGTGACTTAGACCAATGTCACATAAGTAGGAATTAACAGACTAAGATTCAAACTCAGATCCCTTGATTTCCTCCAAAGCCAGGGCTCTTTCCATTACATCAGGGGTTTCAGTATCTTAAGAAGAATTTAGCCTTCAATGAGCCCTGGCAGCAAGCTCCCTGGTGTGCAGGCAGCAGCCAGCCTTGGGCATCTGAGATTCTGCAGTAACAGCAGGGGCTCCAGACAAGAATACTTCTGAGTTAGGGAGCATAGGCTCATCAGATGTAAAGCTGGAGACCACCTCGTAGATCTCCTACTCCAAGGGCTCTTCATCTTTTTCATACTCATGGCAATTTGCTGAAGCCTATGGGCCCCTTCTCAAAAGAATGTTTTTAAATGTATAAATATGATACACAGGCTCACAAAAGAAACCAATTATATTGATATGCAGTGATCAAAACTTTTTCAAAAAATTAAGTCCATGTACCTCAAGTTAAGAAACCCGGATCTAGTCCATCCCCTTCATTTTACAGATGAGTAAATTGAGGAACAGTAGAAAGAGTGCTGAGGCTGGAGTCAGGAAGACCTGAGTTCAAATTCGACCTCAGATATTTCCTAGCTGTGTGACCCTGGGTGAGTCACTTAACCCTTTTTCCTCAGTTTCCTTATCTATAAAATGAACTGGAGAAGAAAATGGCAAACCACTCTAGTCTCTTTGCCAAGAAAACCCCAAATGGGGGTCATGAAGAGTTGGACATGACTGAAAACAATGACTGAACAACACCACACTGAATCTCAGAGAGTTTAAGTGATTTTACCCAATGATATACAGGTAGGAATACATGGAGCTAAGATTCAACCTCAGATTCTTTGATTTCAGTTCCAGGGCTCATTCCACTACGTCATGGGTTTCAGCATCTTAAGGTTAGCTACGTATCAGGGGTCCCACACAAACCATTGGACGCCATGGCTAATTACAGCCACAGCAATGTTACCGTGCCTCCATGTCTTCAGGATTCTCCTTGTGAGTTCAGGACAAGATGTTTCTTTCCTCTCTGCCTGCGTTTCCTGTTCTTTACAATGAGGTTCTAGTCCTAGGAATACAGAATCACAGAACTTAGAGATGGAAGGGCCCCTTAGGGGTCAGGAGTCCCCTCTACAACATCCTTGCCTGGGGGCCATCCTTTCTCCATAGACTTCCAATGACAGGGAGCTCACCAAGACATTTCATTCTGTTGCTGGATAAATATAATTATAGGCAATTGCTTTATTACGTTGAAACAAAAAGATTGTTAAGTTCCATTAGGGCAGGAACTAAGTCAGTTTTCTAAGCTCCTTCACCCAAATACTTTGCATACAGTGGGTGCTTAATGGTGGTGCTAGTTTTGCCTTCTGTAGCAATAATGAGCAAATCTAGTTCTTCAAATATGATATTAGGTTTCTTTTTCCTCATCTATAAAATGAGGTTGAACAAAATGATCTCTAAGGTCTATTTCATCTTCTAAGTTCCATCGCTCTGATAATAGGCCAGGTAGGTGGCACAGCCAATAGAATGCCAGGCCTGCAGTCAGGAAGACTCATCTCCCTGAGTTCAAATCTAGCCTCAGATACTAGCTGTGTGACCCTGGACAAATCATCTAACCCTGTCTGCCTCAATTTCCTCATCTATAAAATGAGCTGGAGAAGGAAATGGCAAACCACCCCAGTATCTTTGCCAACAAATCCCCAAGGGGGATTACCAAGAGTCAGACATGACTGAAATGACGCAACAACAAATTCTGATAATGTTTTAAATATTTGAATACAGCTCTCATATCAAATAACCCTTAGTTATTTCTTCTCTAGGTTAAATTCATAAAAACATAGCATGTTAGAGTTGAAAGGGGCCTTGCTGTTATTGTTCAGTCATTTCAGTCATGTCCAGCTCATCATGACCCCATTTGGGGTTTTCTTGGCAAAGATACTGGAGTGGTTTGCCATTTCCTTCTCCAGTTCATGTTACAGATGAGTAGACTGAGGTTAACAGAGTTAAATGACTTGCCTGGAGTCACACAGCTAGTATTGGAGGCCAGATTTAAACTCAGGAACGTGAGTCCTCCTGACTACAGGCCTAGCACTGCCTCACTGCATGCTATTCACTAAATTGCCCTTAGAGATCATCTATTGTAAATCCTGAAATTTTGAGATGAGGAAACTAAGTCTCAGAGGACACATGCAACTTGCCTAAAGGTCACATAACTAGTGACAGAATTGTTCCTCATAAGAATGACAGTTTCCGGACCTTATTTTGATTGCCTTTCTCGATGTATTCCAATTTGTCAATGTCTCTCTTAAAATGTGGCTCCCTGAGCCAAAGACAATATTCTAGGCATGGTCTGACCACAGACTAGAGTGAATGGGACTGTTACTAACATTAATGTAAATATTTTACCTTAATGCATTCTAGGATTGTTAACTTTTAAAAGAAAATATATCACAATATTAACTCAAATTAAGTTTTTGGTTGATTAACCTCCACATATTTATTTGTTAATGTTACTATAATTGTATAGTGCTTTACAGTTTTTCATAGTATTTTCTTGTACTCTTATGGGAGATGTAGTACAAATATTATTTTCACCTTTGTATATATTAGGAAGCTGAGTTTCAGAGAAGATTAAGTGATTTCCCCAAGTTCACATGGTGGTAAGTTAGCAGAACAAGGGCTAAAATCCATATTATCTGATTCTAAGGCTAGCACTCTAATCTTCTACATCCAAAAGTCTTTCACATGAATTGCTATTGAGTTTGGTTTCACCCATCTTGTACTTGTCCAACTATCATAGCTCAGCTTGCTGATTTGGGTCCCATGTTCCAGCCTTAAATTCTGAAACAGGATGTTGTCAGAATGAATTGATTGAAATTGTCTCCCACCACTTACCGCTCTATTATTATTTTTTGGATCCTATTTTGGTGATCCTAAGTAAAATGTCACACAAACCATTCTGTAGCAAATATTAAAAAAGCTTTATTTGATCCAGTTTAGTCTTCAGAAGGAAAAATATTGCCAATTGTTCATTAAAAACCCCAATGAGAGGATGGGAGGAATGGTATCAGAAAATAATGAGAAATCCTAAAATTATCTCTATGTGGTTCTACATGTAACATGGTCATACATCAGTGTTCTCATGCCCATCTGACTAGGACCCCACTTCCATTTTGTCCCTACTTTTGGTAACCCAGAGTCCAACTAGATGAAGGAGAAAAGAAGGGATGAGTTTCTAAAAATGGTCCATGAAAATCAATCGTTGAGAGTTGGTCATAGGCCATAGGGTCAGATAAGAGATTAAAGAAATAGAACTGACAGTTCACTTCTTCCCTTTGTGGCTGAAAAGAGAGGAAAATGTCATAGGGACTAAAAAATACTAACACATTTTTGATTCTTTCTGGTCTTCCTGAGTTTGCAAACCAAATTACCATTATAGACCACTGGCGGCTATTAGATGACAAGAGTGTCAGTTAATTGATAATGATCAACAGAACCTGACTACCTTCCTATCCCCTCCTGGAACATGGGGTAATCATGGAAGGTAGCACATCAGAGTGTCTCTGGTTCCTCCCTTTCTACTCCTCAGCCTGACCCTCCTTTTGCTTGGGGCTTTGAACCAATGATGTGGCAGAGTAGTGTCTGTCTGTCCTGTATGGAAATGCTCTTCCCTACATAAATATACTCTGGGTCTATATTTATGATACCCTAATCCTACTGAGCCAATGTGGAAAGTAGGATTGATCTAATTTCTCAGATACTGTTCAGTTATATTGATAATACTGAGCTACCAATATTCTAATTAAGAGATGTTGTTACATGTGCACATTTTCATCTTCAGAGAGCTATACTAAGCAGCTAGTCCTTTTTCTTCCTTAGTTCCTAAAGCTCCCCCTTCATTTAAAGACCATCTTAGATAATGAGGCAGTTCTGCTAAGCTAGACTCAGAAATTAATTGCTGTTATATAGTAAAGTTTATTTATATTGGTCATTCTGAGTTCCTTAAAAAAAAAAAAACCAAGAGACAGACTCCGGCACATTGAGTGGTTCCTGTACAGAAAATATGCGTAGAATATCTATGGGAAAACACAGACAAGAATCACAAAGATCAAGCAGATACGGAGGTATTTCAATCATTGACAGTGGACAGAGTGACTATACCAATGAAATCAGGGGGCCTTTTAGGTGGCAAAGTATTAGAGTAGTCTAACCATCCTCCATTTAGCTGTCAAAGTGATCTTTCTAAAGTGCAGGTCAGACCATGTCATTCACCTTCTCCCACTCAATAAACTCCAGTGACTCCTTGTCACCTCCAGGATCAAATATAAAACATAATCTGTCCCCGTGCTCCTTGAGTCTTTTTACACCTTCCTCCTTCCACATGCATTCTTTGATTCAATGACACTGGTCTCCTTGTTTCTCAAACAAGACACTCCATTTCTCGACTCTCGGTGTTTTCTTTAGCTGTCCCCCATGCCTGGAATACTCTCCATATTCATCTCTACTTCCTGCCTTCCCTGGCATCCTTCAAGTCCCAGTTAAAATCCCACCTTCTACTAGAAGCCTATTCCAGTCCCCCTTAATTCTAGTGCTTCCCTCTTGATTATTTCCAAACTGTCTTGGATAAAGCTTGTTTGTATATAGTTGTTTACATGATGTCTCCTCCATTAGACTGAGAGCTCCTTGAGAACAGGGACTGTCTTTTGCCTTCTTTATATCCCCAGTGAGGAGCAAATGCTTGGTACGTAGCTGTCACTTAATAAATGTTTATTGACCTACAGATTGACTGAAAACACTAAGTATCAAAGACCATAAGAAATACTGTTTGCTGCTTACATTTAAGCTTTTTTACTGTGGTTACTAAAGTGTATCTCTTTTTGTTCAGATTAGTTCTGCTTGGTGGAACACAACCAAGAAGGAATACTGATAAACAATGAGTTATCTCCAAGGAGAGACATATTAAAAAACCAAAGGGTTGCTTTGTGAGCTGAATAAAGTCAACTGTCTGCTTTCTTCTGTCTCCTTGGTGCTGCACTGGAAACCAGACCCTTCATGTATTATTGATTTAGACTACATTTCTGTTTCAGATTCAGTGGAGTAATACATTGTAACTTTGTAGTTGTTTCATTAAGTTTACTTAAGAGGAATACCCCTATGAGAACACAGGTACTATTCAGTCATAGTCAAAAGATTCCACAAAAAACTAGATCTGGATGGGTATCTATTACATTAAAAAATGTAATCATACTCATTTTTAATTCCTTAAGTAAAATGTATTTTTCATGAGTTCTTTCTCTTTGGTCTTTCTAATCCTAGCAATCCAATGCAAAATTAAAGTCTTTATCATTTATTCATAGTCAATTATCCAGAAGCCATCTAGCCAAAATAAAATGCTTTAATCCAAAATCACCTCTTCCTGTACTGGAATACAGTTTTGTTTCACTAGAACATAAAAGCTATTTCAAAATACTTAAGGTCTTCTCTTAAACAACCTGCCCTCTGTGTTGCCATACTATTAATGAATTCTGTGCCTTGATGATATAATTGATGATGTTAAGGTTTACTTCCAAACCCGATCACACCAGTCTGTTCTCTAGAGGACATTATAATTGGAAGAAGGCACAGCGCCCTGAGAATGAGCTGCTTCTGCTAAAAGAATAATTTTTAAGCCCTGGATGGTACAATAGTTGTCACTTCGGAGGCACTAATGATAATGACAAACCCTCCTAAAGTTTCCTTAAGGAAAAAGACAAAAGTTTTCTTACAAAACAAAAGAATCCATTTCTTCAAGCTACCTGAAATATAAAAAAGCTCAAGCCTACTCTCCCTTGACAGATTCCTTTCAGAGCTTAAAATGAAAAAAACAAAAGTTGGGGGAGGGAGTAAAACACTTCTAGCTCACTTTTAAAGGCTAAATTAACTTTTCCTTTTGTGCCTTTATGTAGTTAGCCCTGGAAAGAACAAGACCCCTCACTCTTGGGGCCTTTCCCAGGACAAAAAAAAAACACACTCAGTTTCATCTGTCTCCATCTTTTCTACTGAACAAAATTCCCACATTTAAATAACACTACATCTCACAACTAAGATCAGATAAAAACTTAATTATTTGTTTAAAAAATGATAACCTCACCATCAAACAGCACTACCTCTATGTTTCTCTGGAAACATTTAATTTTTCCAGAATTGTATACTTACTCAGATAAACAAATTGCAAAGGCAAACACGCTAAGGTGTCAACAGGGACCCACAGTACCTGTTCCTAAAACCACTGATGGAGAGCCTTAAACCGGTAATCCAGCCTGTCTCCTCCAAATGGGAACGTGTTGCTGAGTTTTATGCTGGTGTAGAAATACCTGGGCCAAAGAAATGCCGGACAAGGATGATGGAAGAAACACTTTCCATACCTGTCGCTCAGTTTCAGAGCAAATGGCTGCTGTTTTCCATCCATTGTGCAGGGTTAAGCAGGTCAATGGAGTCAGGTTACTTTTCATTTGTTACCCTAGCAGCCAATTGGTTATCCCTCTGGAAAACCTAAGAAAGCATGAATAAAACATGCAAGACCATAAGGGTTGCTATTACAGGACAACCAGTGACACCAAACTGTACGTCATTTCCACTTTTTATCAATGTTCAACCACTGTTCTACATAGCCCTGCTGCTAGTGGTTATGGAGTTGGTCAGATTTTCTCCAGTGTTTTCAAACACCAAAATATTTTATATTGTTTAGACTTGAAAAGTAGGGGTTCCCCCCCACTTAGACTTAAGGATTCTTTCATTTTAAAATATACATTTCCCTGTTTTCAAAACAACACCTAAACAGTTTCTGCAGGTGCACGGGATTTGGAAATAGAAAACCTCGACTCAGACCTCACTTCACTAATGCCACGCTCACAGTAGGACCTTACTAGATAAATCACTTCGCTTTCCTCACCTGGAAAATGATCACATTGGGCCAGATACTCTTGAGGGGCCCTTGGAGCTTTAGATTCTATGATCCAAATGGAACCCTAAAGATTATATCACAAGAGGTGATCCTACTACTTCTGAAAGATGCCCTCTGTTGATGTGGTCTGACTGCAGAGGTATAGAAGGTCGGTACAGTTGCAGAGCCAAAGCAGGGGGCCAAGGCCACCAGGAGGCACCTGGTTGGGTTTTCCCCCCTTTTTGTAAGAAGATAACAGAAGCAGAAGACGATGTTTCCGACAGATAGGATCATACATTTGGAGCAGGTAGAGATCTTATGGGTAATCTAATTACCAAACTGAGGCTCAAAGAGTTAAAGTGATTGGCCCCAGGTCATACACAAGTAGGTAGCAGAGCCAGGAGAGCTCTGATTCCCAGGTCCTCTGATTCCAAATCTACCTATCTCCATTGCAAGCAGATGAGTGTCTGTATTTCTATTCAGTTTTTGTAAATCGATTCTATTTTTAAAATATACAAAGGGAGCTGGTTATTTGAAGGATTCTGCAACGAATCTTTTCCTCCTCCCCTTCTTTCTTTCTTTTTTCTGCAATAAATCCTACAAAGCAAATTGTTGTTATTCAGTAGTGTCTGGCTTTTTGTGACCACATGGACCATAGCACAGCAATACTGTCCATGGGTTTTTTTTTGACCAAGATACTGGAATGGTTTGCCATTTCCTTCTCCAGCTCATTTTTCAGATGAGGAAACTGAGGCAAATAGGGTTAAGTGACTTGCCCAGGGTGGCACAGCTAGTAAGTGTCTGAGGCCAGGTTTGAACTCAGGTCTTCCTGACTCCAGGTCCAGCTCTCTATCCACTGAGCCACCTGGCTACCTCACAAAGCAAATAACCATCCCCTAATTTGTCTGCTTTGGAAATTCAAGTTTATCCTTAACTACTTGTTCCCAAAACAGGACATGGTCTTCATTTTTTCAAAGAAATTAATTAACATCCATTTTAATATTCCTGAATTCTACTTTAGGATAAAGCCATTGCTTTGGGTACCTGAGCTCACTCAGCTGTTATTGTCATGGTGTTGGCTAAAATCGGTTGTATATTAAAATCATTATGAAAAGTATTGCACACTGGCTGGGGGCATTGAACTATGGTGGGCACTACATAACATTACAAAGGCAAGGGAAAATGCAATTTCTCTTTCTGAGGACTTTGCAATTTAAACAGGACACAAAATAGATGCCTTTACTCCAATACACAAATGGTTCTGAAATCTTATTGATGTAGGAATTCCCTCCAGTGATACAGATTATAAGCCATCCTGTCCTATGTAACTATTAAACCTAAATTCAGAACAGTAAGTCCACCCAATGTACTAGAGATGGTCTTTTTTTTTCCTCTTAACACCATGTGGACACCAACAGCACACAAGGACTATCCATTTCTTGCACATGATCAGCCCAGTCCTTTTTCTTAAAAATTAATTATTTTTTAGTTTTCAACATTCACTTCCATAAAATTTTGAGTTTCAAGTTTTCTCTCTCTCTCTCTTTCCCCTTCCCTCTTCCCAAGATGGCATGCAATCTGTTATAGGCTCTACTTATGCATTCATATTAAAAATATTTTCACATTAATCATGTAAAGAAGAATTAAAACTAATGGGAGGGACCATGAGAAAGAAGAAACCAAACAAAATAAAAAAAGAAAGAAAATAGCATGCTTCGATCTACATTCAGACTCCATAGTTCTTTTTCTGTATGTGGATAGCATTTTCCATCATGAGTCTTTTGGAGTTGTCTTAGATCCTTGCATTGTTGAGAAGAACTGAGTCTATCAAAGTCAGTCATTGTGACTGTTTCTGTCTACAGTGTTCTCCTGGTTCTGCTCGCTTCACTCAGCATAAGTTCATATAAATCTTTCCAGGTTTTTCTGAAGTCCACTCATCATTTCTTAGAGCACAATAGTATTCCATTACATTTATATATCTCAACTTATTCAACCATTCCCCAATTGATGGGTATCCACTCAATTTCCAATTCTTGGCCACCACAAAAAGAGCTGCTATAAATATTTTTGTACATGTGGGTCCTCTTCCTGTTTTTATGATCTCTTTGGGATACAGACCTAGAAGTGGTATTGCTGAATCAAAGGGTATGCACAGTTTTGTAGCCCTTCAGGTATAGTTCCAAATTGCTCTCCTGAATGGTTGAATCAGTTCATAACTCCACAAATAATGCATTAGTGTTCCAATTTTCTCACATTTTCACAAACCTTTATCATTTTCCTGTTTTGTCATGTTAGCCAATCTGATAGGTGTAGCGTGGTACCTCTGAGTTGTTTTGATTTGCATTTCTCTAATCAATAGTGATTTAGAGCATTTTTCATGTGACTTGATTTCCTCATCTGAAAACTACCTGTTCATATCCTTTGACCATTTATCAATTGCAGCCCAATCTTTTTTCATTAATACATTTCTTTGCTGATATCTCCACAATTTTTTGTAATTTGTTGGAGCCCACTGATGCCCACTATGCACATCTCCATGGCCTTTAGAGCTATTCTCAATTTCAGCTCTTTAAAAACTATAGTGTTCTATGACTCACAGCCTTATAACAACACTTGAAGATTTTCGGTATTAAGATGACAGGCTTTTGTGTCAGGAAAGCTTATAGGCATTTCAATAACTTTGCTGTTCACCAAAGGCAATTTAGCTCATTTTCCTGTTCAATTCTAAACCCAACTTGCATCTATTTGCAATATCTGTGCAAGATATATACTGATGGATGAGTTCTATAAGATGTCCATCCAACTTCATGTTCTAACCTCTACAATAGTCAACCTTCATCCACTGGGTTTTTCCTGAATAAAGAGTTAGGCCAAATACTTTAGCATGATTATAAATCTTCATTTAGGAGATTCTGCAATGTTCCAGTGTTTAATGCAACCTCAGCACAAGCCAGTCCATAAAGAAGAAGATCTGGAGGAACTCTCCATCTATAGGTAACCCCTCTTCAACTTCGACCCTGTGCCGGATCTCATCCCTGAGGGTAATAAAAAACCTTTGGCAAGTATCTCCCTTTTTAAAAAAATGCTTCCATTGATATTAATGAACAGAGTGTCCCTGCAAAAGGTTAACTCCATTGCTATGTTTTTCCAGGTATTTTGTATAATTTTGACATATCCGTGGAAGACAACTTTTGGGAGGACAGCTATTAAGGTAGTGTTTTGTTCTCCTGAATCAAATGCATCTTAAAATACACAAAAATAAATATAGTATGTTCTTGCATTCTCTTAATTTTAAGTCAAACGTGTGATGGTAAAGCTGTATTCTATTGTGGAATATTACTTGTGAAAGCCTGCTTGTTCCTGTAGAACACTTTCACCAAGGATGCCCTCAAAATGTGTGTAGATCATTCTCATAAAAAATTTACATAAATCTGCATGTAGATGTAAGTAATCTATTCTTATAAATTACAGTGAAACACACAGTCACCATGCTGAGGGAAGATGTGATCATGAGGGAATTATTAGTATCATTATAGATTGCTGGCCTTGGAGTCAGGAAGACATGAGTTCAAATCCTGCCTCAGACACTTACCTACCTATATGTCCTTGAGACAGATCACTTAACCTCTGAATCTCAGCTTATGAATCAATAAAATGGTGATAATCATAGTAGCTACACCTCATGAGGTTGTTGTGGGGATCAAATGAGAGAAAATATGGAAAGCACTATATTAATGCTAGCTATTGTTATAATTTCTATTTAATTAAGGAAAGTTTCCTAGAAAAAATATTTTTAAACTAAGTTTCTAGAAGAAAATGCTCATTATCGACATCTAAATAATTTTAGTTGCCATTTATTTTAGGTAGAAATAGCTAATGCACTGTAACAGTTTAATCTTAGAAGATATGGAATGGAAAGACAAAAGATGACATCAGGGTTGAACTCAGTTTCCTTTTTATGTTTATCGGCAAGTACAAAGAGACCATGAGAGGAAATGCAAACTTTCATAGTGCTCTGAACCCATGGTTAGCGTGGCAATAATGCTTCCATCTCTGTGTGCATTACCAGATTGCATAGCCATATCAGCATTAGAGAGTGTTTGATGGGCCCATGAAGTGTATAGCACTAACCGGTGTGGCTTAAGTGTACTCAGGTGCTTATGGCTATAAAGCACCCCTTCATTTCACAGACTGAATACAGAAAATGATCCTGGAAAAGGCCTAGGTTAGGATGCGATTGTGTTCCTGTAAGGCTGTTGGCTGGTGCACAGGACAGACTGCTAGACTTGGAACCAGGAAAACCTGAGCTCACCTCCAGCCGCAGATATTTATTTAGCTGTGTGGCCCTGGGCAAGTCCCAAATTCCTCATCTGTCACATGATGATAACATGGATCTACCCCTTAGAGTTGTGGTGAGGATCATGTGGGATAATATGCAAAGTGCTCTGAAAACCTTCAAGCTCTATATATATGCAAGTTGTTATTGTGGTTATGGTTATTATGGTTAAGTGCCTGTCTACCTTGCCTTAAAAGGCTGTTCACAATGAGAATCTGTCATTACCTCTCTCTGTCTGCCATCTACATTGACCCAGGAACACAGAAGGGCAAATTAAGCTGTTTTAGAATATCATTGTACCAGTAGGAAGCTAACAAGCCACTGGAAAGTCAGACAGCAGAAACATTTTTTTAATCTAGTCAACTTTGCATTTTAGGGTTCCTTTTATAAGGTTGGCTCATAGATGCTTTTCAATTTAACTATCAATAATCTTTCTTCTAATGAAAAATGCTACATAATCCAACCTATATTTGAATGTTAAACCTGCTACCTCCTCTAGAAACTTGAATGAGGAGGGACGGAGAGAACTGACCAGTAAGGGCTCAGTCCTGTGAACATGTAAAATATGCTTTACTTGGTATTAACCCAGATGGATGGAGGCTTGGTAAACTTATTTCTGAACATATATGTGGTTGGAGAGGTCCTTTCCCCATTTCAGAGCATGAGTAGGTATCCTGATTACTTTTCCTGTCTGTTTACTGGGTGGCAATTAAATATTTTAATTATTTGAAGGACTTGCATCAATTATATCTATTGATATATATTTTTTATAATTTTAAAATTACAAGCTTTTTTAATAATTTTAAAATTATTAACTTTTTTATAATTTTAAAATTATAATTTTTAAATAATTTCACTATAATTTTTCCATCTGTGCATGTATACTATAAATACAAATAATTACAAGCAGATATCAAAATTTGGCTTTGCAATAAAAGTTCTTACTCTATTATCTTCAGTGTATGCAAATTCACCAATTGGCACAGGTTGGTCCTAACAGGTATTCTTAAATTCTGGTCCTCCAAATGACTAAGAAACTGAATACATAGAGAAAAAGTATAAATGAACAGAACTCTCTTTCCTGGTAACCATCAAGGCAAGAACTGCTATTAGCAGTAGGGGAAAGAGGTAGCTTGTGACGAGGAAAGAGCCCCCTCCGATATGCAGGCCCAGAAACCAGGTCACCAAACATTCACCAGACCAGGCAGGCTATACTACACACACTCTAAGGACTCCTCATTGACTTGTTCCTCTCCCAGTCCCACCCCACCACGCTTTCTAGTGAGTTCATAGGCAGCACTGGCCTTAGAGTCCAAAAAACTTGGGTGACCTTGGAGAAACAGCTTAAACTCTCTAAGCCTCAATAACCTGGTCTGTAAAATGGAAATTATACCTGGATGACCTAATGTGTGAGAGTCAGATGAGCTACCTGTTCTGCAAATTATGGGACACTATGTAAAAATCAGATTTTATTATTATAGATAAAAGAACCAAACAAGTAGATTTTAAATAATCCTGTGGTAGAAGGGTATCTGCCAGTTCAAGTAATGGACTTACCATTCAGAAAAAAGAAACTGTAATAAGACTATTCAATTAAACAAAAATGTGGGGTGGCTAGGTGGTGCAGTGAATAGAGCACCGGCCCTGGAGTCAGGAGGACCTGGGTTCGGATCCAGCCTCAGACACTTAACACTTACTAGCCGTGTGACCTTGGGCAAGTCACCTAACCCAATTGCCCTCCAAAAGGCAAAAAAAAAAAAAAGCAACAATTTATCACATGCTAAGCAATCCTAAGTTAGCTAAGACACTATATTTTGGGAGTTTTGAATCAAATATATATTTTTTTCACTTATGATAACAGCTGCCTAGTTCCTTTATTCCCAGGTATGTAGTTTTCCTCATTTTGTTGCCTTTTTGCTTATCAAAGGGAGCCACCTGAGATTTTACTACACCATTAGAAATCACCTCCTTGCACTTTCTTGACCAGTGCAGGTTGGCACTTTCTCTGTAATATACAGTCTTAGTCAATTGCCTAGTAGAGGAGGGGAACCTGTGGCCTCGAGGCCTCATGTGGTCTTCTAGGACCTTGGGTGCAGCCTTTTGACTGAGTCCAAGTTTTACAGAACAAATCCTTTTATTAAGGGGATTTGTTCTGTGAAGTTTGGATTCAGTCAAAGGGCTGCCTTGAAGACCTAGAGGGACACATGTGGCCTCAAGGCCTCAGGTTCCCCATCCCCAAGAGCACTGAAGTTAAGTGACTTGCCCAGGGTCACATAATCAGAAGGTGTCAGAGACCAAAAAGAACCCAATCTCTTTATCTCCAAAGTAACTCTCCTCTTCCCAGATGAGAAAGTGATATTGTACCCTTTCCTTAAAGTTTTTGCAAAGAAAGCTCTCTTCTGGCCTTAATTTGAGGATGTACAGAATTGTATACATACAGATTGCTCTGCTTGATGAATGAAACTGTACAGGCCCCTCCCTGAACTAATGACATTGTTTGTAGGTTCAGTCAACTTATATGTCAATCTAGGCCATGAAAACTCTACACCATTCCCTATGGGGGAATGCTACCAGATACTCTCATCAGTGGCTAAAACACTATAAGGAAAGAAAAAAAAATCTTCCATCCATCTAATCCTACTTGACTGACAAATGCCCAGTCTGGTTTTTAATTTTTTTTATTTTAATTTTAATTTAATTTTAATTTTTCAAATGCATTTTATGAATGTGATAGAATATGACTGGTTAATTCAAGAGGCAATTTCTGTGACATGATTTAAAAAAAATTTGTTTCATTCATTTAGAAAATATTTACTGAGTTATTCCTATGTACTAGGCACTATGTTACTCAGTTTTAGGCAACACAAAGAGGAATAATGCACAGTTCTTGTCTTCAAGGAGTTTATTTGGATATTGTAGGTGAGAGAAGATATAGGGATAAGAACTAGATTTGTGATTTCATTGGTTAAAAGAACTTCCAGTAAGGAACTTTCTTGACCAGAGCAGGTTGTCACTTTCTCTATGATTTACAGTCTTAGTCAATTGCCTAGCAGAGGTGGGGAACCTGTGGCCCTCTAGATCCTTGGGTATAGCCTTGTGACTGAGTCCAAGTTTTACAGAACAAATCCTTTTATTAAGGGGATTTGTTCTGTGAAGTTTGGATTTAGTCAGAGGGCCACACTTAAGGACCTAGATCAAGGCTGCAGGTTCCCCATCCCCAAGAGCACAGAAGTTAAATGACTTGCGCAGGGTCACACAGTCAGACGGTGTCAGAGATTGAGAACCCAAGTCCTTCTGTCCCTGAGGCCAGTTGTCTAACCACAATGCAATGTTGCATCTTAAGAAAGAGCATACCCATTAATTAGTACGTGGTAAAATGTTATCAATATAAAAGAGAGAAAACACAGTGATATAGGATAGTAGATTTAGAGCTAGATGGCAACTTCACGTCCAACAACGATAATAATAGTAGCTAACATTAATATATAACTTACTATATTCTGGACACCATGCTAAGCACTTTATAATTATTATCTCATTGGATTTTCAAAACAGCCGTTGGGGTGGAAGAGTAGATGCTATTAATATTTTTGTTGTTGTTCAGTCATTTTTCAGTCATGCCCAACTCTTCATCACCCTGCTTGAGGTTTTTTCTAGCTCACATCACAGATGACGAAACTGAGGGAAATAGGCTTAGGTGATCTGCCCAGGGTCACACAGCTACTAAGTGTCTGAGGCCAGATTTGAACTCATGAAGACAAGCCTTCCTGACTCCAGGCCCAGCACCCTAACCACATACCACCTAGCTGCCCAATCCTTATTTTGCAAATGAGGAAACTGAAGTGGATGGAAGTTAAGTGACTTTCTCAGGGTCACACATCTATTGAGTGTTAAGGCTGAATTTGAACTCAGGTCTTCCTGACCCCAGAATCAGCACTCTATCCTCTGCACCACTTACCTGTCACCACTATACTATATCACTGTCTTATAAGGGTTCAGATTAGGGTGAGATCACTTCTGCCTGGAACATGGGAGGAATCAGGGAAGGCTTCAGAAAGGAGGTGGCACTGGAATTGGGCCTCAAAGAATGAGTAGAGTTTCAGCACACAGAGGTAAGGGAAAGGGGTATTCCAAACAAATAGAACTATGGGGTCAGTGGTATTCAAAGTGTCCAGTTAAAATAGGTAGTCTTGTCTGGATGAAATATAAGTTAAATCAGCAATTCTCAATGTATGGTCTAGGGACCCTTTCAGAGGGTCCTTGAGGTAAGAATTATTTTCATAGTAATAAGATGTTTTAATTTGTAAAAAGATAAATATTGATAACTATAACTCACATAAACAAAATCTCTTGGGGGAGCAGTCTTGATGATTTTTAAGAGTATAAAGGGGTCCTGAGACCAAAAAGTTTGAGAATTGCTGAGATATATTATGGGTTCGTAGTATATAGAATAAAATTTGGGGGGCAGGTAAGGGTCAGACTCTGGAAGTCTCCGGTGCAAAGATAACAAGCTCAGATGCCATTCACACAGCAACAAGTTACTGTGGGAAGTACTGTGAGTGAAGGAGTGGTATGATCAAAGCCCTTAGTCAGGAAGATAAACTTATTAGTGGATTGGAGGGAGAAAATCCCTAGAGTTGAAGAAACGTTTTAAAGGCTGTTCTTTCCAAGCCAGTGGTAATGAGGGACTAGATGAGAGTGGTAGCCGTGGGAGGAGGCAGACACAGGAAGAAGATACTGGGGAAGTTGAACTGACAAGATTTGTTGACTAATTGGATGTGGGAGATGGGTGGGAGTGAAAGATGACTCAGAATCTTCAGGCCTGGGTGACTGGGAACAGTCTGCTTGGGCCAACTATCCCTGATAGAGGGAAATAGCTCCTTAGCTGAGGGCAAAGAAACATGCCTGATCTCTAATGTGCTCTATGGTGTTTCCTTCCACTGAGGTGGGATCTCAGGTGGGGAGGGAGGTGTGGGAAGGGGTCTGCTTGGAGCACAAGTTGAAAACTAAAAATCAGTTAGTCTGGGAGAAGTATCCCTGGAATGAAGAGTATGGGGGAGACAAATTGGGGACTGAGGACATAACGAGCCACAGGCTACGTATTGTAGGTGAAGAGAGCATTTCATCATCAAGAGCTGACCTTCCTCCAGAGATCTGAAGAATCTGTTTCAGGAGATTGTTCTCGTGAACTAGGTGGCACAGTAGATAGATACTGGGCCTGGAGGCAAGAAGACCAGAGTTCAAATCTAGCCTTAGACACTTATTAGCTGGGTGACTCTGGGCAAGTCACTTAACCCTGTTTATCTCAGTTTCCTCATCTGGAAAGTGAGCTGGAAAGGGAAATGGCAAACCACTCCACTATCTTTGCCAAGGAAACCCCAAATACAGTCATGAAGAATCAGACACAACTAAAAAAGGAATGAACATACATTTAAGGGAGTGGTGGCTAAGAAGTGATATTTTGGTTTGGAGGGTAATAGGAGTGGGGAGTGGGAGAAGATACTGAGGGATTTGATTATCAGTACGGAACTGGACAAGGAGGGAGCAAGGCTTAACTAGTGATGAGATGGTCTGGGGATGGAATGAGTCCAGACCAAGATGTAGGTGCCTGAGGCAACCACTGATCAGCATAGTGAGGCTCCAGGTATGAAAGGCATTCTCTGGGTATGAAAAGGTTAAATCCTTTAACCCTGATTAAACAACTTTTATATACTTCCTGAAATTCTAGACTAACCTGTATTAAACTTTCCCAATACTGACCTCCATTTATCATTTTTAGTTTCTGCTTATCCATGCAATATCCTCTCTAGTACCTAACACAGTTCCTGGGACACAGTAGGCACTTAAAAACACTTCTTGACTTTATTTCTGCCACAACCTAGAACTGCTTTTGAAACATTTCTATCTCTCCCTTTACATCCAATGGTCCTAGTTATACCAAAGATAATGGCAGGGTAGAAAAGACAGTTGTGAGCTGGGCAACAAAATCATTTTAATAAGGTAGTAGGTGTTCCAGAGAAAATAAGGATGAAAAAAATGGGGTTTTCAAAAGAGGAGTAACCATGGAGTATTGCGAGTATGTCTGGAAAGAGACGGCAGGGTAGAACACCACCATCTTATTCTGTGTTTATACAACAATCTACTTACAAAGCAGTTTCTTCACAATCGTCTTGTGAGACATGAAGTATTGTTATCCCAG
Organism: Petaurus breviceps papuanus; assembly: GCF_028583685.1. NCBI lineage: Eukaryota > Metazoa > Chordata > Mammalia > Diprotodontia > Petauridae > Petaurus > Petaurus breviceps. The sequence continues at coordinate 76,713,875 of NW_027186304.1, read as the reverse complement.
TTTGGCAAATGAGGAAATAGCTTCAGAGAGACTGATGTGATTCAGTCATGGTCTCAGAGTTAGGAAGCATCTTTGAGGTCTGAATCAAACCCAAGTTTCCTGATTGTAAGTCCAGTAATATGAGGAAAATATTTTATTAAATTTCAATTGAGCAAAGAGATTGAAAGAATACTTGTTTTTTTGTTTTGTTTTGGCTTTTTGGCAGAGGGAAGGCTGGGAAATTGGGGTTAAGTGACTTGCCTAAGGCACACAGCTAGTAAGTGTTAAGTGTCGGAGGACAGATTTGAACTCAGGTCCTCCTGACTCCAGGGCCGGTGCTCTATTCAGTGTGCCACCTAGCTGCCCCTGAAAGAGTACTACTTGGAGGGAAAGGTCAAAGATGTAGAAAAATTCACTTACACTGAAAGTAAGTGTAATGGGCATTCGTTCCATTGGGCAAATATATATATGAATGATGAATAAATGAAATTTGATACTATTTGTATTTACATATAATGAGTGGTAGGTAAATTTCTAAAACTTTATTTTGCAATTAATATTTTTACCAATCAGAACATGGCACATTTTATTTCAACATTTAACATATATTTAATGATTACCTATAAAAGAAAAAACAGTCCCTTGCCCTCAAGGAGCTTACATTCTACTGTGGGGGGATACCATGAACAATCATAGATTTAGAGTTGGGAGGAACCTTAGATGTCATCTAAATGTCCAATGTCCTTGAGTTACATGAGCAAACTTAGGCCCAGAAAGGTTAAGTGACTTAGCCAATGTCACATAAGTAGTAATTAGCAAAGTCTCCAAGTCCAGCATTCTCTCCACAGCACCACACAGCCCTGGTACATTCAAAGATAAATCAAAACAAACTAATTTTAGGAGAAGGAAAGCCCTAGCCTTTGTGGAGGTAGGTGCAGTAGAATAAGAAAACCTCTTGGAGAAAATATCTAAGCTTAGCCTTAAACAATGATAATGATTCAGAGAGCATAAGAGATGAGGAGGGAGTACCTTCCAGGTACAGAATGGATGCAATCTCATGAAGGCCTTTGATACTGTCAGTCTTGAGGACTTGTGGAAAATTATGGCAAAATTTGGTTGCCTGGAGAAGTTCATCAGTGTTGCATGTCAGTTTCATGATAGCATGCTTGCCCAGGTTCTGGATAAGGCACAATGCTCCCATCACTTTCCCATTCACCAATGGAGTGAAGCAGAGCTGTGTACCTGCTCCCATGCCTATTAGTATGATGTTTTCAGAGATGTTCTCAGATACTTTCAAAGAGGAGAAGTATGGCATCAGGGTCAGCTACTGAACTGATGGGGTAAATTATTTAGTTTGAAAAGGCTACAAGACAAGATTGAAGTGGAGGGAGAGTCGGTGTGTGATTGTCTATTTGCAGATGACTGTGCACTTAATGTAGCCTCTGAGGTTGAGATGCAACAAAATGTGGATCTCTTTTCTGCTACTTGTGCTAGTTTTGGTCTAACTGTCAACACCAAGGAAATACAGGTTCTCCACCAACCAACACCATACCATCGTACTTGGAACCACTGGTTACAGCAAATGGAGCAACTTTGAATGCTGTGCCTGTTCACTGACCTTGGCGGTATTCTTTCTGGGTTGTATACATTGGAACACATAGATGTAGGGATTGATGCACAAATTGCCAGAGCTGGCTCAGTGTTTGGGAGGCCTACCAAACTGACAGGTCTACAGAGCTGTTGTGCTGACTTCATTGCTGTATGCCTGTGAAACTTGGGCAGTCTACCAGCACCATGTCAGGAAACTGAATCTCTTCCCTTTTAATTGTCTTAGGAAGATTCTGAAGATCACCTGGCAGTATAAGGTACCAAACACTGAGGTCCTTTCTCGAACTAAATTGCTAACTATTCAAACTCTACTGCATAAAGGGCAACTCAGATAGACTGGCCCTGTTGTTCCAATGTCAAAAGTAAATTTGCTTAAAAGACTATTTTAAAGAGAACTCACACAACATAGGCATCAGAAGTCAGAAGAAGCAATACAAGGACGCGCTCAAAGTCTTTCTAAAGAACTTTGGGGGGGGTGGCTAGGTGGTGCAGTGAATAGAGTGCTGGCCCTGGAGTCAGGAGGACCTGAGTTCAGATCTGACCTCAGACAATTCACACACACACAGACACACACACAATCTAGCTGTGTGACTTTGGGCAAGTCACTTAACCCCAATTGCCCTCCAAAAAAAAGAACTTTGGAATAGATTGTGAGACATGGGAGACACGAGCATAGGACTACCCAGCATGGTGTGTCCACATCAAAGATGGTAATGTAGTCTATAAGCAAAGCATAATTGTAGTAGTTCAAAAGAAATGTGAGATGCACAAATTTAGAGACATTTCCACTCCAAATGTTCATATGGATTATTTGTGCCTGACCTGTGGTAAAGCATTCTGAGCTCCTATTGGTCTGATCAGCCACAGTCAGATACACTATGCCTTCACTCTAATATAGTGATGTCATTTTGGCCCTCTCCAAGAACGAACGACAACCACCAAACAAACAAACATTAAGTACTCTCTATGAGCCATAGACTGTGTGTGCTAAGTGTTGGAGATACAAAAAGAAACAAAAGACAGCCCCTACCCTCAAGGAACTTTTGGTCTAATGGGAGGAGCTTTCAATCTAACATGAATGGAAATAATATACAAAGTGAAAGCAAAATAATATACAAATACGCAGGATAAATAGGAAATCATTAAAAGAGGGAAGGCAGTGGAATTAAAAAGGGTTGGGGAAGTCTTCTTGCAGAAGGTGGAATTTTGGTTGGGACTTAAAGGAACCCAGGGAGGTCAGTAGTTGGAGTGGAATAGGGAGAGTCCAGATATGGAGTACAGCCAGGGAGAATGCTCAAAGCTGAGATACGGAGTGTCTTGTTCATGGGACAGCAAGGAAGCCAGTGTTGTTGGATCAAAGACTATCTATTGAGGCATAAGGTTAAGTTCTTTATTTGTCTACCCAAGGGCCACCCCTGTAGCACTCTCCATTGAACTGTAACTTCTATATATCCCATTTTAATTCCAGGGAGAATGTCATTACTGATATGATGGAGCTTCTCCAGCATATTTACTCATTGTTTTTTAAACAAGGGCTCACATTTATAATACCAGTGGTTACATGATGTTTATTTACAATATTTTTTAAATATTTTTCTTTTTCCACAACTGTGGATTATAGAAACTCTGATCACAGAAACTGGAGGAAAACAAAACAAAAACAAAAAAGACTGAGTTTGGAATCAGAGGACTGAGTTAGAATCCTAGCTCTGCTATATTCTAATGTTGTGACCTTGAATATATCATTAGGATAAAACCCTATTAGAATTTAATTTTCCTGATACAGATAAGTTTGTATCTATATCCCTAGCTCCTGGCATATAGCATTTTGTAAATGCACTTACCTCCACAATGGTTAGTGGTTTCTTTTCCCAAACTTGTTTTGATTTATCTGGGTACAGGTTGAGACTGTGGAGAAAATGTTGGGTTTGGAGTTTGTGCCACTTACTACTTAAAGTGTTGGCTATTGTCCAGGGCTTTCTGTGAACTCCAGCTGTTTCGTCACAACAAAGAAGCAAACTACTTTAATCAATAAAAACTTTACCTTCTTACCAAGAAGGCTTGCACGACCATCGATGGTCAGCAAGGGCAATGCTTGGGCTGGTTTGGCCTTCCTTTGTATGCCAGTCAATTAACACAGCTCCTGAAGCATAGCAAGTGATTAATGAATGCTTATTGACTGACTGACTGGCTTTGAATATAAATCTATCTGCAAAACACAATGGAAGAGGATGATGAAAGATTGTGAGTAGTGTTGCCTCACAAATCAGAGAAAATCAATGAAGAGGAAAATAAATCTGCATAAAGTTTAGCACAAGACCTAACAATTCTGGCTTCTAAGGTCATTTATAGATGAAATTAGAGGAACAGATGAAACATGAAACAAATCTGTCAATATTTCCATATTAAACATTTCGCATCGTTTGGTGCAAGTGGAATTTGCATTCACCACATCAGGACTCTAATGCCTTCATCCATCGTGGCCATATGGCATATGGAGAAGTAAAAGTAGCACTAATAAAGAAGACAAGAAGAATTGTTTAATTAGACAAAGCATGCCCAGAAGTGTTACAGAATCTGATGTGTTATAGTGTTACAGAATCCGATGGATATGCTGGAGGTGTCGCAAATTTGAGTGCTTTGAAGGACAGAGTTTCTTTTTTTTTTTTTTTTTTTTTTGCCTTTTGGAGGGCAATTGATGTTAAGTAACTTGCCCAAGGTTACATGGCTAGTTATTTTGTGTGGGTGTTAATTGTCTGAGGCCGGAACCGAACTCAGTTCCTCCTGACTCCAGGGCTGGCACTTTTACTCATTGCGCCACCTAGCCACCCCTAAGAACAGATTTTGAATGTATTTGTTAAAAGGCAACATAATGAACCACTAGGAAAAAATCATGCCTAGACATTTTTTTTTACCAAAGTATGGTGAGTGAAAGGACATCATTAACTACCTATTTGTACATCTGTTTTCTCATCTTTATAAAAATCTTTATGAGAATAAGTATAAGAAGGGCGAGGCCACAATGGCGGAGTAGAAACAGGACTTCCCTGATGCTCTGGCTTCCACCTCCTCCAGTAAGTGTAAAAAATTACTCTAAACAAACTTTAGAGCTACAGAGCCCACAGAATGACAGAGAGAAACAAATCTCCTGCTGAACACCGTCAGGAAGGGTCTGTCTCAGCGTGCTGGGAGCCAAGTCCAGCCCTGCATGAGCAGTTTTGGTCTTAGTTTCCAGCCAGCAGTGGCTAAAGGAGACTTCTGGAGAGCGAAGCATCAGTAGCTGTGGTGGTTTCCAAACTTCTCAACCCATAAACACCAAAGACAAGTAAAAGTTCAGTGTGGAACTCTGTTGGAACAGGGGTGGACAGAAGAGTGTGGTCCAGCCCCTACCTCTGTGGTGAGAAGCATGGAGGCACAGCTGTGTGGCTGCCTTGGGAGCACCTGGCCTACCGATTGCAGGAGGACCAAGCAACCATTCAGAGGGTAACCACTCTTGCTTTGACCTTCTTGGATCTGGATCAGGGTCTTGGGTGGAGGTCCTAGGGTGTGTGGCCAGATGCCAGTGCCTGTGGGGGCTGCATAGAGGGCACCCTACTAATTGCTCCAGCAGCTGCGAAAACCCCAGTGATTTGGGACAAAGCTGTCTCCATTCTGAAAGCAGAGTTCTACCATGGCAAAGAGTTCAAAAGTCAAGTAATTGACTGGCAACATAAGCAAGAAGAGGAAACACAATCCCATCATAGATTCTTTGGGAGAAAAAGAGAATTAGTATAAGATTACTTGATGAAATACGAGAAGGAATAAGCAGATTTTAGTGAATGATTTTTATAGGTCACATTTTTATACTCATACAAATGCTTGAAAGATGTAGAGAACATAAGAGCCCACTGTATATTGTTTGTTGGAATATGGAATACTATTGTGCTATAAGAAACGAGGAGCAGATGGACTTCATATTTACCTGGAGAGGCTTATACAAACTGATACTGAGTGAGAAGAGTAGAACCAGGAGAAATTTGTACACAATTACAGACACAACATATGTGTGATGACCAACTTTGATAGACTGGACTCCTCTCAGCAATGCAGTGATATAAGTCAATCCTCAAAGATTCATTATGGAAAGAGATATCTACGTCCAGAGAAAGATCTAGAAAGAACTGAGTTTGTATCCAGATTGAAGCAAACTACCCCATCTTTTTCCTTTTCTTGTTTGGTTTTATTTCCTCGTTACCATTTTTCATTCCATCTGATACAATCCATCTTTATAACCTAATGTCTAATGTGAAAGTATTTACAGATCCTATACTTGACTGTATGCCGCCATGATGGGGGGGGGAGGGAAGGGGACACAATGTGAAACTCAAGGAACTGTGGAATTGAATCTTATAAACTAAAAGTAAACAAACAAATTAATAATTAAAAAAAAAGACAAGGACAGCTTTCAAGCCGTCTCATTTTATAAAGATGCTGGCTAGGACCCAGCCAAGAGGACTGTTACAACACAATGAGGATTGTGTCAAGGAGCAAAGAACCTTCCAGGGCCCAGGGAAGGGATGAGCAGCAGAGCTGAAGAGTAGGATGCTGAAATTCCCTCATGCCATTCAATCAGGCCTGATATAATTTTCTGGGAGAAGCCGGGGCGGGGGGGGGGGGGGGGGGGGGGTGTGGTGGGAGGGGGAGGGAGAGGCATGGGGAACGATACTCTCCCTATGAGTGCCGCCACCCCCGCTCCTTTCCTGCCATTTTAAGAATAACAGTTTACTTGGCTGAAGTTTTCTTCCAGCTCTCCCCAATCTGTCCTTTATCCATACTCACAACTCCAACCCTAAATTCAGGCTTCTTGCCTGGACTGCTATTGTAGCTGCTTCCTGGCTGTCTTCACTGGCTTTAGTTTATCTTCTAATCTGTATTACATTTGTTGTTATTTAGTCATTTTTTCAGTCGTGTTCAACCCTTCGTGACTTGTTTAGGCTTTTCTTGGCAAAGATACTGGAGTGGTTTGCCATTTCCTTTTCTAACTCATTTTACAGATGAGGAAACTGAGGCAAACAGGGTTAAGTGACTTGCCCAGGGTCACACAGTTAGTAGATGTCTAAGGTCAGATTTGAACTCAGATATTCCCAACTCCAGGTCTGGTACTCTATCCTATGTGCCACCTAGCTGGTCCAATCTGTATTTTCTTTCTCTTATTCAGAAAAACCCTTCCTCCCATCTAAATTATGATTTTCAAAGCCTTCAAAAAATCAAGCTTCACATGCCTTATCCAATCTCATTTCTCCTTTGTTCCACATTGGACTCTCTACTCCAGCTACACTATCCATCAAAGCCCAGCTTAAGTCCTACCTCCTTTTTAAAGCTTTCTCTAACTAGTAAGACTGTAACTCACCTCCATTTCCTCTGAAATCCTATAGCTTTTACTGTTTATGCAAGGTTTAAAACTTAATTATGTCCATTATATCTTGGAGAGTCATTGTCCCAGAGCACTGAGAGGGAAAATTACTTGCCTAGGGTTATAGAGTATGTATCAGTGCTCCAGAAAACTCTCCAAGACCATAAGTTGCAGAGAGAAGTTTCTCTGAATTGGTAGAGAGAATTTCTTTAGCCAGAGGTTCCCTGAGAGACATCAAACACTGGGCTTGGACCTAGAGGACATGGGCAACCATCACATAGAATGAGGGAATCTTCACCTATGGGGGGGAGCACACACAGCAGTAAGATGCATCATGAATCCACTGAAAATTTGAAGAATTACCATAAATATCATGATAGTAAATAATTATGAAAAGGCATATATCCAAGGAGGTTAAAGTATACTGTAACATTATTAATATTCTTTAAAATGGATAAGTGCTGACATTTCCCCATTTTACAACTGCAAAGAAGAAATAGGCTTATGTGGGTTAAGCAGCAGAAAGTGACAACTAAGGATGCTAAATTAATCATTATCAAGTGAAATAATGTATATTAAGTTCTTTGAAAATCTTGTATGAGTGTCAGCTATTATTATTACTTATGTAATAACTGCCATTAGCAAAGTCGTATAAGTTAGGACTCATCAAAATTATTTCCAAAAATTGATTTTAAACTAGATTTCAGTCTAGGAATGGGGCAGATTGACTATTCTATATGGTCTTACTGCTCTCTGGTGGTCAAAAATAAATTTATTTTAAACCTAGGGATTTTGTTTTCAATTTTTTCTAACCATAAAGCACCCTTCGATTCAGTTTCAACAAACAGTTACTAAATTCCTACTACACCCAAGATCTTGTGTGAGTCAATGGGGATAAAAAGATGCAAAATGACATGGAGCCTGCCCCCTCGATTTTCCCATCCCTAATGTGTTGACCTAAATCTGAGGCTATGGTGATACATTCTTGGGAAAATTCAGTTTGGGCAGTTTCTGGAAAAAAAACTTATTTTTTGTACATTCATATGGAATTGAAGTTTTTCATGGTGTTAAAAGGTTAGCCACAAATGGTTTAAAGTACATCTCTGTTTTTATTGTGGAGGGGAGAGGGCAGGTCAATTAGAGTTAAGTGACTTGCCCAAGGACACATAGCTAGTATGTGTTAAGTGTCTGAGGCCTGATTTGAACTCAGGTCCTACTGAATCCAGGGCCAATCACTGTGCCACCTAGCCGCCCCTAAAGTACATCTTTTAAAATCCTTTTTCCATACTTCTGGCTGAATTGAGAACCCAGAAATAGAATCTTCTGAGGCTGCCAATTCCGCTGGGCCAAGAATTCCCTGAGAGCTATGGATTACAAAGAACCAGTCAAGTCCTTTCCCTATGGATCAATTTATAAATATTTATTGTGTACTTCCTCTGTTGAAAGCCCTGTGCTAGATACTGTAGGGAGCACTTACCAGGCAAGGACCCCATGAGCAGGAAAATTATTTGGTAAGACATAGCTCATCCATCATACTCTGGGTGCGCTGACCCCTGCTTGACTCCCAAATGTAGCTACCAGTTTGTGGTGGTGGAGAACTGCATTTATGCAGAATTTGGGTGTGAAGTTCAATTAGACAATTTCTAAGTTCTTCCAACTCTAAGGTTCCATGATTCTAAGGAATATAAGGTCCCTTAAATGACTTACAATGTGATTGGTAGGACAATATGTATGTAAAGAGATACTGAGGCATATAAGATAGCATCTAGGTGGCTGAATGAGTGGTATAGTCAGTATGTTTTGGAGAGTTCAGAGAGAATTTTGAGCTGGGCTGCTCAGAGAAGCCTTCATGAAAGATACAGGAAGGCAAGGACCCAAGAAAAAGGAGAGAGTGCCTACCTAGCTAACAGCCACATGTTTTGAAGTTCTTTATTCAGAGGTGAACAGGTTAGAAGCTGGTTTTTGTTTTTTCCCATAGAGAATACCATCATTGAATCTCATCTCTGTGGCCCTTCAATGGTTCAGGGAACCAATGTCCTGCTGTGTTCCCTTTCTCAGTGGAAATGTGTCCACAGTTGTCCAGCTGAGCCCTACTACGTCCAAAGCCTTGTGTGAGTTGATGGAGATGAAAAGATGAAAAATGACAGGAAGCCTGCCTCCTTGATATGACATGGGTGCTGAGTTTTGCTGGAATGCACCACTTCTCCCACCCCACTCCATGCACAAATGCCCATCTTGCCCCCTGATGGGTTTGTTCCAAATGAAAACATCCCCAGTTTTTTATTTCTGTAATGCTAAAGCCTCATAAGATATCATGGAATAGGGGTGGCTAGGGTGATTTTAGAGTTTTGTTTACAGAAGTACCAGCATTTTTGGCTAAAAATAAAATTCTCTTTAAAAAAATAAATGAGAGTTGGGAAGGAAGCTATTCCAATGCCCTGTTAATTTTATCTTCACAACCACTCTCCTATCTGCCTCCTTTCCACTCACACAGCTGTGATCCTAGGTCAGGCCCTCATCATCTTTCACATGAACTATTATAATAGCCTCTGAATTGGTGACCCTACCTCAAATCTCTTCCCTTTCCAATCCATCCTCTATACAGCTGCCATATTGATATCCTAAATTGCAGGTCTGACCTTGTCACTCCCTCACTCAAGAAGTTTTGATAGCTCCCTATTTTCTCTAGAATAAAATATGAATTCCTCAGGCCTTTAACACCCTTCATGATTTGTCTCCAACTTATTTTTTCCAGATTGATCACACAAGTAATCCCCTTTATACACTCTATATTCTAGCCATACTATTCTATTTGATGTTCCTTGTGAACCACAGTTCATCTCCTACCTCCATACTCTTGTATGGGCTGTCCCACGTGCCTATAATGCTCTCCCTTCCTCACCTCTGCCACGTAGAATCTCTAGCTTCTTCCAAAGTGACTTAGGGATCATTCCTTATTGGCTACCTTTCCTAATTTCCCTAGGTATCAGTGGTCTTTTCCAACTCTCCTCCACATTTTTTAAAAAAATTTACTCGGTATATGTTTTGTATATGTTTATCTGAGTCCATTTTTGCCCCAGGAGGATAAAGGCTCCTGGGAGAAGAAAAGGACAATTTTTAAACATTTTATCTTTGTTTCCCCAGGTCCTAGCACAGTGCATAATAGAAAATGCTCATTAAATGCTTGGTGTATCAAATCAAATTTTACAAGTGAGAAAATGGAGGCCCAGAGTGGTGGAGCCTAGTGCCCAGTCGTATGACTAGCTAGTGGCAGAACAAGGCCTGGGACCCAGAACTCCTATCCCCCAGGCCAGGGCTCTTTCCATTATAGCCCATTGTCAAGAATCCTGACTCAAATTATGTAAAACAAAATAGGAATCATGTTGCTTAAGAGATTCAAAGTGCTTCTCATTTAATAATAAATAGCACCTTACATTTATTTAGCACTTTTATAATCTATAAGATATTGTCATAGACCTTGAATTATTTCATCCTTACAATGAGTCTGGAAATTAGGCATCCTTTTCCTCATTTTATGGACAAATATAAAGTGAGGCTCCACTGTGAGCTATGCAGTCTTGGGGAAGATCACTTACACTCTCTGGGTCTCAGTTTCCTCATACATAATATTGTGAGATAATTTCCATTTAAAACTTATAAATTACAAAACCATCATGAGAACCAAGATTTTTCTGGCTCTGAATCCTGTGATGTTTTCACTAAACTATACTTTGCTACTATTCAGCTGCTTCAGTTGTGTCCAACTCTTTATGACCCTAATTGAAGTTTTCTCGGCAGAGCTACTGGAGTAGTTTGCTATTTCCCTTTTCCAGCTCATTTTACATATGAGGAAACTGAGGCAAAAAGGATTAAGCATCTTGCCCAGGGTCACACAGCTAATAAGTGTCTGAGGTCAGATTTGAACTCAGGTCTCCCTGACTCTGGGCCTGGTGCTCTATACATGGATGCCTAGCTGCCCCATGCTATGCTGAAAAACAGAATTCAGAGACTAAATTACTAAGAAAGTAATTCCAAAGTCAAAATGGAAAGATGCTGTCACTGGAGCTGGAGGACCCAGTTTAAAACCCTGCTTCTGCCACCCCCTATGTGTTTTGGGTAAAATAGTTTAATTTCTTTAGGTCTCATTTTTCTTTCAAAAAAGAAGAGCTGGCCAAGAGGGCCTCTGAATTTCCTTCCCGCTCCATTTCCACAATCTCATGATCTGATGCTTCATATACCTATTGTCATTGCTCCCCTCCAGGAGCTAGCCCTAGATCAAACAGGGAAATCACTGGCCCAAGGTCACTGAGCTCACTAGTGATAGAGCCTGTTCTAAAACCTGAGTGTCCTGACTTTTATCAATTCAATGCTCCTTGTACCCTACCAGGCCAAGTTCTTTTATAGCTTTTTCCAGGATCAGCCTCTAGGGTGTACTGTTTTCCTAGTAATGAGTCTGGCTCCAGAAGGCTTGCTAAAACATTGCTTCCAGCTCAGGGGCAGAGACATAATGGACTAGAGGTGTGCAATGAGAACATACAGTTTCGGACACAAGCAATGAGTTGATTTGTTTGCCTGGACTGTAATTATTTGTTACAAGAAATTTCTGTGATGGGTTGGGAAGAAGTCAGTGGGAAGTCATAGTGATTTTTTTTTAAAGACCATTTATAACAAATTTGTACTGTCTGTTACCTCTGTATTTCTGCCCCTAGCACCAAAGCAGCTAAATTTACCACTCTTATATGAATTAAACAGTAGCAGAAAATGAGTATGGAAAAAAGGAGACCATAAAGGCTTGATGCATTGCTGATTTTTATTTTTTGAGATTTAAAAAATCCCCTATTTGAACATTTTTTTTTTTTCTTGAACCAAGACCCCTAAGCCTATTAGAGTTGAGAAAGATTAGGAAATATGTCAGGGGAAAACCTACCTCACTGACAGCCGGTCAGGGGGCCTTGCTTTGGAAAATTCCCCCAGTGTAGCTAAAACAAATGTTAGCAAACATAGGTGTGTCTATAGGCAATCTCATGTGAATCCCCTCCAGCTGTTAGATGAACTGGTTTTGTGGTAAACAAATTTTGTGAACCAAAGTTCACATGCTTCCCCTAATAACCTTTGAAGAAGGAGCTGTAGAGTAGTACTCCTAGCCCTTCCTGGGATTTGGTTGTGATTCATATTAACTTGAGTTTTAAAAAATCAAATGTAAAAAATTCCTTTCTGGATTCCCGGTGTTAACTAACAGGTAGGGAAAGCTTATTCAGTGTCGGCTCCTAAAGGTTCTCCGTATCTCCTTTCACTTGTCCATTTTTCCCTTTAATATGGGACTCTACTGAGATCATCAGGCCTAGTCTGCTGATAAGATCAGAGATGTTTTTCTCTCTGGGAAGATAGGGGCCTGAAGGAAGGGAAAGCAAGTAAGGCTGAGAGGGTGCATATGTAAATTTAGCTTGGAGATTGGAACTCACTTGACTTCTCTCTTTTATTCTGTATAGCTTTTAATGTGTCAAAAGAAGCTGGTCAGCACTGGCCCTGGAGTCAGAAGAACCTGAGTTCAAATGTGGCCTCAGACACTTGACATACTTACTAGCCCTGTGACTTTGGGCAAGTCACTTACCCCCAACTGCCCTCCAAAAGGCAAAAAAAAAAAAAAAAGCTGACCATCCATGGGATTCCCCTGATCTAGTATGGAGAAATTCTCTCTATAGTATCTAGAAATGAAGTTTTCATACTGTATATATTAACAGATGTTACTTTCACATTTCACAGACCTGAGATTTTGTTTATAATTAATTTGAACCCAAATCTTCTCCTAAGTCTAGCATACTATCTACTAAGCCATACTACCTCTCATGTAAAGATAGTAAAATATAAAAAGGATGGATAGACAGCTCCTGGAACTTAGCACATAGAAATCATAGCTTTAGGACTTGGAACTGTTCAGGCCACCCACTTCTAGCTATAATTGAACAAGAATCTCAGTTACAACCCACCCATCCCTAAAGTGGTCATCTTCCCTTTGCCTGAGAACCCTGAGTGAAGGAGAGTCCACTATATTTCAAAGTAACCCATTCAACTTTGTATAATTTTCATTTTTAGAAAGTCTTTCCTTTCATCAAAGAAACCAGGAAATGAAAGGTACCTTTTTAGACATGGGTAATGTGTTGATTTGTTTTATTTGCCTATGTTAATTTGGAGAGAGAGGGGAGTCAGTTAACCATAACATGGTGTTATAAAGACCAAATGAAATAATGCATGCAAAGGGCTTTGTTAACTTTAAAATGCCATATAAATGAGGGCTAATATTCTCAGCCATACAATGATCCAATGCAATACCAAAGGACTCATGATGAAGCATACTATCTGCCTCCAGAAAAAGGATAAAAATAAATGTGAGCTGAATCTGCCTCTTTGCAACTTCAGTCAGTCTACCCTCTTTGTCCAAGCAGATGTCTTTAGATCTCTTCTACCTGACAACTCTTTGAAGACTTGGAGACAGTTATCATGTCCGGATTTCTTCAGGCTAAACATCCATAATTCCTTCAAACAATCCTTGTATGGGGCCATCCCAAGGCGCTCTACCATCTCCATTGCCCTCTGATGGACACTCTCCCCCTTATTGCCTTTAGGATCAAATATAAACTCCTCACAATCTGGTCTCAATTTATCTTTCCAACCCTGTATTGTATTACCCTTGCCATACTCTACCCTCTGGTCACACTGGTCTACTTCCTCACACGTAACACTCCATTTCCCATCTATCCATGTGGCTTTGTGCTGGCTGTTTCTACTTCCTGGAATGTGCTTCCTCCTCCCCTCTACCTCTTGGAATCCTCTAGTTTCCTTGCTTAGCTCAAGTTCCACATGAAGCCTTTCTTGGTATCCCTTGGGCGCTTCCTCCTAAATTAACCTGTTTCATGTATATATATATATATATATATACATGTGTGTGAAGGCAGGCATGTATATATATATACATACATTTACATATACACACATATTTATGTATCCCTAGAACCTAGCCACATACTTAGCATGTAGAAAACAATTAACAAATGCTTATTAATTAAGTGATTTTTGCCAATAAAGAAGTATGTTTCAATATTATTTCATCAAACTTGGCACAAAGAAGATATTTAAGACTTGTTAAATTGCATGTCTACAATCTACATTTACTCATCAAACACCTAACCACTAGAGGAAGCAGACTTCTACCTACTCTTCTTTGTTGCATCTGTTGCCACTGTATGTGGCTTCCTCTCAGCCCATGTTTCTGATAAAATCCTGTTGCTTTTACCTTCACAGTTGACTTGAGAGCTAATGGTGCCTTCTTCACAAATGTACTCTTCAAGTGTATGACTGGGCTTGGAATTCAAATTTTGTTAATGTTCAGTTGTTTTTCAGTTGTGTTTGACTCTTTGTGACCCCATTTGGGGTTTTCTTGGCAAAGATGCTGGAGTGGTTGGCCATTTCCTCCTCTAGCTCTTTTATAGATAAGGAAATTGAGGCAAAGTTAAGTGACTTGCCTAGGGTCACACAGCTGTAAGTACCTGAGGCCATATTTGAACTCAGGAAGATGAATCTTCCTGACTCCAGACCCAGTACTGTATCCCCTGTGCCACCTAGCTGCTCTTCAAATAAAATAATAAAAAGAACCTGGAAGTCATTTTGCCCAGTTGTAATAATTTAAATGAAAGAAAAACACAGGACTTCGATCAGTACAATGACCAGTAGTGACTTCACAAGTCTGATAGTGAAGAATGCCTCCCCTTTTCCTGTTATGGAAGTGTTGCACCATAGGTATGAAATGAGGCATACATTATCAGACATAGGCAACGTGTTGATTTTTTTCTTTAATTCTATTTTGTTACACAGAAGAACTCTGCTGGGGAGGACAGAGAATTGTTAAATGACAACAAATGAGTTTATTAAAAAGAGCCACAAGACATCCATCTTCCTCCAAAACTGAAGAATATAATAACTTAGAAATTATATGGTAGAAATAACAAAGGACTGATTGGTGGTCAGAAATTTGGCTACGAAGGAGCTGGATCACCTTAAACAAGTCCCTCAACCCCATCTGTAAAATGTGAGGGAGACGTGAAATTATATCACCTCAGCAGCTCCTAAAATACTTACGAGTGCATGAAAAAGGTAACCTCCCTGGGCACACGATGAGTGAAGTTGTTTCCAAAAGAATAGGCTGACGGGGCTCAAGAAGAGGCTTTGCAGACTTTTGCTTTAGGGATCAAATTTTAAACTCGTGATACTGTTTGGAAACAATGGTGAAAGATGAGGTGGAACCAACTGCAGCAGTAAGTCGCTGGTACCCACACCCTGTCATATTGCTAGCTTGCCATGAGAGAGAAGTGGGAAATGAGAAGCAAAGTGTTTGGGAAGGCCCCAGCTTGTTGTCTAGGTGAATCAGCAGGCAACACCTACTGACAGAACTCTTGATTTATGACCTCTGGAGGTAAGTTTTAGGCTAACTCTACAGACAGAGTTTTGGGAGGAGTCGGACAGGATTGGACTCGTTCACTGAAACTTCTTGGGGAATTCTTGTTGGCTCTAAGGGAAAGTAATCATTGTTCTATACTATGGTCTGTACCAAGTTCACTGAATCATGAATTTAGGGCTCTAAGGCATCTAAGAGAACATCTTGTCCAAACACTTCATTTTGCAGATGAGGAAACTGAGACCCAAGACTTGCCCAACATTACACAGGTAGTAAATAGCAGAATTTGGATTCAAACCCAGGACCTCAAACTAAAAATCAAGCATTCTTTGCTAGACCGTGCCACTGCCATCCCTGAAATTCCCCAACAGCATGGCTTGCTCATTTCTGTTACTCATTCTCCATGACAAAGAGTAGAGAGAATCCACCAGTTTTCTCATGTCCCACCCAATCCAACAGGGTGATATTTTGCTGCTGCCTTCAAGAGTTGAGTCATAAGAACCCCCCATCCCCACCTCACCCCTCACCATCAATCAATAAATCAACAAGCATTTATTAAGTGCCATCACCCCAGCTGCCCCACAATGTAACTATTGCCTCCTCCCTTCTAGTCCCTGAAGCTCTCCTTCTTGAAGAGTGGTCTCTTAGGGAGTGTGGTAACAGGACTGTCACCACCAGCGAGGTGGTATTACACATTTTCTGCTGTTTCTTCAGACCACATGGTGAGAAGGGAGAGAAAAGAGCCTAAGGCAGGAGACCCATGGGGAAAAGAGGTTTCCAAATGGGCATGAGTGTGCATGCATATGTTTGGGTGTGTATACATATGCCTATTAGGATATCCCTTTTAAGCTATTAAAGAATAAAAAGGTTTCAACTGCAAATCAAATGGAAAAATCCTTAGAGTGTAGTAGAAAGACAGGTACACTAATGTATACAGTTGGTGTAATTGTAGTCCACATTTGTTGGTACAATCATTTTGGAAAACAGTATGGAAGAATGCTAAAAAAGTGACTAAAATGTCTATAACCCAGGAATTTCACTCACTATTGGGCATATGGGCCACTAGATGGTGCAGTGGATAAACTGCTGGGCTTGGAGGCAAAATGACTGATCTTCCTGGCCTCAGACACTTACTTGCTGTGTTACCCTGGGCAAGCCACTTAACCTTGTCTGCCTCAGTTCCTTATCTGTAAAATGAACTGGAGAAGGAAATGGCAAATCATTCCAATAACTTTGCCAAGAAAATATCAAATGGGCTCATGAAGAACTGGACATGGCTGAAATGACTGAACAATAACAACATTAAGGGGTGGGTAGGAGGCACAGTGAATAGAGTACCAGCCCTGGAGTCAGGAGGACCTGAGTTCAAATCCGACCTCAGACACTTGACACACTTACTAGTCATGTGACTTTGGGCAAGTCACAACCCCAATTGCCCTCCAAAAAAAAAAAAAGCAAAAAAAATAACAACATCAAGAATGAATACACATACATGTAAACAAATTTAGATGCCAGGTATAGGGGGCAAAGTGGAAGTTCAAAGAGTCAAAGACAAACTGGGACACTTTCCTCAGAAGTGAGACTGGCCTGGTTGTGGTGGTGGTGGTATTTATTCTTCTTTTTCAAAGAAGACCAACATCATCTTGTTTTGTGTATGAACTGGATTAAAGTGAGGCAGTCACAGGAAGTCATCAGCCTCAATCTCTCTTCCAGAGTCATCAAAATCCAGTGGCAGGACAAAAGTCAGAATGGCCCAGGATGCAGTGGATGACCGTGGTGTCTTTGATGACTGACCAAGCTCTAAGCACCCCACTGCACCTGCTTCAACTGCCTTCTCAGCTACTGGAACAAATTGTTCTCATCCTCCTGTTCCACTGGGAAAGTCTTCACTTGCTTGGTGTAGACATTCCCCTAATTCAGTTACTGTCAAGTTACAAGCCAGTTACTCATTTCCCTGTCAGTTACCCTCAACCTGGTTTAGCCCATCTGCCGAGACAGTTCACTTGGGTGTGGCCATTGTGCACGCTATAGCTTCTTGGAGTCACAGGTGAGAGATGGCTGAATCAAGCGGACACTAAAGGTAGATGAGCATCCCTGGAAAGGACTTGGCAAGCCCTCACACTAGAGTTGATAGTCTTTCTGAACACCCCATACACTACCTGGATAGTACTGGTAGTCAGCTGGGTAGGCTGAGCCTGGTGGATCACTAGAGATCAGGAGTTCTGAGCTTCAGTAGGCAATAGGACTAAGGCTGACCAGGTGTACTCAATAAGTCTAGCACTAATACAGTGAACCCCTAGGAGTGGAGGGTCACCAGACTGCCTAAGTAGGGGCAAAGAGGCCCAGGTTGAAAAACAAACCAATTAGAGCTTCCATGTCTTCCAGCCTGGAGGAGGAGGAGGAGGAGGAGGAGGAAGGAGAAGGAGCAGAAGAGGAGGAGGAGGAGCCACAAAAATCATAAAAGAAAAGAAATCACCAAAGAAAAGCTATCCTTTCTTTATCAAGGACAATCCCTCCTTCTGTGCCATTGATAGCATGCATCTCTTTCCACTTTAGCCAGGACCTTGTTCTATCAGTCACCATCTGTCTTTTCGTGCATCTTTGTTGCCTTCTCCATTATCTTATTCCCATCTTTATACAAAATATACTCATCTCCTCAATCCTAAAAAAACATAGTGTAAATTGATCTTTCTACTCCATCCAGCTATCCTCCAATTTGAGTAGAGGAATGATGGCAGAAGCTAGATTGCAAGAGTTTGAAGAAAGAATGGATGGTGAGGAAGTGAGAACATTAGATAAAGACTTTTTTTTTAAACATACTTTTGACAATTAAGGGGAAGTCTCTATCCAATGTTCCCACTTCCTCACCACCTACTTCTTTCTTAAGGTCATCCATGACTAACTTTTTGGCAAATACAATGACTTTTTTCTCTGTTTTTATCCTCCTTTTTCTTTGTACAATACTTCACACCAGTAACTTGACTACAAAGCTTGACACATGTATCTGCTATATCTAACCAGTCCCAGGTCATGCTTCATGTTCTATCTACGGACCTTCCAAACTATTGGACTTTGCCATCTCCACAACTACCAAGTGCATACATTTCCCCTTTCCCTCCCCCACCCCTGCTTTTCAGCTCTGGAGTTATATTCAAATGAGTATTGCCACTGCTACTAGAAATCACCACTCCTATAGTTTCATTCCCGTTCCTGTGACTTTCCAAACCAAAAGACCTTTCCCTGTTCACAACTGCTTTATATATGTTGGCTTTTCCATTAGAATGTAAGGTTCCTGAGGACCCGTCTTGGTTTTGTAGTTGTATTCCCAATCTTTGGCACATAGTAAGTTCTTAATAGGTTTTCATTCATTCATTCATTCATTCATTCATTCATTCATTCATTCATTCATTCGTATCTTGCTTCCAAAACACTGCACTCTCCTCATGCCTCTCTCTCATTGCTCTTTATCTTATTTGCAGAGTGTTCATTCGCTTCTGCACACATTAAGGTAGGTTTTTCCAAAAAGATTTGGTCATCGGTTTTCCTCTTTTCTCTCTCTACACTCTCCCCCTTCTCGATCTCATTAACTTCATTAGATTATGAGCTCTGTAAGGCCAGAGGCTGCCTTTTGCTTCTTTTTTCGTATCCTGGGTACTTGTCATAGTCCTCATGGCAGAGTAAGCACTTAATATTGATTTATTGATTGACCGACTTTAACTGCTGATTCTATGCAAACAGCTCCTAGATCTATATCTTTAGCTTTGACTTCTCATAGCAACAACTGCTTAACATCTCTACCTAGATATCTTACCAATATCAAACGAAACCATGTCTAAAACTGAAGTTGGGATCTTTTCCCTAAATTTCATCTTCCTGATTTCATTATTTCAATCATTGAAACTCATTCACTCCCAAGTTGCAGACCTGGGAATCTGGAAGAATGCTGGTGCTTTCAGTAGAAGTAGGGAAATGTAGAAGAGGGACAGGGGGAGAGGAAAGACCCTGAGTTCCTTTTTAGATATGTTTAGTTTGAAGTACCAACAAAATATCTTTGTATTGGTGTCTAGCGGATGATGCCAGGAGTGAGGCAGGTGATATATGTGTAGATTTGGAAGTAATCTTCAGAAAGATGATAAATCACCCCCATTGGAGTTGATGAGGGCATTGAGAATGTCGAGAGAAGAGGGCTACACTTATGGGATAGGAACATGATATTGATTTAGCAAAGAATACTAAGAAGAAATAGTCAGGTAGGAGGAGAATTAGGAAAAAAACAATGTCACAGAGACCAAGAGAAAAAAAGAGTATGTTAGAGGAAAGAATGATCAAAAGTTCCAAAGGACTTAGAGAGATCAAGAAGGATGAATACTAAAAAACTAGCCGCGTGACCTTGGGCAAGTCACTTAACCCCAATTGCTCCTCCAAAAGAAAAAAAAAGGATGAATACTGAGGAAAATCCATCAGATTTGGAAATTAAGAGATCGTTCATGAAAATACTTTCCATCAAATAGTGGAGTGGAAGCCCCACTGCAAGGAGCTGATAAGTAAATAGGAGTTGAGGGAGTTGTGGATGACATTTTCTAAGGATTTGCAAAAGGGAGAAGAGATATAGGCTGATAGCTTGAGGGGATGAAGGATCAAGTGGAGATTTGTTAAGGATGAGGGAAATTTAGGCATATTTGTAGACAGTGGTGAAGGAATCAGTAGATGAAGATGGGTAAGAGAGAGAAGGACTGATAGAAAAGCTAAATATTTTAGGGAGATAAGAGGGTTTGGGATAGGATCAAGAGCCCAAGTGGATAAGAAGCACCAGATTCTTCTCAGAGACCAGAGAAAAGGAGGCAAGAATGTGGGATGATATTTTGGAATGGACAGTATAGGGAAAAGTTGCAGCTCATAGTGAATGGGCACAGATTTCTCAGGAGAAATCCTTTGTTGAAGGTAGTAGGGAGGGTGGAAAAGGGGGTAACATAGGCAACCTGAAAAGAGCATAAAGGATTTGGACTAGCTGCTTTGGAGACCATGGCTAAATAGAGAGAGAAAAGAATCAATGACAGAGATTTAGGACATAGACTATGGCAAAAGTAATCCAGGAAGAAAGCAGAGAGGGGAAAATGTATTCTGAGGAAACATGGAGATTGAAACCAGGGTCAGTAGAACATAATACAAAAACAAAGCAAGTCAGCCAACATTCAAACAAAAAGAATGAGTCTTATGTGGGAATTGAGACTTGCTGAAGAAATAGAGCCAAAGAACATACACCAAAGAACAAGGTGGTCTCATAAACACTGGTCAGTTAGATGAATTATTTTATCATCTCAGGAGGAAGAGATAATATTAGTGGTTTATGATTTTCTACAAGGAGATCTAAGAATATATGGACTGTCCGCAGTCAGTCAGATACTGTGCTAGTTCCTCACTTCCTTCACTTCCTGGGTATCTTCTCCAGCCACCATCCCATCCTGCAGAAACATCTATCCTAAAATCCTGCTGTCCTCATAAGTGACTGTTTTGGTAGAACCAGTTTCATGATGGGCCTCAGCAATATTTCACTTTACTTACACCTCAACTCACTTTTTTAGAGTCATCATGTCCCCTTCCCCCCATTACCCCACATCTTTCTAGATTCCATTTCTGTGTTACCTTCCACCATTAAAATGTAAACTCCTTGAGGGTAAGAACTGTTGATGGCCAATGTGAGCCAGTCCAGTCATGGGTAGAGTCTGGACCAGGATTCCCTACCACCCCACTCCCCATATGGGCTCATTATGGCTCAGGGTGTTGGTTCATCATCTTTCCATGGCTAGCAAGGAAACAGGGTGGGATTACTAAGAAGTGACCCTCAAAGATTGTACAGCTGCCAATAATTAAGTACAAGCTGGTTATTCATTTTTTCCACAAGAAAACCGGATGCAACCATCTTTGTTATAAAAACCCTTGCCCCAGAATAAATAAACAGACTACCCTGATAGTTCCCACCTGGCTCACATCATCATTTCGTTGCTATATCCCACGCATTCGGGCCTGCCCCTTCGGTGTGGGCATCAAGGAATTGTCTTGTTTGTAGCTGTATCACCAGTGCTTAGTATAGTGTGGTATGTAGTAAGTATAAGTATAAGGAGAAAAACTCCTTTTTCTATTTATCTATAGAAATATCTATCTACCTATCTATCCATCTGTTTGAGATGTGACAGCTTACAAAGACTCATCAACATCATTACCTTCTCCCCAATGCTATTCATTAACATGGGCATAAATGATAAAACCAGAAGAAATTTGGATTTCTAGTATCTTGAATGTATTTTTAGTAAAATTCATGAATTTTCAGGCATAGGAATATAACTGGGCTTTGTGCATGCTCAGATAACCTAAGACAGAGGCACCCGCGTGGGAGTCAGTAGAGACCTGCTTCTGAGAGAAGATTCTTTCTGTTCCCCATTCTGTGTTCCCCTACCTTGTAAGTAGGAGTAGCATCTTTCTTTTGGATGCTTCATCTTTCAAACTACCAGATTGGGACAATACCTTTTTTCAGCTATATTTAGGGGTGAAAGTCTTATTCACTCAAAGCATGGGCACCATGAACTGGGTATAGAGAGAACCCCCATGCCATTTTGGCCCTGTGGCCCTGAGAATCAAGTTTAGGGTTTTGGTCTGTTTCATTTGCCCTTTTAGGTTGTAGATACAGGCAATGAAATCCCTGGATCCAGGATCTTGAGACACAGTGATCTTGGAGTCAGGATTCTCGGCCAGTTATTATAGCCGCTTAGTGGGGAAGCCCTGAAAAGTCAGGGTGCCGGTACTCAAGTCAGTGGAAGAGGGAGGAAGGAGTGTGCTTTATACTTAAAAGTTGGTGTTATTGTGCTATAAAGAGACTAAGTTAAGCCTTGAACCTAATATCCTTTCCTTCCCCAGATACTGAAGGTATATAAGGGAAGATTATGTACCACCCCTCTCCCCCACAGTGATTGGGAGAGAATGTTCGAATATTTGTTCTTGCTATACTTTTGAAGTAAAAATATTCCTTTGTAAAATCTAATCTATTAAATAATTAAATGAAATTGATGTTCTAGGGAACCCCTAAAATTGGGAGAACACGATTGGTGGGAATTTGAATTAATGGCAGAGACTAGACACCCTCAAATCCCTTTAAGGATATTGGCAAACTCTGGGGAAGGGGTTAAATGTAGCATATCTGGCTCCCAGGCAGACTGAAATTGAAACCCATGATCATGAGAGATAAAGAAAGATATGGAAGCAAATAAGTGATAGCAAAGTAAAGGATATGATATATGGACCAAAATTTATGATACCACAACAATGGATGTCTGCCAAGTTATCTTTCAAAGACTAGGGAAAATTTTTGGAGGAAATTTGTTTATGTAATCAAGAGAGTTTTCAATTGAACTTTGAAGATGAAGATGAGTGGGCGAGAAGTTCAAGAAAGCCTCTAGATAAAAATAGGAAGTTATAGAGAACAACTCTCTGGACCTCATGACTGGAGCAGATTCAGAAGTGCAAGTGGGTGGCAGCAGCCCTTGTATAGATGAAACACAGACCAAGGGAACACTGGGCATGCAAAAGCAGCCAGTGTCGGTCAGGAGCTCGCCTCCTGATTCCTGCTGTGACTAATTCCTAAATGTCTTGATTCCTTAATGCTAGTTCCTTTCATTGCTACATAGGAGCTTCCTTATTAGACATTCTTTCTCAATCCCTCTGATCCTCACATCTGAACCAATCTTTAGGTATGACTCAGCCTACAGAAAAGCATCGCTCTTATAAGACAAGGTAAAAACATCTTCCAGGATACCCTAGAGTGGTTCAGCTGTGATTCCACTCCCTCCAATACAGAAAACGAACACATAGAAAGGAGAAAAATGGTGGAGGGGCTGCCCAAGAAAAAAAAATAACTGGGAAAAGCATTAGAGACAATACATATGACCTTATATGTTGTGACCTTAATGTATGACCTTAAAATGCATAGAATGAATAACAAAGTAAAATTGAAAGGTTAACATAAAGAATAAATACAATATCAGAGTGATTATTACTAAGACTTTGTGGAATAGAATTAGTTTCCTCTCACTGGAAGTGTTCAAATAAATGCTGGTTGACCATTTGCTTGGAAGGTTGTAGAAGGGAAACATCTGTGTGGGAACCTAGAGGTAGGAATATAAGTCCTTCCAAATCAGTGATTTAGAGTTAGAAGATACCTTTGTGTTCATTTAATCCAGCCCCTTACTCTTTCAAATGAGGAAACTGAGTCTCAGAGAAGCTAAATGACTTGCCCAAGGCCACTCAGGTAATGAGTGAAAGAGTCACAGTTTTAATCCTAAATCTTCTGAATCTCAATCCAATAATCTTTGCATTATACTAAATTCTAATTCTGAGATTTTATGAGTCTGTCAAAATGGCAGTGGAGGAGTTTACCTTGTTCAAAGTAAGGATATGGAATAGAAGGGGCAAAGCAGCTTTGCATGTTAAGAAGGGTTTTCAATTATATGGAAATCCACATAAAAGATTGAAAATATGATAGAAAACACTTGGGGAATAGTTGTTATTTTGTTTAATGTGGGGAGGGAGAGATGTTGTTATGAGAGTATAATTGGTACTACCCAACCAGACAGAGAAAGAATTCTTAATCTTTTTTTTTGTGTCCTCATCTCTAACTTAGACTTCTTGGCTTCCTTCAGGTCTATTAAAACTCTGACTTTTACAAAGAGCCTTTCCTAATCCTCCTTAATGCTCATGCCCTTCCTCTTGTGTCTAATTCATCACACACACATACATATATATGCACATATATGTATGTATGTGTGCATATATGTATATTTGTTTGTTGTCCCCCTCCCCCATTAGACTGTGAGATCCTTGAGGACAGGGTCTTTCTTTGTGCCTCCAGCACTCGCCACAGCATGTATTGAATATTTAATAAGTGTTTGTTGACTTGACTTGGTATAATAAATGCTTGATGACTTGGTGAGGTCTATGGGGCTTTAGGATTCAAGATTTAGGATTCATAATGCTTTTAGATACATAAAATAAAATGCATAGGCCTGCAAAGGGAGTCAATTATATTGAAATAGCAATCAAAAATTTTTAAAACAAATTCATGGACCCAGGTTAAGAACTCCTGAGATAAAGAAGCTTTACAATATAGAAGACAAAACTAGTATAGAGACAAAATAAGGAAATTCAACCAGTCTAGCAACAAGCATTTATTAAGTACCTACTGCATACCAGGCATTGTGCTAAATGCTGGGGACACAAAGAAAGGAAAAAGACAGCCCCTGATCTCAAGAAGCTCATAGCCTAATAGAGGAGACAACATATGAACAATTATATATAGGATATACAAACTATATACAGGATAAATTTGAAATAACCAATAGAGGGAACTCAGTAGAATTAAGAGGGATCAGGAGAAGATTCTTACGGAATGTGACATTTTTAGCTGAGATCTAAAGGAAGCCAGGGAAGTTGGGAAGCAGAGATAAGAAGAGAAAGCATCCCAGGCAGAGGGGACAACCAGAGTCAGGAAATGGAGTGTTGCAATGACAAGGAGGCCAGTGTCACTGGATCCTAGAGTATGTGGGCAGGGGACAGGGAGAGGGCATGAGGTGTGAGGAGACTGGAAAAGTTGGGGGGAGCAGGTTATAAATGGCTTTGAGCGCCTAACAAAGGGTTTTTTTTTAATATTTGATCCTGGAGGTAAAAGGAAGCTACTGGAGTTTATTGAGTAGGAGGTGACATGGTTAGACCTGTGCTTCAAAAAGATCACTTTGACTACTGAGTGGAAGATAGGATAGTTAGGGAAAGACTAGAGGGAGACAGACGCACCAGCAGACTCTTGCCATAGTCTAGGTGTGAGGTGATCAGAGGTTACATTAGAGTGGTGGCAGCATTGGAGGAAAGAAAGGGATGTGTGCAAAAGATCTTACAAAGGTAAAATCAACAGACTTCAGCAATAGCTTGGATGGGGGTAGTGAGAGAGAATGGAAGAGTCAAGGCTACCTACTAGGTTTCAAGAATGGATGTTTAGGAGCATGTTGGTGCCCTCATCCGCAAAGACTAGAAAAACAAAACTAAATAACAGCATTCCATACTCATAGCCCCCTTTCTTGTACTGCAAAAAATGTGGCTATAAATACCTTGTTGTATATGGGAGTTTTCTTTTTATCACTGATCTCCTTAGGATATGCTTAATTTGCTGTTCGGTTGTTTCAGTCATATCTGATTCTTTTTTTTTTTTTTTTAAAGCAATTGGGGTTAAGTAACTTGCTCAAGGTTAGTTACATGGCCAGTTATTTTGTGTGGGTGTTAAGTATCTGAGACTGTAAGCGATCCCGGGTCCTCCCGACTCTGGGGCCGGCTCTCTTATTCACTGCGCCACCTAGCCGCCTCTATATCTGATTCTTTGTGACCCCACTTAAGGTTTTCTTGGCAAAGATGTTGGAGTGGTTTGTCATTTTCTTCTCCAGTTAATTTTTACAGATGAGAAACTGAGGCAAACAGGGATAAGTGACTTCCCCAGAGTCACACAGCTAGCAAGTGTCTAAGGACAGATCTGAACTCAAGAAGATGAGTCTTCCTGACTCCAGACCTGGCACTCTATCCATTGCACCACTTAACTTTCCATATGCCTAACAGTGAGTGAGATTTCTGAGTTATAGACATTTTAGCCACTTTCTTAGCATTTTTACAAATTGTTTCCCAAAATGGCTGGACCAACAAATGTGGACGACAGTTGCACCAACTGTACATTAATGTGCCTAGATGAAACTTGCAGGTGTGTTGTCTCTCCCATTAGAATATGAGCTCCTTGAGAGCAGGGACTATCCACTTTTCTTTTGTGCTTTACACATAAATATTTTTCATTCATTCAAAATCTCTCAAATATTAACTATTCCCATATTTTGTCATCTTTATCAATTTTCTAGTTGCAAGGAAAAAAATCTCCGAGTCATTCTGATTTGTATTTCTCTCATTGTTAGAGATTGGGAGCATTCTTTCATATGGTTGTTATTAGGTTGCAATATTTTTGAGATTACTTATTTCTTTTGACCACTTCAGATAGCATATTATTAACAAAGAGAAAGGGCAAATACTTAACTTGAATTTAACTATTTTTTCCATCATAATGAATGATTTTCCAATGGAGAAGAGGGGGAAAAATGGCATTGTGAGGAAATTAAAAGCCAAGGTAAATGAGGAAATAGCAAGAGAATAACTGGCTAATTTAAAAAGAGTTCAGACCCTAAGAATAAGAAACTTCATCTCAGGATACTGATAAAGATGGAAAATGTGACCACAGAACCACTGTTTTTGAAAATTTATCATGAATGGAAGAGGGATCAAAAGACTAGAGAGAGGGAAATATTATCCTTATTTCCAAAGAGAAGGAATGGCAATTCCTGAAAAACATAGTCTGGTAGCTTGCCATTGGTACTTGACAAAATTCTAGAGCAGATTATTAAACAGATGGTTTGTGAGCATTTAGAACAGAAAGTAGCAATCACTTAGAAGCCAGCATAAGCTGAATAAGAGCGAGACATGCCAAATTAGCTTTATTTTCTTTCTTAAAAAAATGAGGATTACTAGACTGGAAGGGCAGAGAAATGCCATTGACACAGTGTATCTGGATTTCAACATGATTAAACAAAATTTTGCATGACATTCTTAGAGACAAGATGCAGAAATGTGAGCTGGATCATTGTTCAATTTTGCTTATAAATAATTATATAAAGTACTCAGAGAAAGCTGACCTATTCATGGATATCAAACAAAAGATGTTCAGTGGTGACACGCCTCAGGACTTTGGGGCTAGCCTTGACTTGTTTACCGTTTTTATCAATAATTTGGGTAAAGATATGGGCCTACCAAGTTGGCAGATGGTACAAATATAGGAGAAATAGTTTGTGCGTTAGATGACAGAATATAGATTCAATATCTCAAAAAATCTGGAATACTGGGCAGAATCTGACTAGACAGAATTTAACAGATCAATTTAAAATCTTATATCTACTTTCAAAAAGTTAATAACACAAATACAAGATAGAGGAGAAATAGCTTAACAGCAGGTAATGTGAAAAAAAGCTAGCAGTTTTCATCAATCAAAATGTCAAATAGTATTTGTTATGCAGTTGCTAAAAATGTGATCTTAGGCTCTTTTAATGGAATTATGATGACACATCAAGGGAGGTCATTGTTCCAATTTGCTCTGCACTAGGGAGACAAGTCTAGAGTTCTGTGTTCAATTTCACATTTTAAAAGGGAGTTGACAAATGGAAGAAAAATCAGGGGTGGCTAGGTGGCGCAGCAAATAGAGCACTGGCCCTGGAGTCAGGAGGACCTGAGTTCAAATCCGACCTCAGACACTTAACACTTACTGGCCATGTGACCTTGGGCAAGTCACTTAACCCCAACTGCCCTCCAAAAAAAAGAAATAGTAGAAAATTCATGAAGGTCAGGATGGTGAAAAGACTCAAGAAGAAAGAATTGGGAATGTTTAGCTTAGAAAATAAAAAAGCTTAGGGGAAAATGTGATAATGTGATAGATGTCTCAAATATTCAAAGGCTCATCATAGATGCAATCAGGTTTCATCATACATCATGCACATGTAAATACATCATTCAGCATGTAAACCTGGGATGTTTTGCATGGGACTACACATGCAGAAGAAATGACTCCTAATAGCATTAGATCAGCTGAACAGATACTTCATACCTACATAATGGATAGAGTTAGTGGTAGAACTTCTTGGGCGAGAGACTGACTGGAGGAAGGGGTAATCAGCATGCATGCCCTCTTGGGATGAGGGTTAGGGGAGAGATGAAGAGAAAATTTGGAACTCAAAATCGTGTGGAAATGAATGTTTAAAACTAAAAATAAATAAATTCTGAAAAAAAAATGAAAGGAAAGGGGAGCAAGAAATTCAAAAGTGGTAGACAGTATATAATTGAACTGGTCAATTATAAGATCAAGACTGAAAGGCAGAGGAGGGATGTTGGGCTAAGAGGTAAAGAGACTGAAAATTATTTTGACGACAAAAAATACACTTAGGAGGGATAAGGCAGAGGGAGACATAAAAGTGGGAGAGATTGTGATCTCTTATAGTTCAATATCATTGAGGTAAGACAGTGATGAGGCATCTATGTGATGCAGTGGAGAATCAAGAGTCAAGAAGGCCTGAGTTCAAATCTGACCTTAGATACTTACTATGATCCTGGGCAAATCACTTAATCCCCATTCACCTTAATTCCTCATCTGTAAAATGGGGACAAAATGGAGAAAGAAATGGAAAACTACTCTAGTATCTTTGCCAAGAAAATATCATGGACAAATCCACAGGGTTGTATAGAGTCAAACATGTTTGAATGACTAAACAACAAAAAATACCATGATAAGTGATGATGAACCCCCATGCCTTTCTCTGCAGGTGACTGAAGTAAAGATAAAGGTCATAAGAGGAGGATGGTTTCAGAAAAACCCGGAAAGACTTATATGAACTGATGAAAAGTGAAGTGAGCAGAACCAGGAAAACCTTGTACACAGTAACAAGCAATATTTGAATGATGATTAACTGTGAAAGACTTAACTACAAAGATCAATACAATGACCCAAGACAATTACAGAGGACTTAAGATGCTATTCACCTCCAGAAAGAGAACCAATAAACTTGTGAATGCAGGTTGAAACATATTGTTTTTCACTTTCTTTTTAATGGGTGTCATATGGCTTGCTTTCACAATTCATGGGGGAGGAGCTGGAAGGGAGAAGAGAATATAGAACTCAACATTTTACAAAATGAATGTTAAAAAAAAAGATAGAGGTCATGAGAGTTGAGACGTTTGATAAAATGGAAGGCCAGAGAATTCAAGGAAACATCAACCTTTCAATCTATTGAATTCTCCAAGTATGATATGGGAAGGGAGACTAAGAATTGGTACTAAATCCTTGAGAAGGGACAAAGAATGTTTTAGAGGCTGATAGATTACAGAGATATGGATGGTGTGAACTTCAAAGGAGGAAAGTTTTCAGGGTGAAGGGGTCAGGAAGAACTTCTCAAAATAGCAGTATAGAACAAAAGTTATTGTCAACTCCTCCTTCTGGCCCATTGTATTGAGGGCATAAGAGTTGAAAACAGATAGTACTGAAGGTGTCCAAAGATATGTTATCTTTTGCAAAAAATGTAGGCTTCTATGAGTACAAGTCAGGAAAAATTGTCAGAAGAAGCAAGAATACAGGAAGAATACAGGATGAAGGGGAGTTAATAATAGAGCAAATGGCTCTGGAAAGCATAGCAAAAGGAAAGAGTTTAGAAGGACAGGGATTAGGGAGAGTGCTTGAGATTAATGGGGTTAAGAATTCTGGGGGGGGGCGGTCAGGTAGCACAGTGAGTAAGAGCACTGGCCCCAGAGTCGGGATTATCTGGGATCGAATCGGGGCTCAGACACTTAGCATCCACCCAGAAACACCTGGCCGTGTAACCTTGAGCAAGTTACTTAACCCCAGTTGCTTAAAAAAAAAAGAATTCTGGGAGAAATAACAGAGGAAGGGGATTTTTGCATTAGTTTATTGTGACTCTGAATCATAAGGATTAGGGAACAAGAGGTAAGGGTCAGCAAGCCCTAGGATGAAGGAAGTATCATTTAATCAGAACTGACACTCCTCTGGGGTCCTGTGATGAAATAAAACATCCCAATACAGAGGCATTATCACTATCAGTCACGCACTCTCTCTGTACACACCAGGTAGCCGGGGATGGAGGTGGTAGGGATTTCAAGGCATATTATACCAGATGGAAATAAGGAAATCAGGTTCATAGGGTTAGAATCAAACACACATAATGCTAGTTCTGCAACCTCCTTCCAAGGTGGTGGGGCAAAAGCATATCTAAAAGATATTCAGTATATGAAACATTCACTAAGCTCACAGGTTAGACTAGGAAATTCTGAGTCTGGTCCTGGGCTTGCTGGCTCTCATCTAGATGGGGATCAAGAAGCATGAGGTCTTATGTGGGCAAAGATTCGTAAGCAAGGTTTCTAGTGGCAAAGGTTCAGATTCAGGTTGGGGCTAGTCAATATAGAGTTTGATGGCTTTGGCACAGTCCAAGGTTTCAGCTCCAGTCCAGACTAGAATACATGCCCATGATTCCACTGATAGACATGCATAGTACCAAGACATATGTTTCCTGGCTGTACTAAGGTAGGCAGCCATACTCGGTACTATGTGCTCTGCAGCTATGCATACTTTGTACTCTTTCTTCAAAAAGAAAGTTTAAAAAGTAGACATAGTGAACACAAAATATCATAGCTAAAAATGATACTGTCTATATCTTTTTAAAAATTTATTTTATTTTTTAATTTTTCTCTTTTTTATTTTTTTGTTTACATCATTCATTTCCACAAGATTTTGAGTTAACAAATTTTCTCCCCAATTTTTCCTACCCACCACCCCAAAACAGTGTTCCCACTGAATATCCCCTCCCCCAATCTGTTCTCTCCCTTATCTTCCCCCGCTCCGCCTTTGACTTTCCAGTAGGGCACAGTGGATCTCTATGCCCCAGTGCCTGTATATCTCATTTCCCAGTTACATGCAAAATATTAATAATATATATATTTTTAAACATTTGATTTTAAAACTTTGGATTCCAGATTCTTTCCCTTCCTCCCTTGTCACCCACCTTCACTGGACAGATAAGCAATTTAATATAGGTTGTACATGAGTAGCTACGCAATACATTTCCATAGTGGATATATTGTGGAAGACTGACTCCCTCTATCCTATCCCACTCCCACTTGTTCTATTCTCTACTTTGATCCTTTCCCTTTTCAAAAGTGGGTGCTTCCAACTTCCCTCCCTCCCAGCCTGCCCTCCCTGCCATCATCCCCCCTCTCATCCCCTTCCCCTCTACTCTCCTGTAAGGTGAGATACCCTATTTAGTGTGTATGTCATTCTCTCCCTGAGCCAAATTTAATGGGAATAAGGTTGACCCATTCCCTTTTGCCTTCCTGTTCTTCCCCTCCATTGTAACAATTTTCCCTTGCCTCTTCTATATGAGATAATTTACCCCATTCTGTCTCTCCCCATTTCCTCGCATTATATTCCTCTCTCACCTCTTATTTTCACAATACTGTCTATATCTTAATAGCTCTCTCTATGTGCATCTGCTGCCCTTCTTAGTTTCAACTCTACAGAACAGGATGTTCCTCCGAGGGTATGCTCATTACTGCTAAACTCACCACCATGCTGCTAACTCTAACCTTTACTGATACCACCTGCCTCAGTCTCCCCTTCCCTTTGAATGGGTTTAAGGATGGAGCATAAACTCTTCCCAGTGCCTTCCTTTATAGAGGACAGAAAGAGGACTTAGTTCACACCACTCTGCATCTGCTACCCTGCCTTATTTAAACTCTACAGAACACTATGCCTCCAAACAGGGCTGCATGCCAGGTACTTTCTGATGTCTCACCCCCCACCCCATTTCCTTCCCCCTCTTGTGTGTCATCTCCACTTTTAGATTGTAAACTCCTTGAGTGCAGGAATTATCTCCTTATTGGTATAATCCAGCTCTTAGCACACCACCTGGCACATATAGGCATTTAAATGTTTATTAGATTCAATTGCTTTAGCAGACAGGCAATGGCTAATTATTGATGTAGGAATCATTTCAAAATTAGCTTCCTCTCTGTAACATTATCATCATTTTATTGAAGCAAAGATCAAGAGAAAGATTAAATATGAAAAGTCATTGCATGCAATTATAATAGCTCCAACCTGACCTATTTAAGTAAATTGTTAACTCCAATAAATGGGAAATAGATAAAATTTGAGATATTGACTGATTGTTACCATTTTATAGATAATTTTAATTTTTATAAAATAGGACTATGAGAAAACCAAAATTGTTAAGAACTCACTTTCACTCACAAATAAAGATCTCATTGCCAAGCAGAGAAAAATCACAGCCAAGGTCAACACTAATATTTAGAATATAAACTCATTCTCAAAACATTCAAAATAAAATGGTTGAAGATCATAGCAGCAAAGTTGTAAGAAACCTCAGAAGCCATCTACAAGCAACTTTGCCTTACAGAACAGGACAAGGCAGTAGAGGGGCAACAAGTCTACAGAAAGCTTTTCAGAAGAACCGAATTAGCCCAGGTCATTCTGAAATAACTCTTAGGTGAAAGGAAGGAGTTAACAAATAAACACAAAATTCAACAGATCTGCCAACATTCCACTAATTACGTATTCTCATCAATACTGATAATGTCCCAGACCTGAGTAATGATGCTGTGTCAAAAGTGAACATAGCACTTAGGAAGATGGAGTTAGGAACAATGTCTAGATCTTACCAAACGTACACATGGAAGGCTGTGATGGAGGTCACACAATTTACAAAGCATCCAGGGACTTCTTTTCAAGATATCTAAAACTGGGGAAGACTTCAATAGAATAGAGAGGATCTTGAAATTGATATCTATGATATATAAGGATCTACTTGAAAGTCCCAGCAGTAATTGCTAGTCTATGATTGATAATTATTCAAGGAATATGACCAAATTTTTTTTAGGGCAATTGAGGTTGTGACTTGCCCAAGGGTCACATGGCTATTTTTTGTGTTAAGTGTCTGAGGCCGGATCCGAACCCAGGTCCTCCTGACTCCAGGGCTGGTGCTCTATTCACTGTGTCACCTAGCCACCCATGAACAATTTCCAAAAGAGGAAACATCATTTACTAATGATCACTTGAATAATCCAGTACTCTACCATTAATCAGAGTAGCAAATCAACATAGCTTTGAGGAACTATCTTGATCCCATCAAGTTGGCAGAAATAATTAAAAGCAACATAATTCAATAATAGCAGGGATACAGAAAAATGGGTGAATTCATTAGTTAGTGGTGAAATTAAACTTTTTAGAAGCTTTTGGGAGAGCAAATCTGGCAGAATTAGTACAAATTACAAAAATTATCATATCTTTTGACTTCATAATTACCATTGTGTGGGAATATACAGCAAAAGTGTTATCAGACATTTTAAAAAGAGTTATCTCTTGAGTTTTAAAGGATTTTCATGGCAGAGTAATATTTATGAAAACAAAGAAGAAAAAAATAAAAATATAAATATCCAACCACAAGGCAATAGTTAAATAAATTGTGGTACATTAATATAACAGAATATTGTAATGCAATGGATTGACAAATATGAGCAATACAAAGAAATCTGGAAAGGCTCTCTACAAAATAATTAAAATGCAAATAGTTACTAAGCGAGGTTAGTGGTTTGCATTGATGTTCAATGTTAAGTTGATGAAAATTTTCATTTTTTAAACTAGTTGAAAATAGATTTTGCATATATATTTGTGTCTCTGATAAAGGGGAGGGCAGGAATGATTTCATTTCTGTTTTTAAATACCCAATGCCCAGCATAGTCCCTGGCACATAGTAAGTGATTAATACGTATTTGTTAATTCACTGATTGAAACAGCAGAACTCTGGTCCAGACCCAGGTCTTCTAAAGCCAATCTGGGTTTTCACCCATGAAACTAGACTGTCTCAGTGTAGCAAGATGAGGTGGAAACAGTAACACACTGAGAAGGATTTTAAGAGGCTAGGAAAAAGCAGTGGAAAAAATCTATAATTGTTTCCTCTGGAAATATTGTCAAATCACCTGGGAAACAGAAAAAGAGCTTGATTTGAAGTACATTTTAAATTTTATATGGTGAAATAGGCTGTTTGCAAGTCTCACCATCTGGATACCCTGCCAGAATTCTCTTCAGTGGCCTGGTATCTGGACAACTACCCAGCTTGCTCTAAATAAGTATTCTAGCTCAGTTCCAAAGAAGGGCAGGACTCTTGTATCACCAAAGCCTCAAGATTCATATGCAATGCCTTGTGAAATCATTTTCTTGCAGAATAAATTTAGGTTTTCCTCTGACCTAGTAACATATGTTAAATATATTCTTAGGAGACCTAGGGAGAAAACAGGTTTATTTTTTCACCTTAAGAAAACGATAGGATTTATACCTGTAAGGAACCTAGCACTTCATTTTACAAATGACAAATCTGAGGCCCAAAGAAATAAGGTCACACCAATAGTAAATGACAAGGCTAGGATTTGAATCCAGGACTTTCATCCTCCAAATCCAATGCTGTTTCCACTATACATGAGACTAAGATCATGCTATCTGCAATCCAAAGATGCTTACATGTAATACTTTTTTAAAAATCTATTCATAGTATAATCATGTTCTCATGGAAAAAGAACTAGATTTAGTGTCAAAAGACAAATATTAAAATCTCAGTTTTTCTGTTTCTATATTTATGACTTTAGACAAGTAATTTCACCTATTTTGGCCTCAGCTTTCTCATCTTAAAATTAAGGAGTGGGTTATATGATCTCTAAGGCCCTTCATGAGTTTGTGAACCTATGTTACTAAATGTATTTTCAACAGGTATAGATGGTAAGAACATGTCACTTTATTTCCTATTTATCAGATGTATCAGGTTAAGCTGAGGGCAGCTTCATCTATATTAACATCTGCAGAGCCTTTGTCAGGTTGAGCAATGGGTCCACTTGTAGGGCATTTCCCAGAGGTGTGCCATTGGCTCCAGAGAGTAGATTGTTAAATTGTTGTTAAATTTTCAATATGGTCATGTGGACATTGGCAAACACTACCAATTAGGGCTTGAATTAATTGTTTTGTTAATTATCGAGCTTTAAGAAAGTGAAGGGGAAAATGTTAATAATTCAGATTTAACTTTAAAGTATTTCAAGGGCAATTTTTTTTAAAGGAGAGCAGGTTGTTAGACATTTACCAGCACACCTTTGGGATAATCCAAAGAAGGTAGTAAATAAGCCCTCTGTGATTTGGCTTCTATCCTACCATTCAGCTGAAATTGGTCTCTCCAAAATTACCAATGATCCCTTAACTGATGAATATAATCAGTTTTTTTTTTCCTAGTCCTTATCCCTCTTACCTTCTCTGCAGCATTTGACACTGTTAATCACCTCCTACTAGATTCACTTTCCTCTCCCGGTTTTTGGGACACTGCCATCTGCTTGTTCTGTCCAACTACTGCTCAATTTCCTTTGCTGGTTTTCCGTCCATATAATGTGCACTGGCCATTAATGTCTCTCCCTCTTCCTCCCATGACTCTGTCCTGGTTCTTCTCTGTCTCATTTGGTGATCCCATGTTATAATTAATCTCACTGCAAATGATTTGTAGTTCAATATATTCATCTCTGGTCTCTCTCTAGCTAATGTATTGCATTAAACTGCCCTTTGGATGCCTTGAACTGTATATCCCATAGGCACCTCAAACTCATCTTGTTCTTATGAAACTAGCTGCCCCTTGTTTGTTGTTTCTCCAGATCTATTTTCACAGAACTAATTAACTATTTTAGGTTAGGTATATTCATATTTTGAAAGGAAAAATACAATATAATAGAAATGTTGTTTATTAGCATATAATATATACATATAAGCATCATATATAATATGTTGTTTACTAGCATAACCCAGAAAACCAGTTACAAATGAACATTTTTAAATGAATGCATGTATGCATGCATGCAAAAGTATTTATTAATTCCTTACTATGTGTCAAGGACTGTGCTAATCCCAGGAATACATGTACAAAACAAAGACAATGTTAACTTAAAGGAGCTTATAGTCTCATAGGGGAAGGTGGCACATATCACATAGTGGTAGCCAAGGAGAAATATTTTGGTTTGGGAAGTTGCAGAAATGATGATTAGAGCCATAAGTGGGGGCAGGGCAGGGGGGAAATTGTTGTATTATTTCCAGGAACAATAGTAGAGATGATTTGATTGTGGTTTGAAAATTGTAGTGGGAGAAGGGAAGTACCTGTGAGTAGGCTGGTGAAGGGTTGACTGAGGACTCAAGTGGAGGGTGAATCTGTCAGGGCCCAGATGTAATGGAAGACTGAGGCAACCATCAATCTGCATAGCTGGTCCCTAGGGCAGGAATTCTGGGCATAAAAAGCTTAAGTCTGCCAGGGGGTTGTTTCTGTTCAACCAGGGAGTGAAATAAAGCTTGACTGGAACACATAGGAACTGGAATGACAACAGGAACATTTTTCTTCTTATATTTAGTAATTATTCTGAGTGTACATTTCAACCAAACCATGCCTTTTCATCCTACGCAACTCTTGTCCAAGTTTTCCTATAAATCCTCCACATGGAAGCCTTCTAATACACTGAGGGTATCCCTTTAAGACTTTCAATGTAATAGAGATACCTGGATAGCACATAGACTTCCAGAATGTTATTCTTTCTTCTTGCTACTTGACTGACCTATCACCTTTTCTTGCCATACTCTCTTAGTCAATGTTTGGAATCTAATGCCTTGTTGGAAACACGCTGCACCCTACTGACACCCATCATTTATCTCTTCGTTTGAGTGGCCCACAGATTTATGCTCTTTTTTGGAGATGGTGTTTTTCCATGATTAGCAGCCACATAGCATTGCTAGAAGAATATCAGATTAGACTATTGGGCCTTTTTCTGCCTGTACCCAGGGAGGTAGAATAAAGGTTGAAGTTTCCAGGAGGTGAATTTAGGCTTTATAGAAGGAAAAATGTCCTATTATAATTATCCAAAAGGGGCACAGGCTACATTAGGAGGACCTCCCTGGAGGTCTTCAAACAAAAGGCTTAATGACAAACTGTCAGATACAGTGTTTAGGGGGATCCTTGTTCACCTGTGGCTTAATCTCTGAGGTTCCTTCTAATACTTAGGTTATATGATTCTGTAATTATTAAAATACTTGAAAGGAAAATTTGGATATATCCTTTCTAACTATGAAATTAGTTACCCACCGCATTGGACCCAATGTCTGTTTCTCTTTGGATGGTCACTGTGTAAGCAAGGCCTTTGGCTTATGAAGAATGATGGTTGAATGAGAGACTATAAATTAGATGAGAGAATATAAATTTTGTTGTGAACAGCTCATTGCATTTAAATTTAAAATATACTTGAACCTTTGTCCATGATATCATTAGGGGGACTCTTCTCTTTGGACAGGAAGAGAAAAGGCAATAAAAATATTTTTCCCACCACTCAGTCCTGAAGATTGCCGAAGGAGATAGCTGTGCTGCTACAGTAAATTGAGCCTGCCTTGCTAGCTTTGTGACCTTAGGTAAGTCCCTTAACCCTATTTGCCCCAGTTTCCTCATCTATAAAATGATCTGGAGAAGGAAATGGCAAACTGCTCTGGTATCTTTGCCAAGAAAACCCCAAATGGGGTCATGAAGAGTGGGACATAACTGAAACAACTCAAAAACAACAAAAAAGTGCCTAGTCTAAAGAGCTGCCCAAAAAAGTGAAAAATGTCATTGACAAAGTTGGCCTTTTCAGATGAGTCTAGTGAGTATGATTTGAGAGATACCAAAAGGGTTCTTCCTTCAGTCCCAATCAAAAGAACATCCTCTGATCGCTTACCAATGAGTCTGTCATCCCTTGAATTAATGATGCTCCTTTGTCATCAATGGAGAGCAAGTACTAAGATAATGTGGCCCAAGAAC
Organism: Petaurus breviceps papuanus; assembly: GCF_028583685.1. Taxonomy (NCBI): domain Eukaryota; kingdom Metazoa; phylum Chordata; class Mammalia; order Diprotodontia; family Petauridae; genus Petaurus; species Petaurus breviceps. The sequence goes on along the minus strand of NW_027186304.1, from coordinate 76,675,894 downwards.
AATAATTTTAACAGAGGGAGAGACAAGGGCATTATCATGTCTAGATGAGACTCCATACCATGTGGTGGAGTTCTAAGTAGCCAAGGGTTCCCATTAAAGGTACTGGATGTTAGGAAATAGGGAAAAGCCTTCCCACACTTCCCAATTGTGTCTGTGGCTGAATTTACTCACTTTAATCAGAGAACAGCTTATTCCTTGAATAGATACTCAAAAGATGTAAGTGGAAGGGTCAGCAGGAAAATTCCAGCTTTGCCCTTGGTGGCTCCACCTGGGATAATGTGGACAGGCCTGAGTTTCCACCTCTTTTCCACCTTCACAGGCCCAGTCTGTGACCTAGGCTTCATTGCACAAGCTCTGGGTGAGTGAGTGGGAGTTTGGGTGGAGATGGGGCATAGTGTAAAGAGGGAAAGACATAGTGGCCTGGATCACCAAGGCTTCAGGAGGCAGAAGTGATAAATTGGAAATTCACTGGAGTCCCCAGGACTGAATAACCTCAGGGCAACTGGGAAGGTAGTTTGGGTGGGAGTGGGGGCTCCAGTTTCTTTCTTCCTCTCCAAAACTGTTTTGTACAAGATCTGCCCCTTCCCAGTAGAAGGGAAACTTTTAAAAACTTCTTTGGCCTGAGGGAGAGAGGGATTTGAAAGTTCTCAACCTCAACTAGAGAGTCTGAAAATAAATCCCATCTTTGTCCATTTTCGCAATCATTCCAACAGTTTAATACCATAGGATGTGAAGAAATTGCTCAACTGATTACACAACTCTTGAAATGAATACTAAAGCTGAAAAATATCACAACAGTGTGTTTAAACTGTGTGCTGTGAGCGAGGGTTCTTACTTCTTGGCAACCTTTGAAAAAAATTTTTTTTTTCCAAATAGGATCTGTCTGGAAAACCAAAAACATATGGAAGTACCTTCTGTTGCATGCAATGTATATATCATACAATATATATTACAAAGCCTTGTAGTAGGTTTGAAAAAAAAATCTATCAATTTGCAAGATGTTTGCCTCAATCACTAATATGTATAAGAAAAGGGATGGAAAATGTGATCCTTCTGACTATCTTAAAATATTTAAAGGGCTGTCATGTGCAAGAGGGAGTTGGGTTTTTTTTTTTTTGGTTTGGGGTTTTGTTTTGTTTTATTTTATTTTCTGGTTGGTCCCATAAGGCAGAACTAGAAGCAACGGAAGGAAATTATGGAAAGATAGTCTTAAACTCAATGTATGGGAAAAACTTTCTTATGTTTAATTAGAGCTATCCAAAAATGCAATTGGTTATGTTAAGAAGTAAGACCTCCTTCTCTGGGGGTCACCAAGGGGATGACCACTTGACAAGGATGTTGTCGAGAAGAGTCCTGGTCAGACTGGATTGGATGACCTCTGAGATCTCTTCCATTGTGGAGCCTCTGTGATTCTATTAACTTGAAATGAGTAGCACCACAGATAAAATAGACTGATTTCCTTCAGCCATTCAACCTCTGGGATCATGCTAGCTTGCACTTGTTCTGATTCAGTGAGCATTAATTATACACTGATTGTGTTGGGTAATATGGGTAATAGCTGGAGAAGACACAGTACCTGTTTTGGAACAGCTTATAAACGAGTGGTGGAAACAAGATATACCTGAAGAGACTGCCTTGCCCTTTATAAAGCAATCAGTAATTTGGGAAGCCTTATCAGAAAGCTTCAGAGAAGTCTCAGAAATACATCCCAACTCTCAGGAAGCAGTGTGGCAGAGTGGAAAGAGCCCTGGACCAGAAGACAGGAGTTTCAGTCTCAGTTCTGCCAAGAACTCCCCAAGGTGTTTAACTTCTTTGAACTTCATCAGAAGGAGGAAAGGAATTATTTTATCCCTTTTAGCTCTAAAAATGTATGATATTATGATTTTTTTTACATGGAGTCATCCTAGGGAATGTTTCTAAAGCCATGCACAAGAAATTTAAAATAAGGAAGAGATCGTTGCAGGGAGGAGTTAGTCAAGGTAGCAGCATGAAAGGTATGTTAGATAATGTGGGTAGGTCACTTACTATGGACAGGCGTTACAGTCCCACACCTGCCTAGTAAAATGTAAGCATATATTATTTATACTCATATATTACACATATATGTGTACATGTGTAAATGTGCACAAATAATGTTTAACTCTATTGAAAGTTTAATGATTGAAAGATCATAAAGGATGATCTTCCATATGTTTATGGCAAAGGAGAAAGACTTTTTGAGTGAGTAGTAGCTACTGAGAGGCAGGATGTCACAATGACAATAGAGCAGGGAGTCATAAAAACTCAGATTCAAATTCCTCCTGTCATTTAACATTTAATTTCCCTGAATCTCATTTTCCTCAACTGTAAAATAGAAGTGATAATACCTATAATACATGGTTCCTACTCTATAAGGTTGTTGAGAGTCTCAAATGAGATGAGTATGTAAAGCACTTTTTTGTGTACTGGATCTGTGACTTTATTGGTGAAAGGAGCTGCCCAGGAGAAATTTCTTCTATAAATACATATTGGCATTTTCTTTTTAATTTATAATCTTACAGAGTTGCCTTAAAAGTTTTGTATAAATGCTGTATGCCATTATTGTTCTATGCATTCTAGGTCAGCATTGTCTTGATCCTGAGAACCCAGATCTATTAATTATCATTATTTTTCAAAGTTAATCCTAGAACCTATCCATCGCTCTAAGAAAGAATTCTTTGCTTAGATCTAAGGTTTGTTTCTAGGTATTGTTGTTTTATATTTACATTTACCAGTTACAGAGCCCCTAGAATTTAGTTTGTTTGGACAATATAGGTATCATCTCCAAAGGATTTAAATTAATATCTCACAGAGGGCAACGAAGAGGCATGTGATAGGCGTGAGCAGACCACAACATATAATCAATAGAGAATTTTGTGGAAGAATAGAGTAAAAGATGTTACTAAGGAATAACAAGATAGGAAGAGGAGATGGATTGGTTATGTGGAAAAGGCAAGGAATGATAGAGAGACAGCCAGATTGTTCTGCTAGTATCCTTGCAATGTCAGGAGAATCCAAGGAAGGCCTCCAACATGTTGAGTGAACCCTTCATGGTGAACTTATTGAAAGACATGGACAAGAAGGGTAGGCATGACTGAGTTGCAAATCGCATCATTGTAGAAGGTTTCCAAATTGATAAGATTGCAGATCCATTTGAATGTCATTATTATTTTTTTCATCATAGTTAATGGTTTGAGAGCCACCTCTTCTACCTGGATCCCTATGATGGCTGGAGCCATAGAATCCCAAGCCAGGGAGAGACCTATGGCAACTAGCTGGCATAGGAGAGGGATATCTGGGCCTGGAGTCATGGAGACCTCACTTCAAATTCTACCTTAGACACAAACAGGGTGACCCTGAGCAAGTCACTTAACTCCTGTTGCCTCAGTTTCTTCCATTATAAAATAAGGGTAATAATAGTACCTACCTCCCAGGGTTTTTGCCAGGATCAAATAAAATATTCGCCAAGTGTTTACACAGTCCCTGGAACACTGCAGTTTTTTTTAACAAAAGCATGTTTTCTTCCTTACATCTAGTCCAATACCCTTATTTTATAGATGAAGAAACAGAGAGACATAGAAGTCAAGTAACTTGTCCATAGTCTCTTTGTCCTCAAAAACAAACATTATTTTGAGTAGAAGAGTTTCTTTTTTAGATAACTTTTTTTCTTTTCTTTTTTTTTTTTTAAAGCAATTGGGGTTAAGTAACTTGCTCAAGGTTACATGGCCAGTTGTTTCTGGGTGTGGTGCTGAGTATCTGAGGCCGGATTTGATCCAGGTCATCCCGACACTGGAGCCGGTGCTCTTACTCGCTGTACTACCTGGCCACCCCTTAGATAACTTTTAAAACCTGACTGACAGGTCTTGACTTGGAGTCAAGCAGATTAGAGTTCAGATTTCACCTCAGCTACAGAATTTGTTGTTGTTTGTTGTTGAGTTGTTTCAATTGTGTCCATTCTTTGTGACCCCATTTAGGTATTTTGGGGGTTTCTTGGCAAAGATGGTAGAGTGGTTTGCCATTTCCTTCTCTAACTCATTTTATAGATGAGGAACTGAGGCAAACAGGGTTAAGTGACCTTCCCAGGGTCACACAACTAATAAGTATTTGAGGCCAGATCTGAACTAGGGAAAAGGAGTCTTCCTGACTCCAGGTCCAGCACTCCATCCACTACGCCACATAGCTAGCTGGCGCTCAACCTCTTTGTGCTTTGTTTTCTAATCCATAAAATAAAGGGGTTGGCCCCACTGACTGTAAGGTCCCTTATATCTAGGATCTTATGTCCTACTTAGAAGTACCTATATTTGTTATTTATCACCTTCATAGCTAGTACATGAATCTCCTTTATCTTAAATTTAAATCTCTTTTGGATTGAAGGTACTATACTAGATCAAATGTGAATCAGTAAATTTATCCCACAATGAATACTCCCTGTAGGGTAGTGAAAGCATCGTTGACTCCTTTGGAGTAGAGGGTCTTGGGTTCCTTTTCCATCTAGCTGTCACTGAACCTCCCTAGGCTTCAGCTTCCTCATCTTCAAATGAAAAGACTGTAAATGAAGGAACTTAGATATATCCTGGTTCCCTTCCAGGTCTCAAGTTCTGTGGTATATGACTGATACAACAGTTAAAGAAATCTATATAGGGGTAGCTAGGTGGCACAGTGAATAGAGCACCGGCCCTGAAGTCAATTCTGAGTTCAAATCTGGCCTCAGACGCTTAACACAAAAACTAGCCGTGTGACCTTGGGTAAGTCACTTAACCCCAATTGCCCTCCAAAAAAATAAAAAGTAAAAAAATCTATATAATCCATCAACATAAACAAAGGAGAGTTAAAACATTCCATTCAGGGTATCTTATAAATCTTATCTAAGGTCAGCTTAGTTTTCAACATTACATTTAAAACTCATTCTGAAAAGGTTGTTTGTTTTTAATGAGATTCTCATTTTCAGGGATTGTGGAGAGGAGACATAGATGAAAGAGTTGTGAAAATAGTGCTATATTCCTTGAATGAAAGTTGGATATAGGCTATAAAGCTAACATACATATATGCATCTTATTTTTATCTAGCCTTCTGGATATATTTACCTGCTTTAAGAGTATTGGCCTTATTACCTTGATATATCTGTTCATAGAGCGCTTAAGGCCAAAGACTTTTAAAAATTTGCTCCTACAGATGGAAATCCAATCTTTTATTTTTTCCAGGCACTTTTTGCCCTTGGGGTCCAGGAGGGTTAAGTAATCTACCTGTCAGAATGCTGGTTGGGAGCTGTCTGTGCTCCTGGGAGTGAACATTACAATAAAAGCTAATCCTCAGAGCTAATCTATGAGTGATGGAGAACTGACAGTCCTCCTCCAGGGGCCCTAGCACATCAAAACTGCTGTCCACCTTAACCCTCAAGGATTCCAAACAGAGATGAGTCAGGACCTGGCACAGACCGAGCATTCCCTCCCTGCTTGGTAAACAGAACAGCCCTTTGCCGTCACTCGGATCCTTTCAGTGCCACAAGACTCCAGGAAGAAACAAATACTTTGGAAGCCAAAACCCCAAGGCAGGGTAAGAAAACAGAATCGTGTGCATCCTGAGTGATGATTTCATTGGCAGGAATTTCTTAAAGGAGAAACTCTGGATGGTTCCAGCTAAATGCCCGTTCTTGTTAACTCCCAAGCTAACAATTAAGCTCTTCTCTCCTCAAGTTTCTAGGGGTGACCTTTGGCTTTTTAACCTTGTCATTTCTAAATTAGACCTTTAGAACTATTCTTTGCAGCTAATATGCATTCAGGTTCATTCTTTGACCTTCGTATGTTTTGGTTTTTTTGTATCTCAGGCTACCTTCTAATACTATACTTTATTTAAATAATTGCTTTTCTTTCTTCTTTTTTCCCCTCATCTTATTCTTTCCAGCCATTCTGGGAAGGACCTATTTAAAAACACACACACACACACACACACACACACACACACACATCCCTACCCCTACTGAGAAGAGTGACTATTAGGCAGCAAGGTAAACTACTTCAGCCTCAGAGAAGCAGCTTGTTGTATAGATTAGAGCACTGTACTTGGACTCGGAAAGACCTATGCTTGAAACCTACGTCAGACACTTATTTATGACCCTGAGCAAAATCATTTAACTTCTCTGAGCCTCAGTTTCCTCATCTGTAAAATGGGCATAATCATGGCACCTGGTTTATGGGGCTTTTGTGAGGCTCCAGTGAGATGATATATGGGCTGTACTTTGTAAACTTGAAAGTGCTATGTAAATGTGACCTTCTAGAGAAACATGTATTTTTTTGCATGTTTCCAGTCACCTAACCAAAATTTTATATTTTACCACCTCTCTCCATCGTTTGATTAGAAGGGGACTTCTGTCTAATGGAAATTCTGCTTAATGGCCAGATCTCCAAGTGAATTTGTTTGGCCTACTTGGAGGAGACAACTCAATCATATGCTTGGGTATCTTATTTCAAAGCCTTATGTGGAGAGTTCCATGTAGGTTCATGGGCCTATCCTGTTTTTCCCCAGTTACTCAGAAGACTTTATGTTACATTTAACCATCTTTATTAGGGTGAATAGGGTTTTTTATATTTTATTTTTATATCGGATATAAATTTATATATTTATAAATATATATATATATATATATATATACATAAATTGGATATTAAAAAAAAAGCTGAATAGGGTCCTATGATTCTAATGACTGCTCAGCCTTAAGAGAATAATTTGAATGTTTAATTCTTTTCCTCCTCTTCCTTTAAATGCCTCGTGTTTCTGTAATGGATTTAGTAGAAATCACTCACCCTGTCAAATGGCATGGCTGGCTAGTGCCTTCCAACTTCCTCTGGTAGAGTCACACCTGTAGTCTATCAATAGCTGAAACTCCTACTAATCCCCACTCTTCTCATGTGTAGAGAGAGAGCCATGCTCTGTATATTGTGATGTCACAGAGTTCAATTCTTGGTTTTCATGAAGGCCCCACGGAGACCCAGAAGCTATTGGGCTTCAACTCCTACCCATGTTTAGATGATAGCATAGACTGCCAAGAAGCACCCTCCCCCACTCCCTCCATTTATGCTTGCCCCTTTACTCAAAACCCTCTTAAGCACTTCATGAACAATGGACTTCTCAGGGTCATACACTGACTCACAGGGTCATAGAATTTCACTAAGTGCTAGAAGGACCTTAGAGACCGAACCTCTCATTTTATAGATGAGTCAAGGTTAACCAAAGAGGTTAAGAAACTTGTCCCAAATCACACAGGGACTTAGCATCAGAGCCAGGCTTAGAACTAATGTCACCTTGTTACCAAATCCAACTTTCTTTCTAATACACTACATTGACTCACTGGCCAACTCTCTAAATTACTTCATCATTGTGGGTTTTTGGTAGGTAGGTCATCTGTCAGTCTTCCCAAATCTGTCTCCTGCTAGGGACCATTAGAACAGCTTATTGTATGAACAAGAAACCAGAACATAGTGAGGTTCAATGAGCTTTCTCCAAACAGATTTTTATCAGAGCTAGCTCTGACTAGAACTCAGAGTTCCTGACCTACAAGAGCCCAGTCCTAGAACAAATAGTATAATATATTGGTAAATAATAGAACATATTGACATGAAGAAGGGTTGAAGCAACTGGATATATTTAACCTGGAGGAAAGAAAATGTAGACAAGACATAATAACTGTTTTCAGATATATGAAAACCTTCAAACATATGAAAGAGATTTATATTGTTCTGTGTTATTTCAGAGGGCAGAGTCAATAAGTGGAGGTCTCCAAGAGGCAGATCTTATCTTCTCATAAAGAAAAATTTTACAAGGGTTGGGAATGGTGAAAACTGTAATAGGCTGCCCTACAAGGGATTGAGAGCCCATCACTGGACATGATTAAACAGGGTCTTGATAACCATCTGTCAGGGCTGTTGTAAAGAAAATCCATTCTTTCAAATGCTGGGATTCTGTAATTCTGATATAGTCTTTAAGTAGGTTTAATTGGGTAATCACAAACCTCCTTCCACGTCTCCCTGCCTTGAGGTGCTCTGAAATCCCATGGAGCATTTGTGGAGTTGAGCTCAGGACACATGTGGTCCCCTGGAGATGGTGCATGGGGAGGTGGGGAAGTGTGGTGGAGCAGGGATGGTTGGTAATTAGAGGTATTACATAAAGATATTTTTAAAAGATGAAGAATATCAAATAAAAGTTTTAAAATAGTACCAACTACTTGTTCTAGCATGTATGGGAATAATCAGGAGAAAACATTTTCACTAATATTCAGTATTTTTCTTTTCTTAAATTTCAAATTGCATAGAAAATATCCATAAATGGAATTCTTTCTGATATAAAAAGATAGTTGAATTTCATATGACTAATGATAGCTTTGATGCCAGAAAGTGGTGCTTTGAAAGTCTCCAAATAGGGACATAGAATTTTTACCCTTGTAAAAACTTGTCCAAGTTTAAAATCACAATATATCAGAATTCGAGGAGACTTTTACAGAGATTCTAGTTCAAATTCTATCATTTCCCCTATGTAGATACTAAGGCAAAGTGACTTGATCAAGGTCACACATTTGATAGATAGCAAAACTGTTAGTTTGAATCTAAGTTGTATGACTACCAGTCTTGTGAGCTTTCCCTGAAATGTTATTCTCTCCTTTAATATCTATTCCGTTACTTTCCTCCACTTTAATTTCTTTGTTTAATTCAATCAATCAATGAACATTTACTAAATACTTATTATGTATCAGGCACTGTGCTAAGTGTTGGGGATATAAGAAGAGGCAAAAGATAGTCCCTGCCCTCAAGAAATTTACAATCTATTGGGGGAGACAATTATGCAAATATGTATACACACATACACACACAC
>NW_027186304.1:76662238-76666614 GCF_028583685.1 Petaurus breviceps papuanus | reverse complement strand
CACACACACACACACACACATATATATATATATATATATAAAGATATGGACACAGAGAGATAGCTAGTTATGTACAAGACAGATAGTAAATAAATGACAGAATTAAGAGGTGTTAGAGAAAGCTTCCTATAGAAGGTGATATTTTAGTTTCAATCTAAAGGAAGCCAGGGAGGTCAGTTGAGTCAGAGGAAGGAGAGCATTCCAGGCTTGGGGGGTAGTTAGAGAAAATAGCTGAAGCAGAGAGATGGAGTATCTGTTTGTGGAACAGTCAAGAGACCAGTGTCACTGGACCAAAGAGTATGTTCTGGGGAATAAGGTGTAAGAAGACTGGCAAGGTAGGAAGGGGCTAGATTTGAAGGACTTTGAGTGATAGAGCACTTTGTATGTGCTCTTAGAAGCAATAGGGAGTCACTGGAGTGCATGTGACATAATTGGACATAAGTTTTAGGAATATAATTTTAGTGGCTAAATGGAGGATGGATTAGAATGGGGGAAGATTTAAGGTAGGCAGACTATAGGCTATTGAAGTAATTCAGACAGGAGGTGATGAGAGATCTGCACCAGACTGGTGGAAATGGTAGAGGAGAGAAGGAAGCATATTCAAGAGATGTTTAAAAGGTGAAATCCCCAGACCTTGGCAAGAGATTTGATATTAGGGGTGAAAGATAGTGAGGAATTTTAAAGCCAAAGGGACTGAGAGGATGGTGCTGCCCTTTGTTGTTGTTATTTTGTCCTTTATTTTTGAAGAGGACCAATAATATCATGGGGTAATGTCTTGACTCATGTGTGAATTGGATTTAAGTGAGGCAGAATTGCACAAGGTGGTCAGCCTCTCTCTGTCCTCTATAGTCACTGATGTCCAAAGACAAAAGTCAAGACAACTGGTGATGGTTCGGGATGCAAAGAAAGACCTTTGTATCTGACTAAACTTTAAGCGCTCTACAATGCCTGCTTCAGCTGCCTTTATGGCCATTGGAACAAATTATTCTCATCTACCCATTTCTCCAGGGGAAGTCTTTTTTTTTTTTTAAAGCAATTGGGGTTAAGTAACTTGCTCAAGGTTACACGGCCAGTTATTTCTGGGTGTGGTGCTGAGTATCTGAGCCCGGATTTGATCCAGGTCATCCCGATACTGGAGCCAGTGATCTTACTCACTGAGCCACCTGGCTGCCCCTAAGCAATTGGGGTTAAGTAACTTGCTCAAGGTTACATGGCCAGGTGTTTCTGGGTGGGTGCTAACTAAGTGTCTGAGCCTGGGATTCGATTTCCAGGTCATTCCAACACTGGAGCCGGTGCTCTTCCTCGCTGTGCTACCTGGCCACCCCATAGTATTCGTACAACTTTTTTTTTTGCTTTTTTTTTTGGAGGGCAATTGGGATTAAGTGACTTCCCCAAGGTCACACTGCTAGTTTTGTATGTGTGTGTGTTAAGTGTCTGAGGTCAGATTTGAACTCAGGTCCCCCTGATTTCAGGGCCAGTGCTCTACTCACTGCTCCACCTAGCCGCCCTGGGGAGTCTTCACATGAGTAGGGTAGAGAGCCCTCTAACTCATTGATGAGTTTGAGGACCATCGGTTACCTTAACTTGATTTAGCTAGTCTGTCAAGAGGATTTAACCATTTGTGGTCACTGGACATGCTACAGCTTTATGGAGCTACAAGTGAAAGTTGAGTGCTAGGTAGATACCAAAAGGTGGATGAATAGCCCTGAAAAGGGCTCCACGAGCCAGAGGTGCTAGTTCTCTATGAACACCCCATACAGCCCCATAAAGTAATAAGGAAGGAGCAGGGGGACAGGGGTTAGGGAAAAGATAATGAGTTGTTTTGCATATATGGAGTTTAAGATGGCCATTGGACATCTGAATTTAGGTTCTCTAAGAGGCAGTTGGAAATGTGAGATCAGAGATCAGCATTGAATTTGGGAAGGATAGGTAGATTTAAGAATCATCAGCATAGAGATAGTGATTAAATCCATAGGAATTGATGAGATCACCAAGTAAAGTTAGTGTAGAGAGAGAAGAGAAGACCCAGGACAGAACCCTGAGGGACTCCTATGATTAGAGGGCATGATCTGGAGAAGGATCCACCAACTCTGTAGAGTGGTGTCCCAAAAACCTAGAGAGAAAAGAGTGATCAACAGCGTCAAAGGCTGCAATAGAGGCGAAGGAGAATGAAGATTGAGAAAAGGCCATTGGATTTAACATCCAAGAGATCATTAGTAACTTTGAAGAGACTCAGGAAGACCGGAAATCAAGTTCCTCTTTGGTCACATCCTGGCTAAGCGATTCTGACAAATCATTTAACTTCCTTTTGTTTTTTTGTCTTTTTGGAGGGGGGAGGGCAGGGCAATTGGGGTTAAGTGACTTGCCCAAGGTCACAAAGTAGTAAGTATTAAGTGCCTGAGGCCAAATTTGAACTCAGGTCCTTCTGACTTCAGGGCCAGTGCTCTACTCACTGTGCCACCTAGCTGGTCCAATCGTTTAACTTCTTAGTGTTCAAGACAACTCTCTGAACCTGTAAACTGTAGAAAGCTTGCTTATCTGCATTGATAGAGGAAATCTCTATTACTTGGAGTTTTGAACATCAATGAAATCACAGCACTGAACCAAAATTTCATAATTTATCCCTTCTTTCCATTCTTTGACTAGGGGACTTCTCCAATCTCAAGCCTCTTTTTCATCTCCTTTGGCCAGCTCTATGTACCTCCCCTTGTCAATTTATTTCTTCACAAAAAAAGTACAGATGTAAGATGGTGATTAGCCAACAGACTGGGGAAAACCTAGGCATTAGTTTCTCTAGCAGGTTTACTCCTGATTGCTTAGAAAATCCCTTTTCACTAGATGTAGATCCTAATCACCAGAGAAATAAATAAAATGTTTTGTAGCTGAAGAGGGAAGACAAGACCTACTTGAAAGTTAACTTAAGGGCTGGGGGAAGTGAGGCCAGACCTATATTTTCAATGGTAATAGGAGTTCCCAGTGAGTGGGCTCCCTAGATCAATATAATGCACAATTTATTATTCTAGAGAGTAACCTTGGGGCCTGAGAATTTGAATGGCTTGTGTGATCACATAGGCAGCATGTATCATTGGAAGGACTAGAATTCAGGTCTTGTTGATCGCAAAGCTGGTTCCTTTATCGACCAAGCAATGCTGATGACTCAAATTCCATGGCAGCCAAGAAGTTTCATCCTATGATGCTGTCCAGGTCTTGGTTTCACATCTGATGGGATACAGACCAAGGGCATAGAGAAATAATTCCTCTAATAAAAACATGTCCAACAACTGCTGGGCAAAAGCAATCACCAAAGCAAAAGAATTAAAAAAAAAAAACCATTTAAAAAGGCAGTCAAGGAAGGTACAAGCCACAGCAATACATATTGGCTCATGGTCCCTAGGTAACAGGGCCCAGGAAATCAGAGTGGAAATATCTTATCCTTTATTTTTATTCTAATTAAGTTTGGTTTTCTTAGGCATCCACAATTCACTGAAGGAATACTGAATCGATTTTCCTGAAAGCAAGTGTTTGTAAGCGTTTTTCTTTTCTTTCCTTTTCTTTTTTTGATAGGAGGGCAAGGTGCAGGTCTAGATCTTTGCTTTCACCAAAATGGGGAAACTCCCCCCACCAATACAGATCAGCAGTCCTATGAAATTAAACTCTTAGAGAGCTGCCTGAAGCACTGAAAGATGAAGTGATTTGCTAGTGATCACACAATTAGTAAGTAGGACCTGAAAGCAGGTTTTTTTGACTCTGTGGATCTGTTCATTATATTACCTTTCTTCTCCCACTCTCTTCTATTTATTTAGGTGAGGCAATCAGGGTTAAGTGACTTGCCTCAGGTCACACAGCTGGCATCATGTGTGTGAGGTCAGATTTGAACTCAGGTCCTCTTGACTCCAGGGCCAGTGCTTTCTCCACCGCACCACCTATCTGCCTCCACTGCTTCTCTTTCTCAGCCTACAGCACCCAATATACCCTGTATTAACCAGGTCACATCTTGCTTAATTTCCAACATCAGAAGAAATTGGGCATTTGGGATGAATGGTCCTAGACATACTAATCTACTAATATGGGGAGCAAAAGAAGGTATCTGAGAAAGTATGATGCCATAAAGATAGCTGACATATTTAAACTGATGGTCTCCGGATTTATTTTCTCTGAAGCAGGTCATTATGTCATATGCATCCTTCCACTGAACAAAGACAAGTATAAAGCAACAATGTATCCCACATTAACTTCATGGTACCTAAATACCCCTTTATCAAGGCCCTAAATGCCCCTTCACTGAGACCCCAAATGCCCCTTCACTGAGGCCCCAAATGCCCCTTCACAGAGACCCCAAATGCCCCTTCACCGAGACCCCAAATGCCCCTTCACCG
>NW_027186304.1:76635392-76662228 GCF_028583685.1 Petaurus breviceps papuanus | reverse complement strand
GAGACCCCAAATGCCCCTTCACCGAGACCCCAAATGCCCCTTCACCGAGGCCCCAAATGCCCCTTCACAGAGACCCCAAATATCTCTTTACTGAAGTACCAAAAGTCTTCATAACTATTTGAAAGATCTGTCTGAATTCACCCCAACGGCTGCCTTCTGAAAGAAGCTACTCATAATTATAATGAAAGGGCATCAATTCCTAGTCAGTTGAACTACAAGCAACGTATCTGTGGCTTTTCTGAAATGATGAACCAAGATGGCTTGTTTTTAAATCGTTTTGAATGTGTTTTGACTCATTTTCAACTCAGTTTAAGAAAATGTTTACTGACCCAATCCTACCCCACCAAATGAAAAGCAACAACAAATAACAACAACCTCCATGGAAAACATAGCAACTCCCATGAGGAAACATGGCAGAAGTAAATAGCTGCCCCAGCCCCTTGTCCATGTTTTTACATACTGCAAGGGGTTTAGTAAACAGCCACTTAAACAAACAAGTCTCCAAGGCCACCCACCAACCCAGGAGGGCGCACCCACCAAAGGGAATGGCCACCAGAAACTGGTTGTCCGACCCTGAGCACTCTGGCCCCGGCTGATAACTCAGGAAAAACAAAATTATGTCCTTTATAATAACTCTCGGTTTAACATTTACTTAATGCCTAACGCATTGTTTATAAATGTCTTAAAGCTGTTTTAAAGCACAGGACACTGCATGGCTGCATAGAAACCTACTGTATTTACAAGAACCTGAGCAAGGAGATGACAGATAGGAGTTTGTTTAGCTGCTTTTTCCTTGTGTGTTTTTTGGGGATGGGAAGATTGCAGTCCTGGATTAGTAGGCATTTCAGAGAGGGGAGGGGAATAGCTGTCTCAATAACTGTCATCAAAAAGCTGTTAAGTAGAAACAGTTTGAACCTGAGTGAGGAGAGACTCATCACCATCAAATTGATCAGCAGATTGTACATGTCCCATGCTGGACTTGGAGTCAGGAAGTGCTGAATTCAAATCCAGCCTTGGATTGCAACATGGACCTAGACAAATTACTTAACCTCCCAGCCTCAGTTTCCTCATCTATAAAATGGGGATAATAATATCCTCTATCTCCCAGGATTGTTGTGAGAATTAAATGAGACTATATATACATAGATGCAAATATCTAAATGCTTTGCGAACCTTAAAGTACTATATAAATTATAGATTTGTATTATTTTTAGAATATAAACTACTTGAGGGCAAGGACTATTTTCATTTTTGTCTTTGAGGTCACAGGGCCTGGCACAGTGTCAGGCAAAGAGCAGACAATTAATAAAGCTTTGTCAATTGAAATTTATTTATGGATTTCTTTTTTTTCTCACAGTGATTCATGAGGAACCATCCAATAAGGCCTGGGTAGACTGTTACCTTCTCATTGCAGGGAATCATTGCACCCCTTAAATGTTGGATCTTCAAAAATATTTCAAAGAGATTAAATTAATGCTTTATGGCTCCAGCAGATAGGAAATTTACCAATAGGTATAGAAAAGCTGATTTTAGTTCAATATAAAGAAGACATTCTGTAATAGTAATGGAATTTCAAGATCCCCCTGTATTGGCTTGGTTTTCTGATTGATTGTGTAAAAACCCAGAGCTTGTGAATCCCACTTGTGGGATGGACTTGATGTGAAAAGAGAGTGCTGAACTGGGAGGAGCTGCTGATATAAATTTAGAGAAACACAAGCAAAGAGAGAGGCAGAAGAACTTTTTGGAAGCAGTGTCTTGGAGGCAGAGAGAGACGGAGAGGATTGCTGAGGGCCAGTTTGAATTGCCCAGGACTTTTGAGAGCTGCCACACAGAGCTGCCAAGGACTGAGGAGACATGGCTGTTATGCTGGTATTTTGTCTGTCTGTTTTGATGTTGTTTTGCCAGATTTGTTCACTGGTGAAAGACAGTCCTGTTGTTGCAGAGGTCCTGGAGCCTTGCTGTTGGTTCAGAGCTCCTGAGACTGTTCTGCAGACAGAGAGTGAATTCTGTCCACTGGTGAAGGACAGTGCCATTGTTGCAGAGGTCCTGGAACCTTGCTGTTGGTTCAGAAGCCCTGATGAAGGATTTTCTTGTTGTATGTTTACAGAAATCCTGGAAGAGGGTTTTGCTAATGTTTTCAGGGGTCCTAGGACTGTTCTGCAGACAGAGAAAGAATTAGTGAAGACACTGGCAATGTATCATGTGGCCTTGCTAAGCTTTGTCTCCCCAGGAACAAAGATTGCTGAGAACTTGCCTTGGGTCAAGGTGAAGAAAAGACCTCTCTTTGGGTATTAAATGCTGTGCTTAAGCTTGTTGTAACTCTGGGGTAGATTCAATTGTGATCCAAGGGTGGGGAACTTTTTATTTTTTTGTGCTCTGTGATTGAACAAATGAATGTACTTTACTTATGATTAGAAACTAATCTCCATTTGAGAAGAGGGGCTTTGTGGTTGACAATGAATGTACATCCTAGGGGTGGAGTATTACTTAGAAGAGGGTCTTTGGGATTGACTAAATGAATTATAATATCTGGGGGGTGGAGTAGTACTTGGAGATTATTGAATTATACTTGGTGAATGCTGTATTTTGAATGATGCTATATTTCAATTTTCTCTGTTCTTAATTTTTCACTGCATAAAATGGAGAGCACCTATGCTGGTATTTTGAACCTTGGGAAGTTGCCTTTGCTTGACATTACACATTCCTAAGAGAATTGTCTGAAAATTGAATGGACTGCTGCATGAGGTAGTGAATTCCCCAGCATAGATGCTGGCTAGAGGTACCATTCTTTTCTCTTTGGAAGTCAAAGTTCTGAGGAGTTTCTGTTTGCCTAACTGAGAATTAGGAAATGGAATGTCCTGGGAAAAGATACACACTAGATCTTATGTTCAAAGGAGTCTATGGTGAGACAATGAAGCCATTTCATAAGCCCTCCTGGGAAATGTCAAATTTCAACTCTGGTTACAGATCTAAGCCTTAGGACAATAATTTATGTCCCAGGAAATTTTTCTGAAAAGTTTGACAGGAGCTTGACTTGAACACTAGAAAGCTTGCTGTCTATTTCCTCCAACTCAGAATTCTTCAAGGTTAAATCCACTCATGACTTTTATTCTGTTCATTTTATATTTGAGAAAGGTAACAAACACCATTCACTTCTGATTTTCCACTTGTCTGCATTAATTTGATCTTAATGTCTGATCGAGCTACAAAGAGAGAGCATAACAACAGTAACCAGGTGCTAAAGCTGCAAAGTGGTCACTGGTGGATGAACAGGCAATGTGAGAGAAATTATAATTAAGCATTAGTGACACCAGAGCAGGAGTTTTCCTTTAGTAAAAGATGTGAGAATTGGGTTCAGCAAGCCTGCATCAGCCTTGAAAAAATAAATCTAAGCCTAGGCATGTTTCCAAACCAAACTACTTAGGCTTAATAAAAATGTAAACATGCTTGTAGAATCAAAAAGATCTATATGGCTAGTATTTGTTCCCATATACACTTGTGAACTCATCATTTTTTTTCTCTCAAAACAAAGCACACAGAGTCCATTTTAATATAACTCATTTTTAAGCAGTAGTAATGGCATTCTAAAGAGATGTGACCTGGGCTCTAGTAGGCCCTTTTCTCTTTTAGGGTAAATGAGAGTTCTTTGAAAGGTCTGGAAAATAATTGGCTTTGAAAGGTTAGAATAATAAATATTGCTGATGCAAGAAATATATGACTCAAGTCATTCATAGTAGCATTTTTTATTTCTGCTATAACATAATTAAAGTCTATATGTCACAGCTCTTTTTTAGACCTTACAAAGCCTTTGTGTAACCTTGACCTCCAACTAAAGGTTGAATGGATCTCTGGTCAACTAGTGATTATCCATGATAAGCAAATAATCTCCAATTATGGACAATCATCATTGGGAAAACTCTGGATGCAAAGGTTTTTTATTCCTTATTTGGGAAAATTCCTTGTACTTGCTCCCCAATCTTTCTTGAATGTTTAGGAGAGGAGCTAAATCCTTTGAGATTCAAGCTTTAAAAGAACCTAAGCCAAGAGTGGGGAACCTGCAGCCTCGAAGTTTGAAAGTGACCATGGGAGCAAGGAGTATTCTAACTCCTCCACCTAGACCAGTGAGTTGTGGGTAAAGGTGGCCTGGAATACATTGTCATTAGGAGGGAGCCAGGTCTCAGTAAGGGCCAGAAAATGGAAGGAGTAACAAAGCAAAGGGTTTAAGATGAAAGTAAGTTAATTATTGAGCAGAGAATCCAGAGGACACAGTGCAAGTGGTGAGTAAACCTGTGGTTCTGTGAAGTTTGGATTCAGTCAAAGGGCCACACTTGAGGGCCACATGTGGCCTCGATGCCACAGGTTTCCCTATCCCTGACCTAACCCCTAAGAAACACAATCCTTAGATAAAATGTTCCATTGAGGCATTTTCTCAAGAGAGACAAGGGGAAGGGGTGGTTAGTTATGTGAAAGGTAATACAGCAGTTAAGGAACCAAAAATAGAATGATTACCCTGGATATTGGGACTATCACAGGACTCGTTGGAGGGAAGAAGGCATCACCTTGAACCCTCATAAAATAAGATTTCCCAAAACAAGCATGCTTGCTTTTGCAAATTGTCTTCAGTCTTTTAGGGATCTTGAAGGTTTGAAACCTGGCTGCAACCATCTAAAAAAGTATTTAGAACTGGCTTTGCAATGTGTTTATATCTGATATGGTGGTGTCTGATGTTCTGTAAATATTTTGAACAAAAGAATGAAAGTATACCTGAAGACGTACCCTCAAGTAGAACTGCAAGGGGCCAGTTTCTCCATTCCTGCTACTTCTTTAGAATTCTTTCCTCTGCCCTGCTCTGTGATAGAAGTTTGTCTTAATGAAGATTGGGAAAGTTTGGCAAATCAATACTGCAGTAAAATGAAAGTAAGACAAGCTAGATTTATTGGGGAAAACATACTTACTATATGAAGGGCAATCAGGGAAAATGGAGGAAATAGTTTAAGTCCATTATACCTCTGCTGGAGTCCTGAGTGGAATTAGGTTCCAACCCAAGTTGGAACCCCAGAGGAAATGGGGCAACCCAATCAATAAAGTCTGGTGGGTTTTCACAGAGTCCTTATCTGGATCTAGCATGACCATATATTGGGGAAGAGAGTGAAAATCTTGGACCAGGGCACTGGTATTGATTCATGCTTGTGAAAGTAGCAATCTTTAGAGGGAAGATGCTTGGAAAAATTGGTGACTAATTCATATTCAATCACACCCTCCCTGCCAGTGAGAAGGGGTCTCTTTTCTACTAGTTTTACTTGTTTTTGAGCTTCCCCAGAGTTTCTTTTTTAAGCAAAGTGGGGAAGCTGCTACTTGGAGCACTACAAGGTTTTACCTTTCCAGATAAAATGAAGAAACAATGCTAAAAATAAGCTCTTTGAGTTTTTCTTCAAATGTAAGCTATTGAAACGTTTCTTCGATTAGAAATAGTACAATGTGCAATCCTTTGTGCCCCTCATCTCTAGATTCACACAAATTAGAGTTCAATGTGGGAGGCCTTTAAATGACCAAATGTGATCATGTATGTAAAAAAACTTTGCAAACCTTGAAGTTTCTATAAATGTTTTGTTTGAATTTCTCTCTTCTGGTGAAATCCTCTCTCTCTGCCTCCACCAAGTTTCTTATTAATTGACCTAGTGATTTCATTTTGCACAATATTAGCAGACCAAGCAAGGCATATAAATTTAAATATGTAATCAGGACAAATAGTAAAACAATAAGGAACAATTTCAAACCACTCCTTTTGGTTGGATCTATCATCTCCGAGGACATTCTCCTTTCTTCCTCTATGGCTTCAGCACATGGTTAATAGTCTTTCCACCACAACTCCTACCAAAGGGAGTTCAGCCTACACATTAATGCTTCCTCAAATGCCCTAACCTTGCAGTTCATCAGCCTGCTCAGTGCTTATGACTTACTCTTCCACACCACTTCATCTACACCCATAGGTGGTCAGACCCTTGATCTGACAGTTATAAAACACTGGGGGAAAGAATTGTAAAGAGCCATATTTAAAGTTGATAGAAGGATATACTCCATAACATTTAGGACCATGCAAACTCAATTGGCAAAAAATCTGCTTTTTTATAACTTCTAGCTATTGCTTATTTGGCCCTGTGCAGCCTAGCAACTGAAAACCTAATTAATCCCTCTTCAAATTCTTGAAGACAGCGTTCAGGTCCCATCTAAGACTCCTTCCTCTTTTACAGGCTAAGCATTACCATTTTCTTCAACCTATCCTCATATGACATAAAATTAAGGTTCTTCACCATCCTGTTCATCTGTCTCTGGACACCTTTTCTGGATGCCCTTGTTCAACTTCAGTATCTCGAACTGAACACAATTCAGATGGGGCAGAAGTAGAAATCTCCCCATATGCTTCTGTAGTATTTTTTTTTATAATGTGGCATCATACTTATTATAGCATTCAGATTTGCTTCCTAACAATATAAATTATCTCAACATCATTTGTTGATTAAGATTTTAAAGTGTTATTTGAAATGCAAAAAGAATCTCCATAGGCATCTGTCTTTCTATAGTTAACAGTGGATTCTACTAATATCTCTATATGTTATATACTAATATGCAGAGGTAAAACTGATTTATTTGTGATTGTGCTGAATTTATTCATTTATTCAGTAAGTTTCTATTTGTGTCCTTGGGTTGAAATTGATCTTTCTTATTGAGTTACTACAATGTTCACAGAGTCAGGTAAAAGGTTAAAAATCCTATTTCAAAGGAGTTTTATGGTGAAACCACTTTAAGAGAAATAGCAGACGTATTATGTACTTATTGGACTGTCATCTTGTCTGGGAAATATACATTGTAAAGAAAAAAGGTAGGCAATTATGTTTCATATGAAACATCAGCTTGAATGTTCTTTTCCTTTGATTTTGAAAAGTAAGATTGTGACAAGATTGCTTTGTGGTGGTAATGTGAGGAAAGACTGAAAAAGTGTTTTCATAGTAGCTAGTAGTTTAAAATAACAACTAACCAACCATTAAAGTCCAAAGGACTTAGAAATATTGGTCAATTTTCATTATGACAAACTTTCAGAGAGCTATTTAAGTTCTTTTGTTATGCTGGAGTTTTGTTGTATCAAATATTCCTTGAATTAATCTACCTGTAGGACTTGAAAATTGCTTTGTAAGAGAGGGACTTTTTGTTCAACCAATACTTGTAATAGAAGTAGACCTGCACAGAGGTATGCTAGAGTCAGTTTGAACCATTTATATTTGAGTCATTATTAAATTTCCAGTGCAATCAACAAACACTACAAATCAAGCCTTGATTTATTGTTTTGTAGATTATCTAAATTTAGAGTCATAGAGGAAATTAAACTTTAAATTATGTCATACAGTGTACATGGTGGGGGAGGAGGGTTTGGAGAGCCAGTTGTTAAACATTTACCAGGATACCCCTATCTCTTTTGAACTCTTTTTTCATTTCATCTGCTATTTTGACAATCAGTTGCCTCTAAGTGAACACACTTAATTCTTTCATTCTTTTTGAAGTTAAGGCCATGTCATGAGTATCTGTAAATTCCATCTAAAAGTCTTTTCAATGCATTCATGAACAAAGTATCCCCCATCAATCAAATGATTCCTGGGCCACTTATTTTAGGAGCTTTCCTATCTAAGATGTCACCTTGTTTTTCAGGTTGATATTTAAAGGTCAAGAAATACTAAAGGCATTAACCTTTTAGAAATTTTGCTTATTCCTCTTATAGTAGTAATAATATTTAAAATGCAATGAGGATGGAAAAAATAATTATTTTCACAGATTTAATATATTTTATTCAGATTTCAGAATTCTCCTGGTATGCTTTCCTTGTGTTCAAATTTTGACTCTGAAACTTAGTTATAAGACCTTGGGCAAGTCACCTAACCTACTTGAGTCTGTTTCCTTATCAATAAACAAGAGATAATAATATCTGTAGTACCTTTTGTTCAGAATTGTGAGGATCAGATAAGAAAATTCATATAAAATACTGTAAACCTTCAAATGACAGCTCTGCGGCACTTATGTAAATTCATTAGAAGAGAGACTATTTTGATTTTTTTGGTTTTTATCTCTATCACCTAGTACAGTGTCCTATACATAACAGACACTTAGTAAATGTTTATTGAATTTCATTAACTCTCATTTGGTATGTATTTATGTATCTGTTGTTTCCTCCACTAGAATGTAAACTCCCCGAGGGCAGGACTGGATTTGTTGCTGTTTTTTGTTTTTTTTTTTAATTCTTTGTATATGTTAGTTTAGCAAAGGTTCCTGGAATAAAGTTAGATGCTTGTTGATTGACTGGTAGATTGATTAATAGAAATGTTCACACTGGAAGAAGAAAGGACGGAAATGAACAAATGATTCTAACCATACATGTTTCCCTGCCCATAACCTTTTCCCACTTGTTGGCTCTAGGTTGTCCAAGATGGGATATTGCTTCAAAGGTCAGATACTGAGAGGGAATCTAGTTTCTTTTTTTTTTTTTTCATTAAAGACCAGCACATTATTTGAGTCAAAACCATGATTATTGAGGCTTTCCTTTAAAAAAAAAAAAGGAGCCAGTAAAGTTTAAATACTTCAAAGATCTGTGGTCTCATCAGTGAGGATACTCCCTCCACCAAACAGATCCCTCTGATCCATAGTAGATGTGAATTGCTGCAATTGAAAAAAAAAAGTGCATCCCTTGGTGATCAGCTTTCTGATTTTGAGCCTTTCTATACGTAACCAGGTTGATCCTTGAACAATGAAACACATACACAATAGCTGGCCACATACTTAAAGACCTTTCTATTGCTAATATAGTCTTCAAGAACTCAAGGTCAACTTCATTTTGTGATGCAGCATTAGAGTAGAACTTCAGAAAAGGGATAAATGCTAATAATGGCAATATTGCCCTAAAAACTAACATTGAAGCACAGGTCGAGAATTTGAAACAAATCCATTGAATTGTAAAGTTCTTGGAAGCAGGAATCATGTTTTAGCCATTCTTGTATCCCCAAAGCATCTAGAACACACACACACACACACACACACACACACACACACAGTGTTGAGCTTATTGAAATCAGATCATCATTATGGGAAAGTACATTGTTTTTAAAATGAAAACTGAAAATGTCATTCAAAACACTTAGACTTCGACCTATTAAAATACTGATAAATGTTATACTGAGAGACAGACTGGCATCGTATGGAAGGTCAGGCTTAGAGGAACCCAAGTCAGAAAGACCTGAGTTCAAGTTCTGCTCCTGATAGATACACATAGGTTAGGTAACCATGTCACCTAATCTCTGTTCCCCTAAGAATGGTCTGATGTTCTTTTCTTTTTGGGGGGAGGGTGGTTGGGAGGAGAGGCAATTGGAATTAAGTAATATGCCCAGTGTCACACAGCTACTAAGTGTCCGAGGCTGGATTGGAGCTCAGGTCCTTTTGACTCCAGAGCTGGTGCTTGATCTAGTGTGTCACCTAGTTGCCCCAACTCTCTTAATTTTCTAAGTTTCCTATCTGTGTCAATAGTGGGAATTTCCTCACTGTGTATTCCCTACACCAATGAAATGATAGGTTTGGACAAAACTTCCATTATAGCTTCATTTTTTTATGCTATTGGTCAGTAAATGCAAATCCGTTAAAGTCAGCATCCATCCTCCTTCTTCTGGAATAGAGAGTAGGGACTAGAACTGTGATTTCATCGGAATGAGGAATTTCCAGGTGAGGAAACTCCATTTACTGATGCAGTTTAGCACTTCCTTGGCAATTTAAAGTCAGAGATTTGCTTAGAGCATTGACAGATCAAGTGATTTGTCCAGGGTCACACAGAGAGTATGTATCAGAGACAAGACCTGAACCCAGGTCAAAGGCAATTAATTGTCCTTTCCTCATTCTTCTGCCTCTCAGGACTGGAATTGGAAAGATAACATCAGTCATCCCACATCCCTGACTCTATACAGGAAACAGAGATAAGAAGATTTCCTGAGGTCCCTTGAAAATTCTCTAGGGCCATCACTGTGAAGCAGACACTGTTTGATACACAATGGATAGAAAGGTTAAGTGACTCAAAAGACAGGGCACTCAGAAATTCAGTGACACAGCTAGAGTAACAATAGCTAGCCTCTGAATAGGCTTTAATGTTTGCAAATGAATTTTTTTTTAATGGTGCAATGAATAGAGTGTTGAGCCTGAAGGCAGGAAGACTCCTTTTCAGGGAGTTCATATCTGGTCTCAGACACTTCCTACCTGTGTGACCCTGGGCAAGTCACTTACCCTTATTTGTCTCAGTTTTCTCATCTGTAAAATGAGCTGGAGAAGGAAATGACAAGTCACTCCAGGATCTTTGCCAAGAAAACCCCAAATGGGGTGATGAAGAGTCAGGTCCCAACTGAAAACTCAGCAACAATAATCACATTTGATCACAAAACAATCTGGAAAATAAGTTCTGTTGTCCCTGTTTTTCAGATGAGGAAACTAAGGCATAGAGAGATTATGTTATTAGTCCAGAGTAACACAACTAAGAGTGTCAGAGGCAGGATTTGAGCCTGGGTTTTTCTGACTCCAAATCCAATTCTCTATCCACTTTGCTACTCAGCACAGCCTCTAAAACCCATAAATAAGACCCCATCCACTAGGCAGCATTACCTTCTTTGTGTATTTAGAACAAATTTGAGGAATATTTGTAGAGAGTGCTATCTTTCTTTTTGTCATAAACACTGCTACACACAACACCATCCATCATAGGAGGCTGCTTGGATTTTTGATAACTGGCTGCTCCTAAAGCCTATATTTTACACCTTTCTGCTTTTCTTCCATATTCTCAGCCCCAAATACCTAGCACAGAGCCTTGCCTAGAGTAAGCACTCGATGAAATTGTGAGGTGTCACTGAAATGGAAAGTGTTACTTGTCTGTCAGAGCATCATAGACAACCTTGGAGGGCCAGCTTTCCCACATCTGATTGATAGACTAAGTTCTTTGACTGTATGAGTTAATTCATTCTTTGTAGTTGAATGTCCAACACCAGCACAGTCCTTGGCACAAAGCAAGTATTTAATAAATATTTGTTCATTGATTAATTTTGTTCAAGGAATGTGGACCCTCTTCAGGGTCCGAGGCAGACTGTCCTTATTAATTTGCTCTTTCAGGAAATTTCAATTTAGATAAACAAATTAAGTCTGAGTTTGAGAGTTATTTTATAAACTTTCATTCTGCCACAGTGCAACTAACTCCATTTTCAAATTACTTAGTAAAAAAATCTTGTCCAGTTGAAACAGTATATCTAAAAAAGATTAGTAAACAATTTAGATTTAACAGTTAATAAAGCTTTTTTGTTTCTGTCCATTAAAGATTAGCATCGATGTTGCTAAGAGCTGTTTATGAAACGAATATTGTCTTTAAAAAGTCAAGCTGCCTTTTATCTGATCTAAAAGGTGAGCTTGTAAAATTAATCCTTCTAGTGTTTGCTTGCTACTCAGGCATAACTCTTCCTCTCTCTCACACACCCACCCACTGGTTTCTTTGTTCAGCTCCATCAAGTTTCTGGCAATGGTTCTGTCGGCTCCTCTCTGCATGAAAAGTCCTGTCCGTTGAAAGCAAACAGTCTTTCCACTGCCTCTTTTAGGTGATCTGGTTGAGGATGTTGAAAATCAAAGCATCTCAAGCCCATGGATGTTGATGAGAACTGCTGGAGAATCATTTAACCTTAGCTGAGGCTTTTAATGACCTCACAAGGTTAAAGTCAGGGAGAATATATCCAACATTCCTCCCTTCCACCACTTCCTACAGGGATGTGAGGGAAAAGAGAGAAGGAGAAAGACGAGTCTCCCTCGACCTCCTATAGCTCTCAGCTCCCCAAAGCGGTGAGGGGAGAGAGGACAGGATGACAGGAACTCTAGGAGAGGAAGTTAGCCTGGCATTTTGGGGTGCAAACCATAGAATTGGGGGGAGGGGGAGTTCGGGGAGGATTAGGCAAGGGAATCTGAAATCAGGAATACAAATTTCGGTTTTCTGTGCTAATAGTCATACATTAATTGTTGTTGTTGGAGCTTTGACTCATATTGAGCTAGTGAAAATCCCCAGGTCTTTTTCAGACAAACCACTATGCATTATGAAGTTAACTTCCTGTACCCTAATATAATACTTTCTATTTCTCCTATATGATTATATCTTATGAAATTTGGCCCCATGTTCCAGCACTTAAAGACCTCTTTGTATTCTTATTTTGTCATCCGACTTGGTGACTACCATGTCTATCTCTGTGTCGTTTGCAGATTTGATAAGCGTGCCATTCTGCTTTCATTTAAATCATTAACAAAAACGTTAAACATAACATCAAGGACAGATGACTGGACTATACTCCCCTACAGACCTCCTTCTAAACTGACATCAAACCATGCATGACTATTCCTTGTGGCTAACCTTTCAAATACTCTCCAGTCTACCTAACAACAGCATGGCATAGTGAATAGGACACTGGACTTGGCATCAGGAAGATCTGGGTGCAAATCCTGCCTCAGACACTTAATGGTTGTGTGACCACAGGAAAGTTACTTAGCCTCTCTGTGCTTCAATTTCCTCTTCTATCAGTTGAGGAGGTTGGACTTAATGGTCTATAAAGGTTCTTTCAAATTCGTAATCTACAAATCTATTGTCTAGCCCATAAGTCTCCATCTTGTACATAAGAATGGCATGAGAGACTTTCCCAAATATTTTGCTAAAATCTGGGTCAGTCACATCTGCAAGATTCTTCTGTTTTTAATATTAAGTCATTCAGTCAAAAAGTTAGGGGCTCTCTGTTGCCTCTAGTATTACACATAAACATACCTGCTTAGCTTTTAGATCTCTTCACCACCTTGCCTCAACCTATTTTTTCCATACTTATGATACAATACTTTCTTATCAGCACTCTGTGATCATATTGAAACTTGTTTTTTTTATGTAAAATTGGGAAAGACATATTATTTAAAAAAAGAAATGTGATGTCTCTCTGGTCCTCACAAGTGGCATTCTGCCTACTACCTCCAGGCCTTTGGCTAACCATACCCTCTGCATAGAATGCCCTCTCTTTCTCACTTCTACCTCAGAGGACCCAGCTCTTCTTTCAAGATGAAGTTCAAGGATCACCTGCTACATGAAGTTTTTCCTCATCTCCTCAAGTGCTTTGGCCTTTTCTCCTAAATAATTTGTATTTATTTGCATGTGTTCTCTCTTTTTTAATTGTGTGTAAATTTATTTATGTACTTGTCTTCCCTTATAAGTAGGGTTTATTCCCATCCTATGTTCAGCATGTTAAGAAAATCATGAGATCATAGGTTTAGAATTGAATGGGACCTCAGACACTCCTAGTACAAATTCCTCTTTTACAGTTGAGGAAACTGAAGCTTAGTATAAGAAGTTTGGGGCAGCTAGGTGGCACAATGGATAGAGTATAGGGCCTGGAGTCAGGAAGATTCATCTTCCTGAGTTCAAATCTGGTCTCAGATACTTACTAGATGTATGACCCTGGGCAAGTTACTTAACCTTTTTACCTCAGTTTCCTCATCTGTAAAATGACAAACAAATAAATGAGAAAGAAATGACAAACAACTCTGGCATCTTTGCCAAGAAAACCTCAAATAGGGTCACAAAGAGTCAGCACTGAAAAAGCAACTGAATAGGGTGGCTAGGTGGCTCAGTGAATAGAGCACTGACCCTGGAGTCAGGAGAACCTGAGTTCAAATCTGACCTCAGACACTTGACATTTAACTAGCTATGTGACCTTGGGCAAGTCACTTAACCCCAAATGCCTGGCCTTCCCCCTCCAAAAAAAAAACAAAAACGACTGAACAATAACAAAAATAGGAAGTTTTAGTGAAATTCCCACTACCCCATAGGAATGCCTTTCTGACAAGGGTGGTGAATTACTGTGGTGAATTTGAAGGTGGAAGAGAGGAGCAGTTTATCTAGACTATATGTTTTTTGTAAAAAAAAAATTATCTTAAGTAAAGCTGTTCATTGCAGTTTCATGTTCTGTGAGCACCTAATTGCCTTCTAATCCTGAGGCCTAATCATTGGACTGACCTGAGTTAGGCCTGACCCAGTATACAGGGATCAATGGTGGCAATGGACAATGAGTTGGGCCTATGATAAAATGAAGGAGAAAAATAAGCTTTACTTTAAGAAACTGAAAAGTTCCTTTAATGTCCATAAGCTTCTCCTGGAAACAAAAGCACTTCTTTTTAGTATTATTCCAAAAAACAGAAAATAAATATTACAGATGACAGTGGAGAGGGGTGTGGAAGATGCAAGCAGGCTGTGAGATAAGCTGGTCATGTAGCAAGATTACGGAGGGGAAAAAGGAGGAAGGTGTTCAGCCTGGTACCCTTGGAATGTCAGGAGAAAATGTAATGTCTCAGCATTGTCTAGCATGTAGAAAGGATCCTCAGCAGTGAATTTCTAGGAGGAAGTGGATAAGAATCTCACAGGATAGTCAGGGACAGACAGGTTGATTGGCATCATTGGAAGGAACTTTTGTTTTTGTTGATTTTTTTTTTTTACCAATGAGACTACTTTCATATTTTAGTATTGAACCTGGGTAGGTCTCCTCCCCCATATCCATATTTCCAATCACTTGTCAAATCTTGTCAATTTTACCTCTACCTCTGTCACATCTGTTCCCCTTCCCACCAATCACACATCTACTACCCTTGTTCAGACTTTCATCATATCTCATTTAAAACTATCATAATAACCTCTTTATTAGTCTCCTGAGAAGCTAGATGATTCAGTGGATAAAATGCTGGACCTCAAGTCAGGAAAACTTGAGTTCAAATCTGGCTTCAGACACTTACTAACTCTGTGACCCTGGGCAGGTCACTTAACTCTGTTTACCTCAGTTTTCTTGACTGTAAAATGAGCCAGAAAAGGAAATGGTGAACCACTCCAAGTATTTTTGCAAAGAAAACCTCAAATGGGGTCACAAAGAGTCACACACAGCTGAAATCACTGAATAACAAAAACAATAGAAATAAATAGCCTTGCCTCAAATCTCTTCCCCACTCCAATCCATCCTCCAACCAAAGTGACCAAAATTATTTTCCTAAAATGCAGATATGTCATTTCAGTACTCATCAATACCAGTGGTTCTCTCTTGTCTCTAGTACCAAATATTTCACCTTTATCTCATTCATTTTTAATTTCCCTTTTTGTGTTTGTTATGTGATGTACCTAATGGGAGGGAAGAGGTGAGAACAAACATGTATATAGTAATTACTATATGCCAGGCACAGTGCTAAGTGCTTTACAAATATTATCTCATTTAAGACTCATAACCTTGTGAGACAAGTGCACGTTTTATTATTCCTGTTTTACAGTTGAAGAAACGGAGGCAGACAATGGTTAAGTGACTTGCCCAGGGTCATACAACCAGTAAGTATCTGAAACAGTATTTGAATTTATGTCTTGACTCCAAGTCTATCATTCTATCCACTGTGCCACCTACTTGTCCTAATTGTTAGTAGGTGCTACTTATAAATAGGGAAATATGCACATATCAGGGATATTTGTTCAAAACATTCTTACAGATGGAATGTGCAATTAAAAGTTTGGCAACAAAACTGCTCTAGGACTCTACCGTGAAGTTAGGTGATCATCTTCTTTGGTAGAGGGAGTTTCCTCTCAATCAGAAGGAACTTCTCATGGATAAGTTACCTCCCTATTTTATCTCATTGAAATCATAGTTCCAGACTTTTCCCTTTCCTTCTCTAAAAAAAGACAAAAACTGATTTGCATTCACTGACTACGTAGAATCAGTCAGGCCTGAAAACAGAAATAAAGGAATGATATGACAATGTGATTAAAATATGATGGCACGGTCTTTGTTGGCTGATTGAAACAGACAAGATATAATAGGCTCCTAGTTCTTATGAAATGAATGAAAAGGGAGTGTCACACCAGTCCCAGGCTGGCTAGTTATGCTCTCATCTAAGACACAAGACCAATCCTAACTGATGTGAACTTCCTCCCAAGCAACCTTACACAAACACTGACTTTCAGTGGACTTGATGAACTGCCCACATTTCCTTTTAAGTCCAGTTGGTTTCTTCCCTGACTCCTTCCCCTCACTTTGCCTTGTATTTGCTAGAGGAATGACGGCCCCTTCTTAGCCAGCGAGAGGACAGATTGTTTGCTCCTGACTGTTGCCTTATTTACTGCTTTTGCTCTTATCTTATCCTGCTTCAGATCTCTTTCTCTCTCTCTCTCTCCTCTCCTCCTCTCTTCTCTCTCCTCTCTTCCTTTCCCTCCTCTTTCTCTCCCCTCCTTTCCTCACTCTTACTCTTCCTTCCCCTCCCCCTCTTTTCTCTCTCTCTCTCCCCTTTTCTTTCTTTTCCTCCTCCTTCTCTGTTTCTTTCTGTCTCTGTCTCTCTTTCTCTCTAAGAAAAAAAAAGTTGTAAATTTATTTGGACAAATTTGGCTGTCAGTGATAACTGACATATGGGAAATGACAAAACTATTTGTATTTCTGGAGCACTCTCCCCCTACAAACCACTGCCCTGTCCCTTCTTGGGAGGTTGAAGGTTGTCAGCAAGGGTAATTGGAAGTTGATCTTTTGAAAAGTCTTTGGCTAACACATTCCCTCATGTGACTTGGACCTTGGGTAGGGCAGAGAGGGAGTTGGCCCTGTGTTCTTAAGATAAGGAAAGTCTCCGCTCTAGGTCCAGTAACAGACTGGTGCCACCTGACATTTAGCAGTTTAATCTGCCCATATTTGAAACCTAAAATTTTAGAAAATCATAGTTTTCTAGATATCAGGGGGTTATCTAATAGAACATTCTCATTTTATAGATGAGGAAACTGAGGCCTAGAGTAGTTAAGGGATTTACCAAAGCTCACACAATAGCAAAGCCAAGATTCAAACCCAAACTCAGGACAATGTCTTTTCAGTGTACCATGAGCCCTTATGGTCTAAGCAATAGCCAAGGGAAGTTGTACAGAAACCTTTACAGGAGATTTTTCCCTCTATACTCTTTTTTTTTTTTTAAAGCAATTGGGGTTAAGTAACTTGCTCAAGGTTACACGGCCAGTTATTTCTGGGTGTGGTGCTGAGTATCTGAGCCCGGATTTGATCCAGGTCATCCTGACACTGGAGCTGGTGCTCTTACTCACTGAGCCACCTGGCCGCCCCTAAGCTTAAGTAACTTGCTCAAGGTTACACAGCCAGGTGTTTCTGGGTGGGTGCTAAGTGTCTGAGCCCGGGATTCCATCTCCAGGTCTTCTCAACACTGGAGCCAGTGCTCTTATTCGCTGTGCTACCTGGCCGCCCCTATACTCTTAATTATATAAGTTCTTTTGCCACCAAAACCTGTCATGACTGGTACTGTTTGCATGATGGACTGAGCTCCTCTTGGTTCCTAGAAATGTCACTGGTAAAACTGCTGGAAAGCCCCTCCTTTGACTGCAGCAGCAAAATTGACTACTTACAAAATGCCATTTTTCTATGGTTTCCTTGAGGCATCTATGGAAATGAGTTACTTTTCTTGTGTCCAGGACACAGGTTTAAATTTTTACTCTTCTTAAAAAAAAAGGAAAGAAAATCCTTTTCACTATGTGTGTGTGTGTATACACACACACACACACACACACACACACACACACATATATATATATATATATATATATTAATTAAAGAGTACTGGTACCTCCAGTTAGTACACTTGTAAAGTGAGACAGAGGAACCTTTCTCTTTCCTACATGAGCCCAATGCTGGTACCTGATCATATCACGTGGCCAGAGTTAGTGCCAAATGTGAAGCTTACTGGGGTGAGACAAGGGAACCGTGGAAACTGGTTAGTTTGAGAGCTGAATGCATTCAAAGAATGAAGTCTGCCTTCATATGTCTTAGAAGTTAAGCAAGGAGAAACTCTTTTGGACTTCACTTCTGGACTCTGTATCCCATTTAATCTCTTTAATTGTTGTACATTGCAATGTAGCATAAGAAACCTGGATATACAATCCTAGTTAACCAGAAAACCTTCATTTTTCTATTAGCTGATCCATCCCCATTGAAGTATGTTGTACGAAAATTAAGTCAACCATAAATACTATAGAAAAAGCACTGTACTTAAAGGTCAGAAGGCATGGGCTCTAGGCCAAGCTTTACTACTTACTAGCAGCATGACCTTGGGCAAGTCACCTGACTTCTATGAGCCTCAATTTCTTCATCTGTAAAGTGGGGGGAAATCACATTTTCACTACTTATCTCAAAGGGTTGTTGTGAAGATCAACTGAGAAAATGCTTTAGGACAGTAAAAGATCACAGACCTATCAGCTATTATTGTTATTCTCCTTCTTCACATAATATATATTTTACTTGCCCTAACCAAGAAAAATGAGTAAATATGATTGTTTTTTAAATACTACACTGTGCTTCTTAATTAGTGTGGTTATCTGTATTCTAATTGGCAGCTAGGTGGTGCAGGTCTGGAATCAGGGAGACCTGAATTCAAATCTGGCCTCAGACACTAGCTCTGTGACCTTGGGCAAGTCACTTAACCTTGTTTACCTCAGTTTCTTCATCTGTAAAATGAGCTGGAGAAGAAATTGGCAAACCATTCTAGTATCTTTGCAAAAGAAAACTCCCAATGGGGTCACAAAGAGTTGACCACAACTGAAAAGCAACCAAATAACAATCTGTATTCTCTTTAACTAAAGCTTATGTATAAATGTAGCAATAACCAAAAAGCAGCTTTATTATTAGCCTCATACTTCCAGGACACTCATGACTTTTTACAAAACCATAATAACCAACTAGACAACAATCTCCACAGCATCAAGAGAGGCAAAAGTGAATTCTTACTCGATATGATTGAATTCATGGATATAGGGGAGTAGTTTGTTTAACTATAGGTAGGATAGAGGGTAAAGGAACAGCCTCTCTCTAGTCAAGTTTTACTCCTTTTCTCTGCTTAAACTGCCCAGTCCTTCAGGGAAATGCAAGAGTTCACTCAGCTCGGAGAGAGGGAAGAAAAACTACTCTTATCTCACTTCCTCTTTTTCCTATCTAGCTGCTGTGGGATGTGGCCCACAGCCCCTTTGAAGAGGATCGTCTTTAATCCTCTCAACAGCATTTGACACGTGGGAATGCCCTTTACTCCCTACTGCTCCCTTCCCTGTGGGTTTTCATGACACCGCTGTCTCTTGGTTCTCCTCTTACCTAGCTGACCGCTGCTCTCTAGCCTCCTTTGCTGAATCATCACACATCTCCCATTCCTAAATGTGGATTTAACCTCCAAACTCCATCCTGGGAGCACTTCTTTCTCTCTCTTTCCCTCCCTCCCTCCCTCTCTCTCTCTCTCTCTCTCTCTCTCTCTCTCTCTCTCTCTCTCTCTGTCTCTCTCCTTCTCTATCTGTCTCTGTCTCCCTCTCTCTCTGTCTTTGTCTCTGTCTCCCCCCCACCTCCCCCTCTCTTTCCTCTCTGTGTCTGTCTCTCTGTATTTCTCCCTCCTTCCATCTCTCTGTCTCTCTGTCTCTGTTTCTCCCTCTCTGTCTCTGTTTCTCCCTCTCTGCCTCTCTGTCTCTGTCTCCCCCCCCTCCCTCTTGTTCACTTTATCAACTACCTGAGTTACAGTTCTTTGTCAACAACTGCCTGTGAGAAAATATTTGTAAAAGCCCTTAGCACAATGCTTGGCACATAGTACATGTTTAATAAATGTAACCTCCACCCCATTGGACACTGAATTATATGTCCCATGGCCACCTCAAGTTTAACATATCCAAATAAAACTCATTAGTCACCCAGACTTACACCCTCAGCGTCATCCTTGACTTCTCACTCTGTCACTTCACATATCTATGTATATATCTTATTTGTACATAGTTGTTTACATGTTGTCTCCTCTATTAGATTGTGAGCTCCTTGAGGGCAGGAACTGTCTTTATTGTGGGTGTGGTTTTGTTTTTGTTTTTTCTTTGACCTTCCTTTCTATCCCTAGCAAAATGCCTGGCACATAGAAGGTGCTTAATAAATGCTTGAACAGGGGAGGCTAGGTGGTGCAGTGAATAGAGCACTGACCCTGGAATCAGGAGGACCTGAGTTGAAATCCAACCTCAGACACTTAACAATCACTAGCTGTGTGACCTTGGGCAAGTCACTTAATCCCAATTGCCCTGCCTTCCCCCTCCAAAAAAAAAAAGCAAAATAAATAAATAAATGCTTGAACAGTTGTCATATTTCCATAATATCTTTACATCTGTCCTCTTCTGTCTACTCATTCAGTCACTTCCCTAGTCCAGACCCTCATCATCTCTCACCTGAAACTGCTATAATTCCTTCCTAATTGATCTCCCAGGCTCCAGGCTCCAGTCTCTTTCCTCTCCATCTTCCATAGACTTGAAAAGGTGATATTCCTAAAACATAGGTCCAGGTCTGACCATGTCACTCTCCTACTCACTAAATTTCGTGGGCTCCCTATTACTCTGAGAATAAAATATAAGTTTGGTGTTTGAAGACTGTCATAACCTGTCTCCATTTTACAGTGTCATATGTTATTACCCTTCCTATATTCTTTGGTCCAGCCAAACTGGCCTTCTTGCTCTTCCCAACACATGCAATTTTATCTCCTGTCTCACACTCTCCTCTCTTCTGCCTCTTCAAATCCCTCATCTCCCTCAAA
The DNA here is from genome assembly GCF_028583685.1 of Petaurus breviceps papuanus. NCBI lineage: Eukaryota > Metazoa > Chordata > Mammalia > Diprotodontia > Petauridae > Petaurus > Petaurus breviceps. The sequence continues at coordinate 76,641,543 of NW_027186304.1, read as the reverse complement.
GCCCAGCTCAAGCACCAAATTCTCTCCCAGTGACTTTTCCTGATTCTCCCCCTCTCTGATTTCTTGGACCTCTCCCTACAAAATGTTGGATATATATTTTTATATTTTACATATACACACACACACACTTATTTTTACACTTTCATGTGTGTACATGCTGTCTTAGCCTATACAGCATAGGTTCCTTAAAGGCAAGACATTTGTTTTTTGTCTTAATATCCCTAGCACCTTGCATAGCACCTGGAGCATATCAGGCATTTAATAAAAGCTTGTTGAATGATTAATTAATTGATGGCTCCTTCTCAGCCATCCCTGCCTCTTAGTATAGGACACCAGAAGAGAATCAGTCTATACCTCCAATGAAGGGGGAGTGGAAAGGGAAGGAATAAATGCATTTCTATAGCACCTACTATGTGTCAGGCACTATACTAAACATTTTACCAATATTATCTCATTTGATCCTTACAATAACCCTCTGAGGTAGGTGCTAACGTTATTCCCACTTACAGCTGAGGGAACTGAGGCCAACAGAGGTTAAGTGACTTGTCCAGAGTCACACAGCTAGTAAGTATATGAAGTCACATTTGAACTCAATTCTTTCTGAGTTTATTGATCCTGGTTTTCTCTCCTCCCACCCCCCGCTACCTCCCCACCCCCAGGGGAATATGAGGGGAAGCAGGGGCAGTTCATATCCCCATCCTGGGTTCAGAAGCAGTAACCTGATCCCAAAGGAGAGAAGAGTGGCCTCAGCATTCCGGTGCTGCAGATGTCCAGTCCCAGAAGACAATTCACCATCTGTAAACAGAATACATCATCAGCCACAGGAGAAACGACAGTGCTTCCAGCACCAGGGAGTTCCTTCTAGAGCCATTGTCAGCCCAGTTTCTGGCATACCATTTTTGTCCATAGTTTTGTATACCACCACATACAGACATTGTATCTTAGAATTGTTCTTAGGAACAATTGCAGGAGTCTGGCATTGTATAGTTGAGAGAATTCTGGATTTAGAGCCAGAGGGCTTGAGTTAAAAACCCAGCTCTGCCCCTTATGACCAGTGAGGCCTTGGACAAGTCACTATGCACCTCTGGTTCCTCACCTACAGAATAAGAGGGTTGAACTCGACCAGCTCCAAGGTCACTTTGAACTCCAGTGCCCATTATTCTATGGTAGTGGATACTCAATAAATATTTTACTAATGGTGATTTTCAGTGGTGTAGCAAAAAGGGTAGAAAAGGAGAGGGGAAAATGTAGCCAAGAGAAAGGATAAAGACAAAAATGAGACTCATCCTTTACTGTGGGCAGGTGCTGTGTGGGGCCTGTAATAGCAGCTTACCTGATTTGAAAAAGAATAGTTGGAGATTCCTTCTTCTGTTTTCACAATGAGCAAGAAAAAGTTATTGTCTGTCTTCAGAGGCTGATTGACCCAACAACCTGACAGGTAGGTTCTTTTAAAACTCGTGGTCCCAGCAAACAAGTCCACCTATTTGCATGCTTTTCCCTATTTACCCCATTTGTCATTTATGTTAACCTTCCTCTTTCTCCAGGGACCATTTCCATTCGTTCTGATGGGTATCTGGCCTCTGGACCCGGCTGCTGACTTTGCAGAGCCCTCCCTCACGTAAATCCAGTTCATTTGCATATCATGGCATCATCTTCCTGAAGTCATGGTCCTCTTTGAGAAAGAAGGACAAACAGCATCTTTCTTTATCCACCCTAACTCCAGCTATTTCTTTGGTGATCTTTTTTGGTTCACTTGTAATTCCCAATACAGCTAAGCATTGCCTTTGGCCTTGAAAGGGCAAGACTCTGGATAGCTATGTGGAAAGCTATCTTGGAAATCTCTCTCTGGGACTGAATTTTTATATATTGCATACACACACACATGATATTAAAGCAGCATAGAGAAGTGTCCAGAGAACTGGTCTTGGGGTCAGAAATGCCTGGCTTAAAGTCCTGCCTTTGACACATACTGGTTATGTGACCCTGAAAAGTCAGTGGCCCAAGCAAATCTCTAAGACTCTATACTGATCTGCATGGGTAGAGGTCCCTTTACTCTTGAAATCACAGGTTTAGTCCAACAAATACTTCTTATCTATACATATAAATATGAATGCATTAGTTTTTTGGGCTAAATATGTCTGCTAATATCATAATACCAAAATATTACTATATTATGACTGAATCTATTAATTAATAAATAATAAACGTATATTTAGATTATTGAAGGTTAAAACTGCAATAAAATTTTGGGACACTGTATATGTATATCACGTTTCTTATTGTTCCTTTAAAACAAGCTTTTCTGGCTCTGGTATGCAGAATGTTGTATTTCTTGGCAGAAGGGAGGGGAAACAGTCTTTCTTAAATCCGTTTTGCCAATCGGCCCACCAGTAATGACCCCTAGGGCAACATGGTTTAGCAAAGAAGCCAGTGATTAATATCTGGAATGTGACGTGGTAAATGACTAACACCTTTTCCACAACATGGCAGGGGTTGGGACCTGGAATACACAAGTATTCCCTTTACGCCATACGGGTGTGAGAGAATTTTTTTTTTCTCAGTAAGACTACACATGAACAAATTAATGCTTGGCTCTCAAGGCATTAATTCGTAAATGTTCTGACCAACTGGCAGAACTGGGCCTGATGGGAGTAAGCAAGGTCATATCATGAGCTGGAGAACACAGTGAGGGATGTTTTTAATGATGTTTTTAATAGTGCGTATGTTTTACTTCCACTGTGGTACATAGATATCTTAGAACACAATCCCCAGAAGTGGGGGGGACCTTACAGGGCATCTATCCAATTAATCAACAAGTATTTATTAATTACCTACTATATACCAGGCACATAATGGAAAAAGAAGAGCATTCAAAGCCTAAATCCTATTTCTGACAGGTGCTGCCTGTGTGACCCTGAACAAGTCACTTAATCTCAATCCTTTCTGAGGACAGGCCTCTAAGATTCTAAATTTCAGGGGAGGTATTGAACTTCGACAGGAGAGTGAATTTTCTCACCTGTGAACTCCCTATCCTAAAATCCTAATCCTATAGCTAAGGTACTGCAAAAAGTAATTCAAAGGCAAAAGCGAAACTGTTCCTGATATCAAGCAGTTTATATGGTGAGAAAATCACTTTTTAAACATTATGTACTGTACTAATGTATTGTTATTACTGGCAATGATAATAATGATGATATCATCAATTAATTAATAAACATTTATTGAACACATACTATGTGTCAGGTATGTAGGAGATAGCTAGGTAGCTCAGTGGATAGAGCTTGGACTCAAGAAGAGCTGAGTTCAAATCTGGCATTAGACACTAGCTGTGTGACCCTGGGCAAGTCATTTAACCTCTGTTTGACTGAATCCACTGGAGAAGGAAATACAAGAAAACCCCATAATGGGGCCACAAAGATTTGAACATGACTGAACATGTTTCAGGCACTGTGCTAAGTGCTCAGGATACAGAGAAAGACAAAAGACCGTCCCTGTTCTCAGGGAGCACATGGTCTAAGGGGGAAAGCTGCAGAAAATATAAATTGGATAAAATAATTAACAGAGGGAATATACCAGGGTGTGAAACCTATGACTTCAAGGCTACATGTGACCCTCTAGGCCCTCAAGTGTGGCCCTTTGAATCAGTCAATACCTCCTTGGTCCAGTGGATAAAGTGCCAGGCCTGAAGTCGGGAAGACTCAGCTTCCTGAGTTCAAGTTTAGTTTCAGACATTTACTAGCTTTGTGACCCTGGGCAAGTCACTTAACCCTGTTTGACTCAGTTTCTTCATCTGTAAAATTAGCTGGAAAAGAAATGACAAACCACTCTGGTATCTTTGCCAAGAAAACCCCATGAGGTCATGAAGAGGTGGACATGACTAAAATGACTGAAACGACTGAACAACAAATCAAACAGTCTAGTAACCTTTCTGCAAAACAGAAATGAGATTTGTTTATGACCTGTTTTTATAAAGTTATGTCATCACTGCTTCCTTTTCTAGATATTCACAAATCATCCTTTTAATGATATATTCTAAAATGTTTCCAAGAATCAAAATCAAACAAGTTGTCCTATAAAGTTTTGTTTGAAGACACAATCCCCTTCCCCTTTTTGAAAATTAGGAAAATATTTGCCCTTTTCTATTCCAGAAGCACCTCTTTCATTCTCCACAGTCTTTGAGAGATCAGTAACAGTGACTCAGTAATCACCTACAACCAAAGATACATTGGTTCTTCTAGACCTAGTGGCTTGAATTGATCAAGGAAAGCTGTGTGGCTTCTTATTATCTCCCTACTTACCTTGAACTTTAACTCTCTGAACCATTTTTGTTCTGCCCTTTCTAGCAACCTTTCTCTCCCTGGCATAGAAAACAGAACCTTCGCTCAGTTCTCCATTTTCATCATCTCATCGATACTAAGTGGTGGTTCTATCTCTTCTTCAATCATCCTTTGCCCTCACTATAGCTAACACCCATCCCTTGACAATCCTAGCTCATTCTGAGCTTTATCAGTCCTGAAATTAATCTTATAAAACTGTGCCATGTCTTTATATTCACATTCTATTATCTTCTCTTGCTTTCAACTTCTGTAGGTTTCTTTTAGAAATCTAAATGCATATGAATCCCTTGTGCTTTCATCTCGGTCCCTATGGCTAACTTCCATATTTTCCTTTTCTTCATAAAAGTTTCTCTTTGTGCCTTCAGAATATCATGCACGAGATCATTCATATGAGAGCCAAATTATCCTTTCTTTGAAGCTTTTGAAATCTACTTTCGAAAAATCTAAGACGCTTCCTGTCCATTCTCAGATTTTTTTTTCTCCATCATGAATTCTAAGACCAAATGAAATAATATTTCAGCCCAGTTCCTGGCACATACTAGGTGTTATATAAATGCTAGCTATCAAATGAGATGTAGCAATCACTGCCCTCTAAAGGTCCCATTAATTTACCCTAGCAACTAGCTTTTCTTTATAGGTGACGACCAATTCAAAAATAATCATTCCTGTTTCTCCAATTATGGAGGATAAAATTATCAATAAATGCCTTAATTTGGAGAGAGAGAGAGGAGAGAAAGAGACAGAAACAGAGAGAGACTGAGAGACACAGAGACAGAGACACACGCAGAGAGTTCCAACAGGTGTCTGTATAATTGAAGTCTCTTATCAATGTCATATCATGTCACTGTGCTATGATTACACTCTGTTCCTTTATTCCTCCTCGACATCTTCCTTTTGTCCAGGTGGTCTATAAGATACTCTGATGACAATATCCCTTCTTTTTCTATTTATAGTATCCAAATACTTCTCCCCTCTAACAACATTAACCTGAATTACAACATACCTATTATTTGCCAGGCATGGTGCTAATAAGTGCCTTACAGATTTTATCTCATTTGGTTTTCACAACAATTCTGTGAGGTCAGTGCTATTATTATCCTTTTCTTGCATTGGAGGAAACTAAGGTTAAGTGACGTGCCCAAGGTCACACAGATAGTAAGTATCTGAGATAAGATTTTAACTGGGCTTTCATGTTTCCAGGTCCAGTACTCTATCCTCAGTGCCATCTAGCTGCCTCTGATTCCTAAGTTTCCTCACTTGATGACATCTTCATATTATATAACACTACTATCATATAACTTATTATATAATATTTCATATTATATAACACTACTTATCTATTACGTTCCTTTTGAATAAAATATACCTTTTTCAAAGCCATATGCCACTTGCGGGTCCCATGCCATCAAGCCTGTGTGACACCTATGAGGTCAAATTTTCCTGGCATTAAGAGCCATCAACTAGCAGTTACTTATTAAATATCTATTACATTCCAGACACTGTGCTAGGCACTAGGGATAAAAGACAGAGAAGAAACAGTTCCCGCCCTCAAGGAGTTTACATTCATTCTATTGGCAAATGTAATATGTACATGTATAAGTAAATAAAAGGTATTTTTTGGTTAGGGAGAGACACTAGCAGTTATGGGAATCACAATTCATGAGTAGAGAGGTGGCACTTAGTCGAGCTTGGAAGGAAATTAGGCATTCCAAGGGGTAGAAGTGAGGGGGTGTAGCAGCAAGCACCCCAAGCACGTCCTCAGGGTTTGCTGCCCATACAGGTTCTTGGATCTGCTTTGATAAAGGAAAGCAACT
>NW_027186304.1:76629832-76635292 GCF_028583685.1 Petaurus breviceps papuanus | reverse complement strand
TGGACAACGGCTTCCCAGAATACAGATCAAATCACAGAACACTTCTCAAAGTGAGCCCCCAAAACAAAGCTACACATCAGGGCTTATATAGCCTTCTCCTGGCTCAGAGAATGTAACAACCTTATTGACTCACTGGCCAATCAAGAAGTATCTACTGAAAAACAAGCCTCCCACCCCAGGCTTCAGGTGCACTTTAGCCTAGGGGCAGGGAAGATCTTCCAAATTTACATTCCCATTACAGGGGGGAATATATGCCAGGCATGGGGGAATAGCAAGAGATGAGAGATAGAGTATTAGATGTGAAGAGCAACAGTGAGAAGACCAGGGAAGTGCACAAAAAAGAGCAATAAATAAATAAGGCTGGAAAGATAGGTTGGAACCTGGTTGTGAACACTTTAAAGGTCAAATAGAGGATTTTATCTTAAAGGCAATAGGGAGCCATTGGTGTTTATTGATCAAGGGCTTTTCCTTTTTAGGAAAATCACCAGGCAACTATATGGAGGATGGATGGAAGACAGGAGGGACTTGAGGTAGGGAGACGAATATTAGGAAGTTATGGAATAGCCCAGAGAAGAAGTAATGAAGACCCGAGCAAGGGTAGTGTTCATGTGTGTAGAGAGAGGGGGTCGATGCTAGAAATACAGTGGAAGTAAAATTGGTAAGGCTTGGCAATTGATTGGATAGGATGGGCGAAGAAGAGTGGCAAGTGGAAGATAACTTTGAGAATGTGAAACTGGATGACAAGAAGAATGGCGACGCCCTTGACAACAAAAAAGGGACTCACTAGTTCACCTTGTTAAACTTTTGAGAGTATGAACACCTGAGTTCATAGATTTTATTGCTGATTCCTTTCTTGTATTTTTTTTTGTGCTTTACTGAGCATCTTTACTGCTTTCTCCCTGACTTCCCTAACCCTAACTATGTAGCTACTCTGTGACTTCTAGATTGGTAGCTGAATGTAAAGCCCATTGGTATGAAACTCTCTCCTCATTAGTGGAGACCAGGGGAAGGGAGAGCTCCAGGCTCCTGAGTCTTGCTGGTCTTCTCAGTCTTGGCCATGTCTTCAAGTTTCTTGGATTTCCTGAGTCTCTTTGAGTTCTGCAGTTGCTTTGGGTGCTTCTGGCTTCTAGCTTTGAGGGAGAAGATAGCCAATCCAACCCCATTTTAGGTTTCTGAAGTGAGAATAAGACTCTGTGAAGAAGCTGACATGAGAGGAGCTAGCAGTCTCTATCACATCCCTATCCTCAGCTTGCTACACTAGAGGAACTGGGAGTTTCCCTTTGGGTGAGATCTGAAACTGTATCTTGGTTGAACTGAATGACTTTATTCCTAAAGGGAGAGCTGGAATTGCATGGTATATATTCTCCTATTTGCCATTATTCTTTGCTACTTACTACATGTGTTCATCATGGAACTGGTATGTGGTAGAAAAGAAGTCAAGTCTCATATGTAGAACTCGGAGTCCTCATTGTCCTTGGTCTTCTACAGACTTTGGCACTATTGATCAATTTATCCTCTTTGATACTTTCTTCTCTCTAGGTTTCAGGACACCACTCTCTCCTGGCTCTCCTCTTACCTATCTGATCACTCCTTCTCTCTCTCCTTTGCTGGAACCTCTTCCAGATCACTCCCTTTAGCCATAGGTGTCCCTCAGGGTTCTGTGCTGGGTCCTTTTCTCTTCTCCCTCTATACTGCTTCACTTGGTGATCAAATCAGCACCCATGTATTTAATTACCATCTATAGGAAGGTGATTCTCAAATATACCTTTCCTGCCCCAAACTTTCTGCTGATCTCCAACCTGTCATCTCCAATTGCCTTTCAGACATCTCAAACTGGATGTCCAGCAGACATCTCAAACTCACTATGTTCAAAAATAGAACTCATTATCTTTTCCCCACACCTCCCATACTCCAAACTTCCCTAATACTATAAAGGGAAACACCATCCTCCCAATCCTTCAGGCTCCCAGTCTAGGAGTTGCCCTGGATTCCTCATTATCTCTCACACCCCATATCCAAACTACTGCCATTTCCTGCTGATTATACTTTTGCATCATTTCCTGACTATTCCCTCCTTCTCTCCTCTGATACTGCAACCACTTTAGTGTAGACCCTCATCACCTCACACCTTGACTATTGCAATATCTGCAATCCCCACTCCAATCTATTCTTCATTCAGCCACTGAAGTGTTTTTCCTAAAATGCAAGTCCAATCATGTCACCCCTTCCCCCTACTTAATAAATTCCAGTGATTTCCTATTACCTTCAGAAGCAAATACAAAATGTTCTGTTAGGCATTCAAAGCCCTTCATAACCTAGTCCCTTCCTACTTTTCCAGTCTTCTTACACCTTACTCCCTACCGAGTACTCTTAGATCCAATGATATTGGTCTCCTGGCTGTTCCATGAACAAGATTCCATCTCTCAGCTCCAGGAATTTTCTCTGCTTATCTCTCATACCTGGAATGCCCTCCCTCCTCCACTTGACTACTGACCTCCCTGGTTTCCTTTAAGATCCAACTAAAATCCCTTCCCTAACCCCTCTTAATTCCAATGTTCGCCCTCTTTTAATTATTTCCAAATTATCCTGTATATAGCTTGCTTTGTATATGTTTGCATGTTGTCTCCCCCATTAAATTCTGAGCTCCTTGAGAACAGGGACTGTCGTTTACTTCTTTTTGTATCCCCAGTACTTAGCATACCAGGCATAGTATGGTGCTTAATAAATGTTTTTTGATTGATTCTCTTTAATGAATAGCTATTAGAAGTTTAACTGAAAACCGCTTCTCCAAGATTAGTGATTTTTAAGGGAGCAGATGTATATAATTCTAACCCAGTATCCTTCTCTCTGATGAAAGATGAAGCTTCTGGCCCCAACCTCCTCACCTCTCCTGGCAGGGATGAAAGTCCCACTTGGAGAAGAATGGGGAGAGAAAAGTCTAGAGATGTTTATTCTGCCTCCCTTTGAGCCACAAACAACTCTCATACTCCATGTGGGGGACAGCCTTGCTACATATATGTAAACAATTTTCTTCCTCTTTCTTTTATGTTCAGAGTCCTTTTGATTATATTTAGAAGATTCCAGGAAATATATATATACATATATATATATATATATGTATTTGTTTTTACCAGTCCTTTACCTTTACTGCCCATTCTTTCAGAATCCAATTGCTCAATAAGTAACCTGGAAAAAAAAAAGACATAGAACTAAGAAATGACAACAACCAAATAATCTTTGTAAAAGCATTGTTTTATAATTCAGACTGTACATCTGACTTTCTTTCCAGGATACTCATCATATAAAAGATCATATTTATAAACTCTATTACTAGGATTAATTAGCTTTCATAAACATCAACTACCAGTTTTGTCTTACCTTTGGCAGAAAAAGGCCCATTTTGTACTTCTTTTTTGATTTGTATTTTTGAACCTTCTTTTTATGCTTTGATTTACAGGTCCAAAAAAAACCCCCTAAAAATATAATGGTGTCAGTGTCTTTATATTACCCCAAATATAAAAAACAGACTCCTGTGTTTGGCATTTAAAGCCCTTCACAATCTAACTCGAACCTATTTTTGCAGACTGATTTCCCATTATTCTCTTTCATATACTCTGTGTTTCAACCAAACTGACCTACTGGATACTCCCACTACCTCATTGTCCAGTCTTCATTTATGACTCCACACAAGCTGTCCCCCATGCCTGGAATGCTATGTTCTCCTTCTATACTTTTGCCTCTCAGAATCTTTAGTTTTATTTTTTTTAAGACTCTGCTAGACTGCCACTTCCTATAAAATTGTGACTCCCTCAATAATTACTTCTCTCCACACTAAATTACTTCAGCCTTTATTTTGATATACTTTGCATGGGTAACACCAGTGGGTGGTTCTGAATCAGTGAAGAAGGTAAACTCCTCCCACTAGAAAGGGCAGAAAAGAATCTCATCAAGATTATATCTATCTTCACCTTGCTCCCCTTTTGCTCTCACTTTGGAGGCTGGTAATTTTATTGGCCACATCATTCTACAATATCTAGCTTATTTTTAGCCTAAGGGCAATATAATGGCCCTCAGGTCCTGAACTCCATTATTTTCTGTTTTAGAAAATTTGTATCAGATGAAAAATTATTAGTACCATCATGATAGCTCAGAGCCCCCAGTAGGAAGAATTTATAACATTCAGACAGAGGTTTGACTCTGCCTTAATTTAAATTTTTGTGTATTACTAGCCAACCTCTTGTCTCTATATTTGAAGCAAATGAGGATGAAGAAAATATTTAGGTAAAAGAAGCAAGCAGAGTACATTACGGTGTCTCCTCCTGGATAGACACGGGACAAGAGAAGGAGAACATAACTGGAGAAAGAGAAGGCATTTTTTGAGATTTACCTTAGTCCTTAAAGCCCTTAAGGCAACTAGTTGGTGAAATGGACAGAGTGGTGTGTCTGGGGTCAGGTAGGCTTAAATTCAAATCCTGCCTTAGATACTTAGTAGCTGTGAGACCCTAGGCAAGCCGCTCAGCCTCTCTTTGCCGCAGTTTCCTCATCTATAAAAGAGAGCTAATAATAGTACCTATTTCCTAAGGCTGTTGTGATGATCAAATGAGATAATAATTGTAAAGTGACTAGCATGTAGTAGGCATTATGCAAATTTAGTTATGATTATTATTGAAAAAGTTAATGCAGCCAGTTGCTTTAATCAAAGTCTTCTGTCTAGAGATGCATACAAGACCCTAAATGATCATTACCTTCTTTGTCAAAATTCAACTCCCTCCTCAGTTTCTCTTTTTGTTTGTTGCCATTGGGTACCAATTTTTCCCAGTTGCTTGTTCTGGGCAGGGCCAGGGAGTCTCCCCACAATTATTGCTGCTGTTGCTGCTACTGCTTACCTCTTATAGTCCTTGATGCTTTTCATCAGTATATTCTAGGGGTAGGGAATCTGCAGCCTTGAGGATACTTGTGGCCTTCTAGGTCCTTGGGTGTGGCCTTTTGATTGAGTCCAAATTTTACAGAACAAATCCTTAATTAAGGGGATTTGTTCTGTGAAGTTTGGATTCAGTCAAAGGGCCACACTTGAGGACCTAGAGGGACACGTGTGGCCTCAAGACCACAGGTTTCTCACCCCTTCTCTTCTAGATTTTTATGCATCTCCTTTAAATTTTCTTTGGCTGACTTGTCTCTCTTCCAGTTTAAAAATTATGATAGGCCAAATTATTCTCACAAATACTAATGAATTCTTGTCCCTTTTGACTTCAAATCCCAGAATGCCAATCAGTTCTCAAACCTAACTAACTACATCTATATCATCCGTATCTATGCGTGTGTGTGTGTATACAAATTGTTTCTCCCAGTATAATGTAAGTTTCTTGAGGGCAAAGACTTTTTAGTATTCTTTTATTTGTGTTATACTCTTTTTATTCTTGGTGTCTAATATAGTACCTGCCACACAGTAAATGTTCAATA
>NW_027186304.1:76598848-76629432 GCF_028583685.1 Petaurus breviceps papuanus | reverse complement strand
TTTAGCCTAGGGGCAGGGAAGATCTTCCAAATTTACATTCCCATTACAGGGGGGAATATATGCCAGGCATGGGGGAATAGCAAGAGATGAGAGATAGAGTATTAGATGTGAAGAGCAACAGTGAGAAGACCAGGGAAGTGCACAAAAAAGAGCAATAAATAAATAAGGCTGGAAAGATAGGTTGGAACCTGGTTGTGAACACTTTAAAGGTCAAATAGAGGATTTTATCTTAAAGGCAATAGGGAGCCATTGGTGTTTATTGATCAAGGGCTTTTCCTTTTTAGGAAAATCACCAGGCAACTATATGGAGGATGGATGGAAGACAGGAGGGACTTGAGGTAGGGAGACGAATATTAGGAAGTTATGGAATAGCCCAGAGAAGAAGTAATGAAGACCCGAGCAAGGGTAGTGTTCATGTGTGTAGAGAGAGGGGATCGATGCTAGAAATACAGTGGAAGTAAAATTGGTAAGGCTTGGCAGTTGATTGGATAGGATGGGCGAAGAAGAGTGGAAAGTGGAAGATAACTTTGAGAATGTGAAACTGGATGACAAGAAGAATGGCGACGCCCTTGACAACAAAAAAGGGACTCACTAGTTCACCTTGTTAAACTTTTGAGAGTATGAACACCTGAGTTCATAGATTTTATTGCTGATTCCTTTCTTGTATTTTTTTTTGTGCTTTACTGAGCATCTTTACTGCTTTCTCCCTGACTTCCCTAACCCTAACTATGTAGCTACTCTGTGACTTCTAGATTGGTAGCTGAATGTAAAGCCCATTGGTATGAAACTCTCTCCTCATTAGTGGAGACCAGGGGAAGGGAGAGCTCCAGGCTCCTGAGTCTTGCTGGTCTTCTCAGTCTTGGCCATGTCTTCAAGTTTCTTGGATTTCCTGAGTCTCTTTGAGCTCTGCAGTTGCTTTGGGTGCTTCTGGCTTCTAGCTTTGAGGGAGAAGATAGCCAATCCAACCCCATTTTAGGTTTCTGAAGTGAGAATAAGACTCTGTGAAGAAGCTGACATGAGAGGAGCTAGCAGTCTCTATCACATCCCTATCCTCAGCTTGCTACACTAGAGGAACTGGGAGTTTCCCTTTGGGTGAGATCTGAAACTGTATCTTGGTTGAACTGAATGACTTTATTCCTAAAGGGAGAGCTGGAATTGCATGGCATATATTCTCCTATTTGCCATTATTCTTTGCTACTTACTACATGTGTTCATCATGGAACTGGTATGTGGTAGAAAAGAAGTCAAGTCTCATATGTAGAACTCGGAGTCCTCATTGTCCTTGGTCTTCTACAGACTTTGGCACTATTGATCAATTTATCCTCTTTGATACTTTCTTCTCTCTAGGTTTCAGGACACCACTCTCTCCTGGCTCTCCTCTTACCTATCTGATCACTCCTTCTCTCTCTCCTTTGCTGGAACCTCTTCCAGATCACTCCCTTTAGCCATAGGTGTCCCTCAGGGTTCTGTGCTGGGTCCTTTTCTCTTCTCCCTCTATACTGCTTCACTTGGTGATCAAATCAGCACCCATGTATTTAATTACCATCTATATGAAGGTGATTCTCAAATATACCTTTCCTGCCCCAAACGTTCTGCTGACCTCCAACCTGTCATCTCCAATTGCCTTTCAGACATCTCAAACTGGATGTCCAGCAGACATCTCAAACTCACTATGTTAAAAAATAGAACTCATTATGTTTTCCCCACACCTCCCATACTCCAAACTTCCCTAATACTATAAAGGGAAACACCATCCTCCCAATCCTTCAGGCTCCCAGTCTAGGAGTTGCCCTGGATTCCTCATTATCTCTCACACCCCATATCCAAACTACTGCCATTTCCTGCTGATTATACTTTTGCATCATTTCCTGACTATTCCCTCCTTCTCTCCTCTGATACTGCAACCACTTTAGTGTAGACCCTCATCACCTCACACCTTGACTATTGCAATATCTGCAATCCCCACTCCAATCTATTCTTCATTCAGCCACTGAAGTGTTTTTCCTAAAATGCAAGTCCAATCATGTCACCCCTTCCCCCTACTTAATAAATTCCAGTGATTTCCTATTACCTTCAAAAGCAAATACAAAATGTTCTGTTAGGCATTCAAAGCCCTTCATAACCTAGTCCCTTCCTACTTTTCCAGTCTTCTTACACCTTACTCCCTACCGAGTACTCTTAGATCCAATGATATTGGTCTCCTGGCTGTTCCATGAACAAGATTCCATCTCTCAGCTCCAGGAATTTTCTCTGCTTATCTCTCATACCTGGAATGCCCTCCCTCCTCCACTTGACTACTGACCTCCCTGGTTTCCTTTAAGATCCAACTAAAATCCCTTCCCTAACCCCTCTTAATTCCAATGTTCGCCCTCTTTTAATTATTTCCAAATTATCCTGTATATAGCTTGCTTTGTATATGTTTGCATGTTGTCTCCCCCATTAAATTCTGAGCTCCTTGAGAACAGGGACTGTCGTTTACTTCTTTTTGTATCCCCAGTACTTAGTATACCAGGCATAGTATGGTGCTTAATAAATGTTTTTTGATTGATTCTCTTTAATGAACAGCTATTAGAAGTTTAACTGAAAACCGCTTCTCCAAGATTAGTGATTTTTAAGGGAGCAGATGTATATAATTCTAACCCAGTATCCTTCTCTCTGATGAAAGATGAAGCTTCTGGCCCCAACCTCCTCACCTCTCCTGGCAGGGATGAAAGTCCCACTTGGAGAAGAATGGGGAGAGAAAAGTCTAGAGATGTTTATTCTGCCTCCCTTTGAGCCACAAACAACTCTCATACTCCATGTGGGGGACAGCCTTGCTACATATATGTAAACAATTTTCTTCCTCTTTCTTTTATGTTCAGAGTCCTTTTGATTATATATTTAAAATATCACGAAATATATATATACATATATATATATATATGTATTTGTTTTTACCAGTCCTTTACCTTTACTGCCCATTCTTTCAGAATCCAATTGCTCAATAAGTAACCTGGAAAAAAAAAAGACATAGAACTAAGAAATGACAACAACCAAATAATCTTTGTAAAAGCATTGTTTTATAATTCAGACTGTACATCTGACTTTCTTTCCAGGATACTCATCATATAAAAGATCATATTTATAAACTCTATTACTAGGATTAATTAGCTTTCATAAACATCAACTACCAGTTTTGTCTTACCTTTGGCAGAAAAAGGCCCATTTTGTACTTCTTTTTTGATTTGTATTTTTGAACCTTCTTTTTATGCTTTGATTTACAGGTCCAAAAAAAAACCCCCTAAAAAATATAATGGTGTCAGTGTCTTTATATTACCCCAAATATAAAAAACAGACTCCTGTGTTTGGCATTTAAAGCCCTTCACAATCTAACTCGAACCTATTTTTGCAGACTGATTTCCCATTATTCTCTTTCATATACTCTGTGTTTCAACCAAACTGACCTACTGGATACTCCCACTACCTCATTGTCCAGTCTTCATTTATGACTCCACACAAGCTGTCCCCCATGCCTGGAATGCTATGTTCTCCTTCTATACTTTTGCCTCTCAGAATCTTTAGTTTTATTTTTTTTAAGACTCTGCTAGACTGCCACTTCCTATAAAATTGTGACTCCCTCAATAATTACTTCTCTCCACACTAAATTACTTCAGCCTTTATTTTGATATACTTTGCATGGGTAACACCAGTGGGTGGTTCTGAATCAGTGAAGAAGGTAAACTCCTCCCACTAGAAAGGGCAGAAAAGAATCTCATCAAGATTATATCTATCTTCACCTTGCTCCCCTTTTGCTCTCACTTTGGAGGCTGGTAATTTTATTGGCCACATCATTCTACAATATCTAGCTTATTTTTAGCCTAAGGGCAATATAATGGCCCTCAGGTCCTGAACTCCATTATTTTCTGTTTTAGAAAATTTGTATCAGATGAAAAATTATTAGTACCATCATGATAGCTCAGAGCCCCCAGTAGGAAGAATTTATAACATTCAGACAGAGGTTTGACTCTGCCTTAATTTAAATTTTTGTGTATTACTAGCCAACCTCTTGTCTCTATATTTGAAGCAAATGAGGATGAAGAAAATATTTAGGTAAAAGAAGCAAGCAGAGTACATTACAGAGTACATTACATAAAGCAGAGGAGGTGTCTCCTCCTGGATAGACACGGGACAAGAGAAGGAGAACATAACTGGAGAAAGAGAAGGCATTTTTTGAGATTTACCTTAGTCCTTAAAGCCCTTAAGGCAACTAGTTGGTGAAATGGACAGAGTGGTGTGTCTGGGGTCAGGTAGGCTTAAATTCAAATCCTGCCTTAGATACTTAGTAGCTGTGAGACCCTAGGCAAGCCGCTCAGCCTCTCTTTGCCGCAGTTTCCTCATCTATAAAAGAGAGCTAATAATAGTACCTATTTCCTAAGGCTGTTGTGATGATCAAATGAGATAATAATTGTAAAGTGACTAGCATGTAGTAGGCATTATGCAAATTTAGTTATGATTATTATTGAAAAAGTTAATGCAGCCAGTTGCTTTAATCAAAGTCTTCTGGCTAGAGATGCATACAAGACCCTAAATGATCATTACCTTCTTTATCAAAATTCAACTCCCTCCTCAGTTTCTCTTTTTGTTTGTTGCCATTGGGTACCAATTTTTCCCAGTTGCTTGTTCTGGGCAGGGCCAGGGAGTCTCCCCACAATTATTGCTGCTGTTGCTGCTACTGCTTACCTCTTATAGTCCTTGATGCTTTTCATCAGTATATTCTAGGGGTAGGGAATCTGCAGCCTTGAGGATACTTGTGGCCTTCTAAGTCCTTGGGTGTGGCCTTTTGATTGAGTCCAAATTTTACAGAACAAATCCTTAATTAAGGGGATTTGTTCTGTGAAGTTTGGATTCAGTCAAAGGGCCACACTTGAGGACCTAGAGGGACACGTGTGGCCTCAAGACCACAGGTTTCTCACCCCTTCTCTTCTAGATTTTTATGCATCTCCTTTAAATTTTCTTTGGCTGACTTGTCTCTCTTCCAGTTTAAAAATTATGATAGGCCAAATTATTCTCACAAATACTAATGAATTCTTGTCCCTTTTGACTTCAAATCCCAGAATGCCAATCAGTTCTAACTAACTACATCTATATCATCCGTATCTATGCATGTGTGTGTGTGTGTATACAAATTGTTTCTCCCAGTATAATGTAAGTTTCTTGAGGGCAGAGACTTTTTAGTATTCTTTTATTTGTGTTATACTCTTTTTATTCTTGGTGTCTAATATAGTACCTGCCACACAGTAAATGTTCAATAGATGTTTGTTGAATGAATACATACATATGTGTATACATATATGTGTACACACATATAAACATATTACTTATATGTATATATAATCCATAAAAATATTGGTATAGCCTATGCAACATTGTCCCAAATAATATTGTTTGCAACATCATTTAACACATTATAATCAAATTCTGCAGGGATTCTATGAATCTCATAGAAAGCTGATTAGGCTCCCTGACAAGATGGTGCTAGAATTAATTTCTGACTCCCTATTCTGGTTTCAAAGGCTTATGTTCCTGCTCTAGTGACCATATATAGCTCCATTCTATGTTTGTATGTTCTTTTGGAAACAACTGCCCAGTTATATGACATAAGATAGGTTTTGCCAGGATTTCAGATGCTTTGGTTCATATACATACATACATACACACACACACACACACACACACATATATATATATATATATGAGTAAAAGCATTTTGCATGTGTGTGTGTGCACTCACACGTGCATGTGTTTTATGAATCCCAATATGAAAGTTGCTATAGTGAAATGTTCGTTAATCAGAATTAAATGAAACCTCAGAGGATTATCAAATGTCCTAAGCCAACCCCTTAATTTTTAGCTGAGAAAAGTAAAGCCACATAGGTAGCAATTATCAAAGCTGGGATTCAAACCCAGGTCTGTTGACTCCAAATGGAGTGAATTTTTTTTTTCATACAACTCCACTACTCTGCTACTAACCAGATGTTTTAAAAAATTCTCCTTAAAGACAAAAAGACAAATGACAAAGAATCAAACTGATACTAGGGAATATTTTTTTTTCTAAATCTACATGGGAAATATTTAATGAAATAAGTAAAAATATTTTTAATTTATTTAATCTATTATTAATTAATATTTAATGAAATAAAAATAATCTTTTAAAAAGACAGAGCTTACCTCAAACCACCCCCCACCCCCAACTTACTTTCAAATAGGGAGTGTGGATCAGGCTATAAGGAATGAAGTTTCACAGATCAGGAGAGGCTTCCAGGGGTGAAGTCTGGAACTCAGGAGCTTAGCATGAAGACAGCGTCAGAAGTGAAGTATAGACCTCAGGAGCTTAGCATGAAGCTGGGCAGGGAACAGAATGGAACATCTAAATTCAGAATCCTGATCTGTAAAATGGGAAAGATAATAGCATTTTCTGATAGTATTGCTATAAGGATAAAATGGCATAATATATGTGTTCTATAAATGTCAACTATTATTTCCCAAAATAAATAAAGGAACAAACAAATAAATAGATTAAAAATGAAAACTCTATTAAGATAGCTTCCCATGATTTTCTTGGGGAATGTTCATTCAGTCCTATCCTTTACATCTTCTACATTTAAGCATCTGCCATGTAATTTTATTTTTCAGTCATTTTTCAGTCACATCTCACTCTTCATGACCCCTTTTGGGGTTTTCTTGGCAAAGATACTGGAGTAGTTTGCTATTCCTTCTCAAGCTCATTTTATAGATGAGGAAACTGAGGCAGAGTTAAGTGACCTGCCCAGGGTCACACAGCTAGGAAGTTTCTGAGACTGAATTTGAATTTAGGTCTTCCTGACTTCAGACTTGGTATTCTATTCTCTATGCCACCTACCTGCTCTTTATCTATTGCTGTCCAAAATGAAATATAGCAGTATAGTCAAGGCCCTACCCAGGAAGAATTTCAGCCTTTTCAAATTATCTCAGAAAAATATGCCTGTAATAGTAAGAGTTCTTGATTGTTTTACTTTCATGGACCTCTTTAGAAGTCTGGTGAAGTCTTCTCAGAGTGTTTGTAAGTGCATAAAATAAAATACATAAGATTACAAAAGAAACCAATTATCCTAAAATTAAATTTAACAATTTTTTTCTCCATTCAAATTCACATACCCCCTGAAACCTATCCACAGCCCCCAGTTAAGAACCTTGCTGTGGAGACTTGCAGGTAGAGATTTAGGCCTAAACTAAATTGCTTTTTTGTTGTTGCTGCTGCTGCTCATATCCTGTGTCCATTACCAAGGTCCTTTCCCTGGTCTCTGCCTGGCCTACTGGATGGGAACTCTCCTGTCAACAATATCTACTTCCTCCTTTTCCTGAGCTGATTGATTTGTCTGAACTGATGATACCTGCCTCCTTTTCCCTGGTCTTATAGATTTCTCTGGACCTCTGGGTCACCTGATTTATGCTACTTATCAATCCTTCAGTTCCTCCTGGCTCTTCCTCTAGCCCTGCCCTGCAACTAACTGATATATACAAAGGAAATAAAGTTGGTAATAATTGATTTGAGGCCTCGAAAGACCTTAATCATCAAATTAGGATGAAATTGAGCTAATTTTACTCCGCTTATTAAGACATGAGAGTGGCCTAAAATTTTTTTTTCCAAATGCTTTATTAACTTCTGATTTACATCATTCATTTCCGCCAGATTTTGAGTTACAAATTTTCTCCCCATTTTTCTCCTACCCACTGCCGCAAAATAGTGGTCCCACAGGATATCCCCTCCTCCAATCTGCTCTCTCCCCTATCTTCTCCCATACGCCCTTCGACTTTTCCAGCAGGGCACGGCAGATCTCTATGCCTCAGTGGAGAGTGGCCTAACACAGTGTTTTGCACCTAGTTGGTTCTCATTAAATGTTGTACAAGAAAATGAACCAATTCTAATGAGTATCTGCTTAGAATTGAAGTTCATAACTACTATTACAAGTTAAGGAATTATTGAAGGAGGTAGCATGGTTCCCTTAATTCTAATGCAAATCAGATTTTGTTCTGTAAAATTTGGAATCAGTCAAAAGGCTGCACTTAAGGATCTAGAAGGCCACATGTGGCCGCAAGGGCACAGATTCTTTAAACTATATAAAAGTAAACTGGGCTGCTGTAGCTGGTACTTCCCTCACTGGAAGTAACCAAGCAAAGGTTCAATGTCTGTTTAACAAGGGCGTGTTAGAGGAGACTCTTCTTCAAGCATGGGTTCATCTAAATTCTGAGGGCCCTTCCAACATAGAGATTTTATGATCTTGTGATTTCTTAAAGGAAAATATTGTTCTGACTAAAAACTGAATGACAATATTGGTGGAAAAAATTCCACTTCTACTCAAGCAGCAGATAGCATCAGACAAGTCCCATAAGGTTATGGGTAAAAGATTGATTGACCATGGCATTGACATAAGGAGGGAGGCTGGACGGTTGAATTTAAGAGCAAGAAGGCAAAGTCTACTCCAATAACCATAATAAAGGTTCCAATTTCTTTTCTGCACTAAGGCTTCCTGAAGGCAGCAGCATATAAAAGGAGGAAGAACCTGGACTCCAGGGCTAGTATTCCCTTACCTGCCATTTATACGGTGACTATAAAATTAGATGTATTGACAGGTGGGAGGGTACAGAAGTCAGGTGAGACCTTACCATGGCAAAGCCATGTAGCTACAGGGAACCTGTTTATCTGAGTTGTCTTTCCTTATGTCTGTAATGTTCCCTGTGTAACATATGTGCTAATCTTATTTGTATACAAGTTTCTTGAGGGAAAGTTTGCTGTACCTACCTGTGTAGCAAACTGCCTGAGGTCTTAGAGCACATCAAAGGGCTCAGAAAGATCAATTCATGGCTACAAGATCAGCAATAGCTTCTGTCATGAAAACAGCTTGTGAACCTTTCCCTATTCTCTCAGGCATTTTTCCCTATTCTCCCTTTCTCAGACAGTATTGCCTACTGAATTGAGTGCTGAATTTGGAATCAGTAAGACTTAGATTCGAATCCTACCTCAGAAATGTACCAGCTTTCTCCCTCTTCAAAACAGGGATAATCATACCTGTTTTTTTTTTTTTTTGCTTTTGGGAGGGAGGAAGGCAGGGCAATTGGGGTTAAGGGACTTGCCCAACATCACTTGGCTAGTAAGTGTTAAATGTCTGAGGTCAGATTTGAACTGAGGTCCCCCTGATTCCAGACCTGGTGCTCTGTTCATTACACCACCTAGCCTTCCCCATACCTGTTTCTTGTATGAGGCTGAAGCTTTACATATGAGCTGATACCCTGGGAAGAAGTGGCTATAGGACAGTGGAAGTAACATTAATATTTCCTATCCCATTCTTTGTAACCTGATAGGGGCTATGTAAGAGCTGAGAGAAAAAAAATGTAGAAAGTGGTCACTTGGCTTGTCCTGTGCAGGTATCTGTGGAAGCTTCCCCAGAGTCCCTGAGTCTGCCCTTGTTTCATGACCCAAGTTCTATAGACAACAGAAGTATTAGATGGATTTTCCTAGTGCATTATTAACTGGTCTAGACAACTCCTATCTTGGATTTTCCTAAGTGGTTTGCAAGGATAGCCTTTATCATGAGAAGACTGGAAGAGGTCATCTTGGATTGGATGGCTTCTCAGGTTGCCAGGAAAGGGAACCCCCTTCTGTGAAGTTATCAATAGGTTGAGGATAGATTTCTAATCATTTGGGAAGGTGTTCCCATTGTAAATGGGATATATGGCTCCTACCACACTATTTCTCCAATAAAAAAGATTGTCTTTTACTATCTATGTAAATGAATTCTTCCAACTGAATACTATCTTGGGCTAGAAGGCAATGTCAAGAGGTTGGGAGAAAATAAGACCACATATGGCCCTCTAGGTCCTCAAGTGTGGCCGTTTGACTGAATCCAAACTTCCACAGAACAAATCCCCTTAATAAAAGGATTTGTTCTGTAAAACTTGGACTCAGTCAAAAGGCCATACCCAAGGATCTAGAAGGCCATATGTGGCCTCAAGGTCACAGGTTTGCCACCCCTGCCCTATTATATGGCAGGCACCATGCCAGGTGCTTTACAAATATTATCTCATTTGATCTTCACAACAACCCTGGAAGGGAGGTACTATTATTCCTAGGACTTACTGACTAGGCCCTGCTACCTATACTTTAGGAAACTGAGGCAGACAGAAATTAAGTCACATAGTATCAGAAGCTAGGTTTGAACATAAGTCTTCCAGGCCCAGCACTCTATCTGCTGTGCCACCTAGCCTTGCTTGAAATGGAAGCTTAAAAGAGAAGACATACCTAAGTGTTTCCTTTTCCATGGGACTTCCTCCCCCTATCTTGCCATTATAGGGGTGGGGGAGGAGGGAGAATATCATCATTTCACAGTGGCATTTAAGGGCATCAGGAAGTAGCCAGAGTATTGATGTATGTAGCTTTCAGGGGTTGGAGGCTGGCATGCATTCTGTGAATGTGGCAGGGGTGGTGGTTAGCATGTATGTCATATGTGGCCTAATATGGGGAAAGTGAGAGCAGGTGAGAGGCCACAGTGCCACAAGGTTCTCTGGACCTTCTTCTCCTGTGTGAGCCACAGGCCACACATTGGCGCTTCATATACACCATGTCATATGCAAGTTAGCGCCATCCACACAGTGAACACCAGTGCAGAACAAACAATTGTGTCTAGTAACACTTATCTCAATTGTGGAATCTCTTCTGGGTTTCTTTTCCTAAAGATATAGGGCAGGAGGAGTGCACTAGAGACTGTGCTGATGGAAACAGAAAAGAGTTGAAAACTGTTCCTGAGGACCTAGTGGCTTCCCTTAAATGTCAGTTCAATTGAATGACCATATAAAAGACAGGAAGTAGTGTCAGGTCCACAAAAATTGTATAGAGGGGACCACAGGATGACTGAACCCACGCAGCTAGAGGTCAGCCAAAGAGAAGGCCCAGGACAGAGCCAGCTTCAATGGGACCGTTGCTACCATTGTACCATGGTACAGAGAGCAACCAATAAGGAAGAAGAGACCAGCATAAGAGAAATAAAGCAGCTATCCTGAGCATACTGGAGAGAATGTCTGTACAACAGTGCTGGAGCTGTAGGAGTCCACGTAGTCCCAAAGCCTCCTTTATTATGTACGGTTCAAAGAGAATATGGGAATTACATTGCCCACAAGGTGGGCATGACACTGTGGAGAAAGACTGTCCCTGAGCCAGGTGTCACAGCTAAAGGGACATGGTCTGGGAGGAGAGCTGATGTGACAAGGAGCCATATTGCTGACCTGAGAAAACCTTATGCATCTTATACCTGTACAGATAAGCTGCCTGAGACCTTGGGCAAAAAGACTGGGTAATAATGACTCTACCACAAAGTTAGCTCTTGTCACATCTTTAGTGATACCTTCTGAGTCCTTCCCTGTGTCAGAGGTCATGGGACCCTTTCAGTCACTGGCATAGGATATTGACTCAGAAGCTAATCCATAACCCTGCCCCAACTAGAGGAATGGGGGTACAAAGGTGGTTGTCTGCCTGCCAGACATGGTTATTTTACCATCATTTCAAACTCAACATATCTAAAATCCAATGCACCATCTCTTTCTTTCTGATCTTCTCTGCCTCCAGGCTCCCATGAATTCCTTCAATTATGAGCTAAAATCTCACTTTCTACAAGATGTCTTTCCTAGCCTTCTTTAATGTTACTGCCTCTAATTCCTCTGAGATCATCTCCATTTTATCCCATATAATCTTGTTCGTACTTAGCTGTTTGTCTGTTATTCCCCCTCTCACCCTCCCCCCCCAAATTTCCCATTAGACTGTGAGCTCCTTAGGGCAGTGACTGTTTTCTCCTTTATACCTATATTCTTTCTTCATACTTCCCAGCACTTAGTAGGTGCTTAATAAATGTTTGCTGATTTGTTGACTTGGAGAAACTGGTTTCCTTTCTCCAAGTCACCCAATCTTGAAAACTTCATCCAGCCACCCTCTTCCCCCCACCTCCAATTAATTCATAAATCCCATTTATTCTTCTTTTGTAACGTTTTTCAAATTCATCCTTTGTATCCTATTTCAGGCCCTTTATTATACTGCAGTCTTCATGAAGGAAAGGGTCAAGGCTCATTCAATTTTGTATCTCTCTTAGTAGCTAACATAATGTACACAGTAGTCAATAAATATTTGTTGAATTGGATTGAACTGAATGCCGGGACTATTGCTATGGTCTTCCTGTCCTCCAAGGAATGCTCACCCAGCACACTTCTGCCAGTTTCCTCAAATACTTAGATGAATGTGTAATCTCATAAGTGTGGGTACTCCATCCACCAGTGCAAATCAAAATTCTTCCACACTTGTGCCTGAAATACATGTGCCTGATGATGGCATTCCTTTATTCTGAAACCTTCAGTGACTTCCCCATTACTTGCAGAAAAAATACAAATCTGATGTAGTAGTCAAGGCCCCTGACAATTTGGCCCTAATTCACTTTTTTAACCTCATTTTTCATTGCTCCCCTACACAAACCTTCTCCTTCAACTGAACTGACCCACTTACTCACTGTGCCTTGAAAATAACTTACATGCCTAAATGTGAGGTATTTTATATTTCCTCCCTTTACATAAGCCATTTCCCTCATGTGGAATGCCCTTCTCCTGGAATGCCCCCTGGACTATCCTGCCTTTATCTACATGCTACCCATCTATCAGTGCCCAGCTCAAATCTCAGCTCTTTCCTGAAGTATTGCCTAAGCATCTTAGCCTGAGATGCTCTCTACTTCTGAATTTAAAATGGTATTATTCACTTAGTATTGCCTTAAATATAATACTTAGTATTACATTGTGCATTTTCTTTATTAGACTGTGTCCTTGAGGAATGAGACTGACAATTTATCTAATATCTCCTTGAATATACCAGATACTTTAGCATTTTTTGGGCAGTTGGGTGGTTCAGAGGATAGACTACTGGGCCCAGAGTCAGAAAAACCTGAGTTCAAATCTGGTCTCAGACACTTGCTACCTGTGTGACTAAGTCACTTAATCCTATTTGTCTCAGTTTCCTCATCTGTAAAATGAGCTGGAGAAGGAAATGGCAAACCACTACAGGATCTGAGCCAAGAAAACCTCAGGTCGGATGGCAAAGAAACAGACACAACTAAAATGACTGAACAAATGTTTTTTTTAAAATAAATCTTTTTATATGTGTGTTTAATTAAATAATCAAGTCATAAACTCTCTGAGGGTAGGGACTATATCTTAAATTTTTTGATATCCCTCATGGCACCAAGCATACTCCCCCTCCTCATTCTTGCTCCCCTCCTATGATGCCATATTATCATAAGACATAACTTGACATTCTTATTCATAGATGGCCCGTTTCCCAGCTAAACCTCCTAATGATTTGACCTCAGGTTCTTCTTGATGGTTTTCTTCTCTTTTTTAGCTCTCTCTAGGGAACTGGGCCCACCTGAGTACAGAGCAAGCATATAACACAGAAAACTTTGAATTCTGCAAAAGCAGCTGCAGCTGTTGCCTAGGAATGCAGGGTTCAGATAAAAATAGCCTCCCTGGAGCAGGGAATCCACAGGTATAGGGAAGGATACCACACTGTTATACTGGTTTACTCATTTGAGTTGCTAGTTTCTATTTCAGAAGGATGGCACCTTCTTTTGGAAAGCTAGTGGGTTATTTTCCTGTTTGGGGAGATTTGTTATTTTGGTATGATGTGTCAAGTCTTGCAATGGTCCTTTGTTCTCCCTTTTCTCACTGCCCAGTCACCCATGCACAGCAGTGAAACAGAAGAGACATCTTCTCCCTTAACCTCTTTGCTTTGACCCTACTGTGTGGCAAATTGTGCTTATCTCTAGTGCACCAGACCCTGTGAGGGTTATGCCCATAGACTTCTTCCTCTATGTTTTTCCTCCTATCTCACCACCATTCCTAGAGAGAGGAGTGAATTAAGTAGCAACAATGCTAAGGGCTGAAGATGATGGACAGAAAGAAAAGGCCCGTGTATATTGTACTATTCAGAGTAGCAATTATAGTATGTATATGAAGCTATACAGTGATATAAGCAAAACCCAAAGAACAAAATGCAGATGGCTACAGTAATGTAACTGAAAAGATTAAGAGGAGAAACGACCAATCTTGTGAGTATGAGACATCTGTCAAACCCATGAAGTCAGAACTGAATGGTGGCAGCAAAGGAAATCCCCACAGAGCCCCTGCAGAGAATGGTCACGGACAAGAGGATTGCTTCAGGCCTGGCCGTTTTACCAGCAGACACGTACCAGGAGTTGTCTGGACAGTGGAGAACTGAGGTAAAATGTAAAATGCCTAATTAGCAAACTATTTTATGTTCTGAAGTTAGGCTATGTTAGGGATGGTTAAAATCAGCCTCGAGGCAGATTATAACAGTAATTATGTCATTACTGAATTCTGTTTAAGTCGTTCCATCAGCAGGAGAAAACGCAGTCTAACCCCTTTCATTAAGGCAGAGAATCCCATAGAATTCAGTCCAATTGCATGCCTGGGTCCAAAGCAAGGGAAGAAGGGAGTCCCAGGGCTCTCCAGGACCTCCGGGCCCAGCAATGGTTTTACAAGATTAGGTTAGGGATGTAGGATAGGAGATAAACACATCAGAACCTAGAGCTGGCAGGAACCCTGAGAAGTATCTGGGTGTAGCAGAAAAATCTGCACTTGGAGTTGGAAGATCTGACTTTGAGTCTCAGTTCTCCCCCTTCCCTAGTCATTTCACCACTGCTGCTTACCCCCACCCCACTTTCCTCTGTTGCAAAACAAGGACCAAGTGATGGTTTTCAGATTCCTTCTAGCTATCCAAGACATCGAGTCCAATCTCTCCCCTTGGAAGCTAAGAAAATGGAGTTTCAGTGAAGTAAAACCGTGAGGATTTGAACCCTCCAAATCCAACACGACCACAATTCCAGTGCCCTTTTCTGACAGCTCACTGAAGTCCACTGCCCAGGATGGTGCTTTGGGAAAACCAAACCCAGTGTGGCCCAAAGCACAAACTGGGGGAAAATAACAATCCCTCACTGACCTTTAAGATTTACTCCACAAAGCAGAAGCAGCAGAAACTGAAAGCAGCGGGAAAGAGTTTTAGGCAGGAAGGCTATGTACAGTAAAGGATATTTGTGGTTAACTTGAAAAGAAAATGCGTCAATGCTCCCCCCTCCCCCCACATACCCCACCCTGCCTCTTTCGTGAGCAGCTTTGCTTCTGTTCCTTAACTGGAACCAAATACCAGCAAATTAGCTCTGCATCTGAAAATAAAATGATACTGAACCGGAGAGCAGAGGCAGCCACACCACGGCAACAAAGCCCAGGTGTCAGCCAGGACAGGGGGAGGATTGTGTTGCCTTTTCACTTGGAACTCTTTTCTTCTTAACAGTCTCATAAAGATTGCATTTCAAATGGGACTCTTTCCTTCTTAATATAAAAGTCTCATAAAAATTGCATTTGTCGGTTTCTTGAAAGGAAGCACTTGTCTGGGCTTTGTCACTGTTTTAATCTCAGTTCATTTGCAAAGCTAACTTTTTAGGATCAGGACTGTAGAAGCCAAAATTTTTTTCTCCACCTTGTAATAGAAATAAGTGAAAATAACCATATTTATGACCAAAAGACTTGAGGGGCTGGTTGGAGGAGGGGGCAGAAGAAAGGGGAGAGAGGGAAGAAGCAAGATTTGGATTCAGTCAAAGGGCCACACTTGAGGACCTAGAGGGTCACATGTAGGCCTCAAGCCCCCAGGTTCTGCACCCTTGCTCTAGTGGATAAGCGGAGAATGGGTCATATACAGATCAGAGCTCAAAGTCATTTTACTGACAATAAAAATGAGGCTGGGGGTGGGGGAGCAGGGTTAAGTGACTTGCCCAACATTACTTGCCCCATCCCGGGGGGGGGAATTGAACCCAGCTCTTTTGTGTCCAGGGTTAGTGGTCTTTCCACCATACCATCCCACTCCCCAAAGCTCATTTGGGTAAATACCATGCAGCTTCCCTTCCACCCTGCCCCATTACAACAATAACATAGCTTCAAAGTGACGCCCAGTGCCCTCCAGTCTCCATAGAACTCAGGCTAAAGAGTTCCACTCAGATCTATTAAATTGTGGAAACAAAAGGGGGAGACCGTTCTTACTCAGGACCTTAGGTCTGAATATCACACTTAGTCTCCATATTCCCTCAGTGCAACATGGCTAAGCTAAAGATGCCTCTTCAAAAGTCTAGGGCACTGGGGACAAGAGCCAGAGACAAAAGTCTAAGCACTCTGTTTTGCTATACTAATTCAAATTTATTTAAACTTAGTTTGATAAGATAATTCTGCTTTTCCCATTTTGCCTACATACAGGTTCCCATTAGCCTGGGAGAAAAACCTACTTGAAATTTCTGTCTAAACACACAATCACAGAATCTCTAAGTTCATCCTTTCAAATACCTGAAGATGCTAATCATGTCTATCCCTCCTACCAACCTTCACTTCCTCAGATCAAAAATCCACAGTTCGTTGAACTGATCCTCTTTTTTTTTTGGACATGTTCTCAGTCCTCTCTCTCACTTGATTTCCCTCCTCAGGATGCACTCCAATCTGATTATATCTCTTACAAAAATGTGATGCCGACAAGTGAACACCAGATTCCAGTTGTAGTCTGACCAGGGTGAGAACAGTGGGACTATCACTTTCCTAATTCCGGATACTGTGACTGCCAGTTGGTTAGATTTTTTGATTGCCTTGTCACACTGTAAACTCACATTTTCAGGAACTTGGATCATTGTGGGACTGACAGTGGGGAAAGAGATAGAGATATGGCTGTCACAGACTTCCCTTTGTCACCAGCTGCTGCTAAGGGGAAGGGTGTGCAGTTACACCTGGAGTACTGGAGATCAGGAAATTAATTCAGGACTAATGATTAGAACATGATGAAAAGTGAGAATTGGGGAGTGGGAGAGTGTGTTTGTAGGAGATTCAGGAGTAAGGGAGATATTCAGAGTGAGAGTGGTTATGTCAACTATGTATTTGATTTGCCTGGAAGGAACAAATCAGTGCAGGCAGTGTCCTGCTAGCTGAAAGTATGTGGGTAAGAGCAGGAGAGGGAGCCCTCCCATCACCTCCTTTCCCTACCTGAGCATTGTAGCGCCCACACATTGGTTGCTAGTACTCCCCACACAGTGTGTAGACGTGCAGAGTGAGGAGTAATGAAAGCCTTTTTGATGATATTCTGCCCATGCAATACAGCACATCAGAATCATGGACCACTGAGTGACCCCAGTGTCTGTAATAAGCATTTTTAAAAATACCTACTGTGTGTCAGACACTGTGTTAGGTACTGAAGGAAGATACAGATAAGAAGAATGAAGCAATTCCTGCATAAAAGGAACTTAGCTTTTTAATAGGAGAGACAGTAATTACATAAATTAGTATGTACAGAATGAGGAGAATGTGCAAGGGGAAAATGGATGATCTGGGATCACATATTGGCTTTGCAGTAATCCCAAGACCCCCAAGAATTATTATTATTATTTTTTACACAGACGCTGCCTACCCCTTCCCACCTAAGTAGTATTAGTCTTTAAGAACTTGGAAGAGTCAAGAATTTCAGGAGTCTCCCACAGTCATGTTTGATCTACAAGATTTATAGTACAAACTAGAGCTGTGTATCTGTCCTGGTCCGGTTCAGGTTTGGTCTAGATCCAGGGTAGGGTTGAAGCAACATCTGTAGTCAGGCCCAGGGCAGGCTCCATCTTTGGGATTTTTGATGCATCTGAAAGACAAATAAAGGGGCAACTAGGAGATGGGGGGGCAGAAGGAGAATTCTTCCTTTAAAAAACTTTTTAAAAATATTCTAAACCTGACAACACCAACAAACATGAGCATTTCCACATACAAAGAACAGAAAAAGAGGATTGCCTGTGGCATGACCCAATCTCTACCACTTGCTGCTTGTCCCTTTTTTCTTTAAAGCATTCAGTAAATTGAGAGTCTTAGTTTCGTTTCTCCTTGTTCATTTCTCCTTCTGAACCTCCATCTGTACTCTTCTATTCATTGTTCATGCTTCATTAACACGCATCTTTTCTTTTTTGTATTATTATCACCTGTTACCTCTCTCCAGGAGTAGAGAACAGTCCTGTGATTTCTTTAGTATTGGGAACTCCTGAATAAGAAAACTCCTTTCACCTTCTACAGCGGGTCAGCACCTTCTCTATGGCTTAAGAAGTCTTAGTTATTTAAAGGTTAAGTGACTTGCCCAGAATCAAACATCAAAATGTGTAGGAGGAGGAACTTGAATGCAAGACTCCTTGGCTTCCAGGCCATTTCTCTATCTACTACACACAGCCTCTCCTCTCCTCCTCTGCTATCATTCTTCCCACCACCACCACAACCCAGTTCTTAGGGGGGGGAAATTTTTAACCAAATAAAGAACTGAGAACATAAAATATGGAACAGATAATTTTGACTACATGAAACTTTAAAGTTCTTGCATAAATCAAATCAATGATCAAGTTAATAGTAGATTGGGGGAAATAGTTGCATCAAATTACATCAACAAGTATCTGATATTTGAAATAAATCAGGAATTTCCACATATAGGTAATATCAAGAGGCATTACACAATAGAGAAGCAGTGAAAAGATATAAATTGTTTTCAAAAGATTTGCAAGCTATA
The DNA here is from genome assembly GCF_028583685.1 of Petaurus breviceps papuanus. Classification (NCBI taxonomy): domain Eukaryota; kingdom Metazoa; phylum Chordata; class Mammalia; order Diprotodontia; family Petauridae; genus Petaurus; species Petaurus breviceps. The sequence goes on along the minus strand of NW_027186304.1, from coordinate 76,610,753 downwards.
AATGACAACAAGAAAACATGTTCAGAAATGCTTACAGTTACAGAAATGCAAATTAAAGTCGCTTTGCTACTTTGTCTCACAATAAGCCAGTTGCAAAGATGACAAAAGATGGGAAGCTTGAATATTAGAGGGGCTGTAGGAAGAAAGACATACTGATACACTGTTGGTGGAGCTGTGAAGCAATCAAAATGTCTGTATTTCAGTCTATAATTATGCAGGCAACTAAACTATCCATATCCTTTGACCAAGTTATTTTTCTATTGGTCATATAGCTGAGGAAGTCAAATACAGAAACAAAGGTCCAATAAGTACCAATCAATACAAGAATGTATTAAGCAGCTACTAAACTGACTCTCCTGCTCTATGTTTCTTTCCTTTAGCATAGGTAATTGAAAATCAGGCCCAATATAGATTTTTCCAGCTTTAGAGGCAACCTTATGATGTTGTGAGAAGGTCAGAAGCTCCTGGAAAATAGTAAAAAATTTTAAAAGGCTACCAGGGCCTTGAGATTTAGACTAAAGTTCAACCAAAACAAACACATGCTGGAACTGATTGAGGGGTTGCCATTAGTGTCAGATTTAGGGGATAAACAGGTACACCTCCCCACCCCCCAAAAAATATTCTAAGTAACATCCTTACAGAGCCTCTTCATGCCTAACAGATTGGAAGAGAAAGAAGTCTCTCTTTAAAGTGATCTCTCAACCTTATATGATCTCCTCCCCCTCCAAATCTTCATAGTATTTGACTTTTACTTCTCTTATTACACTTAGCATATTTTTGCCTTGCATTACAGTCAGCTATAGCAATAAGGCAGGAAGAAAAATTAAGGTAATAAACACGAGGAAGGAAATTTTATCTGTTTCCCTATGATAGTGACAAGAGGACTGATTGGAGCCTGGTTTTAGTAGGAGATGTATCAGAAGTTGTGCAGAGCTGAGGTGAAATATGAAATGCCTAGTTAGTAGTCTCGCAAACCATTTTTTGTTTTGATGAACTGCCTCACAGATAATTGTAGCAGTAGTTATAGACCATTACTAAATTTTATTTAGTTCTGGTAGTGTAAGAAAAAGGAGTCTACCTCCTGTCATTAAGGCAGAATCCGCAAGGATTCAACCCAGTCCATTCTTACTCCTGGGGCCAGAGCAAAGGAGTCTCCTGGGTAGAGAAGGGAGTACCTCAACCCTATCCACTGTGTGCTCAGCAATGGCTTCTCAAGGTTAAGTCAGGATATAGGACAGGAAATCCATACAGGATCTTAGAGCTGACAAGGACTTTTAGAAGTGTCCCACCAGATTACAAGGTCCTTGAGGACAGGTACTGTATGTCATTCAGTTCCTTACAAATAGTGACTGTTCAAAAAGATGTGCTGAATGATTATTTTTCTCACAAGTTTTCTAGGGAAAGCATAAGTGGGATAATAGGATATAAAATTAAAGACAGGAACTGTTTCATTGTCATCTTTAAATTCCAAGCACCTATCATTGTGCCCAGCACGTGTTATTGTTAGTCATGTCCAACTCTTTATGAGCTGAATTGGGGTTTTCTTGGCAAAGACACTGAAGTGGTTTACCATTTCTTTCTCCAGCTCATTTTAAAGATGAGGAAACTGAGGCAAAGTCAAGTGACCTACCCGGGGTCACACATCTAAATAAATATTTGAGGCAAGGAAGGTGAGTCTTCCTAACTCTAGGCCTAGCACTCTATCCAGTAAGTTCTAAATAAATGTTCATTGATTGATTTTTGTATAATCAGAACAGAAACAAACACCAACCTGTGATTGAGCTCCAACTTCTCAGAGAACAGAGGGTGGAATAAATAAAGGAATCCAAATATTTGGGCTTGTCGTATCCAAGTCCTTAAGTTTCTGAAGAATCTGGAGCCAAAGAAAGGCCAGATACAGTCCTGGCTTCAATGAGTCACTCGTAGTGGGTGATGAATTACACATCTGTCACAAAGAACCCTTTTTAACAGCAGAGCGGGTGGCGACCTGATGAGCACACACACACAAAACCTGGCATGTGGCCTGCCTTCCCCACGATAAAACGGTGAGGCCTCTGTTCCCCATTATAAAGCATGCCTACCTAACTCCGGCTGGACTGAGTCAAAGTTCCCCTTTCAGTTATGAGAGCAGGCTTCATTGGGAAGGGTTTTAATTCTTGTCAGAAAAACTTCAACCCAATTTAAGCGTGATATTAAATGTGTCTAACAACTTCTGATTTATGTGTACCTGTCTCTACCCTTCACTGTCTTTTGGTCAGAAAGTTCGGTCCAGATAAAAATTGCAACCTTCTCCACTTTCCTTGATACAATCTTTACAGTAACTAACCATGGCTGGCTTGTTTGTGCCTGTCTTAGGGGCCAGATGGAGGAAATCGGACACAATAATTAATTCAGATTCAATGCCCAGTAGTATGCAAGAAATCTGAACTTGAATCTCAGGTTGCAAAAAAATAATTCGAAGAGAACATTATATTCCTTCTCTTCCAGCTTTCTTTTGATGGAATTATATAGCTAAAGGGGAGACTTACCCCCCTAATGGATTGTATGCCCTTTATACATTTGCTTTTCTAGAGAATAGAAAAAATGCAGATAAAATGACATATGAGACAGACTTCCTTTTTGGAAAGAACCAGCAGCACCATGTTTGGTTGAACTATTTTATTAGTCTTTAAAATGAATCTTCCTTTCCTGTTATTTGCTTGATCAGTTCCCATGTTTAAGACACTCTTCAAAATTGTTTATAAACAAAAACATCTAACCACAGATTTTACTTGGCTGACCACTGAGTATCAGATATTTTTATTAAGGTTTGTAAAATCCAGAGGCAGCAGAGTATAATGGATACAGAACCCGTTTGAAAAACCATGGAAACCTGGGTCCAAGGCCTGCCTCAGTCATACAGTGACAGGTCCCAGGTCCCAGGTGTTCGGGATCCAAAGGGGACTATCAAATAGTTGCTGCCTCTGAGACGTTCTTCCCTAGAGATATTGTGAGAAAAAACACAAACATTCATTCAACAAACATGTATTGAGCAGTCAGTATTGGCAAGGAACTGGATGAGGTATGATACCTGCCCTCAAGTAGCAATGTAAACTTCTCAATAATCTTGGCCGGTGGTGTCACACTGAAATAGAACTCATACATAAAGATCACTGCAGATAGACTTAGTGACCTAGAAAAACATGCTTTAACATTAACTATGTTCTATTGTATTTTCATTTCTTTTGTTAACTATTTCCCAATTACATTTTTAATCTGGTTCAAGTCCTTGGGAGTATTATGGCTGCTATGGGGACTTACCTGTAGGCTGCAAGTTTGACACCTCTGCTCTAAACAACATTTTGACACTATACTTGCAGGTAGGCAGGACAAGGAATAGAGCACCAGGCCTGGAGCCAAGAAGATTCATCTTCTTGAGTTCAAGTGTGGCCTCAGACACTTACAAATGTGTGACCCTGGGCAAGTCACTTAACCTTGTTTGCCTCGGTTTCCTCATTTGTAAAATGAGCTGGAGAAGACAATGGCAAACCACTCCAGTGTCTCTGCCAATAAAATCCCAAATGGGGTCACAAAGAGTTGGGCATGAGTGAAAACAACTGAAGAACAAGAACAAAGATTATACTGTTCCCATCTGTCTGGAAGAAAAGGAGCCCAGCTACGTTGGTAGAGGGAATTCTTCATTTGGGAATTTTCTATACCAAAAAAATCACATGTCCAGTCTCAATCCTTTGTACAACAATAAAAGTGATAACACAAAAGGTTTTTCTGGGCAGTTTGGTTCATGATTTCAGCATTTTTTATTAGTCAGTATATCGGTCAGATTTTGAAAACTGGACCACAATCTTCTTCCAGGGAATGGAATATCTGGCAGTATATGTGAACATTTTAGGGATTTTAGCTGATTTTAACTGACAGTAGTGGGGGTATAATGGAAAGATGAGAGGATGTAGAGTCGAAGGAACTATGTTTGATTCCTGGCTGCACTACTTTCAAATTTAGGCAATTCTTCACTTCCCTGGGCAAATATCCTCCTCTGTCAAAGGAAGGAGTCTCTCACTTGTGTTTTCGTGGAATTTTAGAGTTGGAAAGAAGGTAGGCTCACCCATAAATGAAGAACAAATATTTTCATGGATGAGAAGTAGTCATCTAGTTTTTGCTTAGAAAGCTCCCCTGATGGGAACCTCATAACCTGCTGAAACAGATCATTCTCTTATTGGACAGCTCAAATTACTTAATAGGGTCTTCCTAACACTGAGTCAAAATCTGCCTTCCCATCTGTAACTTCTTTTTTTTTTCTTTTTGGAGGGAGGAGGATAGGGCAATTGGGGTTAAGTGACTTGCCCAAGGTCACATGGCTAGTAAGTGTTAAGTGTTTGAGGCCAGATTTGAACTCGGGTCCTCCTGACCCCAGGGCCAGTACTCTATTCACTGCGCCACCTCGATGCCCCACCGTCTGTAATTTTTACCTGTTGGTTAGGATTCTTCCTCTTATCAAACAGAATAAGCCTAATTTCTTTTGCACACTACTACCCTTCAAATATTTAAAGATAAAAATTATGTTGTAGCCTCTCCAAGCTCCAGCCCGAGTGCCGATAACATGGTTGAAAGTCAGAATTGTTGGTAAATATGGAACACGTTATGGTGCATCCCTCAGGAAAATGGTGAAGAAAATTGAAATTAGCCAGCATGCCAAGTATACCTGCTCTTTCTATGGCAAGGCCAAAATGAAGAGACGGGCTGTGGGTATCTGGCACTGTGGATCCTGTATGAAAACAGCAGCTGGTGGTGCATGGACCTACAATACCACCTCTGCAGTCACAGTCAAATCTGCCATCAGAAGACTGAAGGAATTGAAAGACCAGTAAAATCTTATCAAATATCTGTAGCCCATAGTCCAACAATAAATGGGTTAATTTATTGAATAAAAAAAAATTATGTTGTACACTCACACACACACACACACACACACACACACACACTTTGAGTTTTGGAACCATAATAAAATCAACTTTTTTATTGCTCCTAAAAAGAATGTGTTAATTTAATCCTCTATGACTCTTACTCACAAACCCTCTAACTTTCCAAACTAAAATATCCCTCCTTTGACAACATAGCCCTATATGGGTTACCATCTCTCTACTAGAATATAAGTAAGCTCTGTGAGGACAGGCACTGTCTTTGCTTTTATACTTGTATCCATAATGCTTGTCATAGTGTTTAGCATATAGTAAGTGCTTTTTTCATTCAATATTGTGGTACATGGTGAAAGATGTTGGTATAAATCTGATTTCTGCCAAATTCCTTTCCATTTTTCTGAGTTTAGCACAGGCTATGAATTTATGCCCTCAACCCCCACTTAGATTAAAAGGTCAGGTCCCCAGAGAAAGGCTGCTTCTTGTCCTTTCAGAAAAACAACTCCTTTAAGAGTTGTTTTTCAAATGCTATAGCTCATAATCTTCCCACATGACTTTTATTTATTTATTTTTAATATGATATGTATTTATTTAATCTTTTATTTATAATTAATATTTTATATAATACTTTATAATCTAATTAATATTTTAATTTATGTAATATTTATATATTTAATCTTTCCCCATGATTATTAGTTGATATAAATTAGTCAGTTAAACTTAATTTGCTTTTATTAATGGTATTACTATGATGGTATATCTGGTATAAAACATTGCTTCCCCCTCTCCCTCCCACTCCTACCAGTACTTACTTGGTTCAAGGAAAAGTGGGATTAAGTTTAAAAAGCACATATGGTGACAAAAGTGATAAATGACAGCTCTTGGTTGCTAGAAGTCCTTTTCTTCCCTCCATGAAATTTCCCTTGGATACACTATCACTTTTCTGCTGGGGTTCCTGTAGAGTCTCAAGTCTGCCTTTTCTCATCAGATTTGGTCTGTCCTTGGTTCCCAGTGCAGACACTGCTGCCATCTGATACTGTTATGGAAATGTAATTAGGATGCCTATGCAAGGGTTAAATCTGAGAACCTTCTGAAATTTACATCTTCCTCCAGTTAAGGGCTTTGTGGGAGCAGAAACCAAGACTGTTCTTTTCCATCCCCCAAATGATTCTTTCTCAAAACATTGGCTAGAGATTTCTACCACTAAGGTGCCAGGTATTCCAAACCTCTAGGTTTCAAACTAATCTGCTGTTTTATATAAGACCCTCCAAGTATGACTTAGTATCCTCAACTAATCTGAACACATTTCCTGTACAAAATCACTCTAATTTATTTAACAGCCTTCAAGGACATCTAAATTGATAAAAGATTTTTTTTTTCAGAATTTGCTTTAATACTTGTGATTGAATAATTCAATCAAGAAGTGTTTTCCATTGATTAAGGTATGGGTCAGAGCATCTTGTCACTTCAAGTTGAGTTTTTGTTGTGCTGTCATTTCAGTCGTGTTCAACTCTTTGTGACCCCATTTGGGGTTTTCTTGGCAAAGTTACTGGAGTGATTTGCCATTTCCTTCTCCAGCTCATTTTACAGATGAGGAAATTGAGGCAAACAGGGTTGAATGATTTGCCCAGGATCACACAACTGGTAAGTGTCTAAAGTCACATTTGAACTCAGATCTTCCTGACTCCAAGCCTGGTAACTTGGCCCATTAAGCTGCCCATTTAAGTTGGGTAGCATTATATGATTGATTCAATCATTTTCCACCTTTATGCTAACTTTTTTTTAAAATACAGAGCTTTTATCCCAGTATTTACTATGCAAGACTTTATCTAACACTAGACTACTCTGTTTAGTTACTTCTGGTCTTGCTTGCCTGGTATGTTCCATTGATCAATTTTTCTATCTTTTAATCAGCACCATATAGCTTTGATGATTACTACTCCATAGTATAATTCAAGATCTGGTTTTCCTTTGCTCTCCCTTATTCCAACATTTTTTTTTTATCATTTCCCTAGAGATTCTTAGTTTTTGTTTCTCCAGATAAATTTTATTATTTTGTCTAGTTATATAAAGTAACCCTTCAGTAGTTTGGTTGATACAGCATTAAATATGTCAATTGGTTTATAAATATTAGCATGGGCCAGACATGAATAATGAATCTCTTCAATTCTTTGTCATCTTTCACTTTGTTAAAAGCTTTTTTGTTGTAGTCAAATTAGTCTTAACTGTATCTTGGTAGTCATATATTGAACCTCAGATGTTTTGCAAATTTTTCTAGTTATTTTGAATAGAATTTCTTTTTCTAGCTCTTTCTTCTGGGTTTTGTTAGGAGTATAAAGATTGGTTTTATTGTGTGGGTTTCATTCTTCTGCATTACTTGTTACTAATTGTTTTGATTACTTTTTTCATTGAATCTCTAAGATTCTCTAAGTAAACCATCATATTATTATGAATAGAGATATTTTCCCTTCTCTTTATCTTTGGTTATCTATCTAATTCTTTATTCTCGCCTTATTGCTAAAATTAGCATTTTAAGACCTACACCAAAAAATAGTGGTGATAGTGACACTCCTTGCTTTATCACTGACCTTATTCAAGGTACATCTCTATTGCAAATATTACTAGCTCTTGATGCTACTCTTTATCACATTTATTGCTTTAATTTTTAGTGTCAATATAAATAAGTGCTTCATTTTTTTCAGTCTTCTACATCTATTGATATAATCCTATATTTTATTGCTTTTGTTATCAAGGCCTATTATGTCTATAATTTTTTAAACATTGAACCATTCTTTGTATAAATCCAACCTGTTTGCAGGGAATAATCTTTTTTAATATACTGGAATAGTAAAGTATATTGTTGTTATAACAAATAGTCTTTAGCTATTGGTCAATAGACTTCTTGACTGGCTGAACCACATAGAATAGATGTTAATTGTCGGAGAGAGATTTAACAAGGACTAAGAAGCATTCAAAATTTAGAGAACATTTCCAGCTCTTTAGAAACATATGAATCCTTCAAGAGGGCTTCTATAGCTTAAAACTAGCATTCTTTTTTTTTTTCATTTTTTTCTTTTTGGAGGGGGGAAGGCAGGGCAATTGAGGTTAAGTGACTTGCCCAAGGTCATATGACTAGTAAGTGTTAAGTGTCTGAGGCCAGATTTGAACTCAGGTACTCCTGATTCCAGGGCTGGTGCTCTATTCACTGTGCCACCTAGCTACCCTGAAACTAACATTCTTAGCAGTGAAATTAAAGCTATTAAGAACACAAGGATCCTGAAAGTAGGATAAAATTAGGTCTTAAATTAGGTCCAGATTAGTAAAAAAGAAAAAATAGAGAGTATGGATTACTGATCCTGCTCCCTGCTTCTAGACAAAAGGGGAAAGGACTTTTGCTCAAAATTTAGCCCACAGGGAAGGAAGCAATTATCTTTATCTCTTGGGGAGAGAGGAATTTCCTTTCTTGTACCTCCATCATCCCAGCTGAACTATCATTCTGAAGGAAGCAACCTATCAGTCAGAAAATCAACTGAAGAAAGTTGTAGAGGCACAGTTGAGAGGAGCAGAGATACATACTCCAGAAAGACATAAGTATAGAGAAATAGTTACTTAAGATTGAAGCTTTGAGAAGCATGATTTTATTGTTGTCATTTTCATTCACGTCCAACTCTTTGTCACCCAATTTGGAGTTTTCTTGGCAAAGATACTGGAGTGGTTTGCCATTTCCTTAACCAGCTCATTTTATAGATGTGGAAACTGAGGTAAACAGGGTGGTTAGGTGACTTGCCCAGGGTCACACTGCTAGTAAGTGTCTGAGGCCAAATTTGAACTCAGAAAGATGAATCTGCCCAACTCCAGGCATGGTGCTCTATACACTGTGCCACCTAGCTGCTTTTATTGAGGAATATGACATATGGCACCAAAGACGAGAGCTGGTTCTTCATCTGAGTTAGCCTGACAATCAAGAGTCAAAAAGTGAAGAAGTATAGACCTGGGAACCCAACTGAGCAACATTTCTAGCAGAGCTGCTACACCTAAAAGGGAACTTCACTCCATAAGGAGAAAAGGATTTCTAGGTCCCATAGTACTATGCTAATGTAAATGTAAATGCTGTTGTTGTTCATCCTTCATTTTTGAAGAGGACCAAAAATACCGTGGGGCCAATGTCTTGACTTGTGCATGAACTGGGTTAGGGTGATGTAGAGTTGCACAAAGTCATCAGTATCACTCTGTCTTCCAAGTCACTGAAGTCTATTGGCAAGACAACAGGCAAGATGACTGGCAATGGCCCTGTATAAAGTGGGTGACCTTGGCTTCTTCAGTGTCTGACCAAGCTCTCAGCCCTCCACAAGTGCCTGCTTCAGTCATGTTCATGGCCATTGGAACAAATTGTTCTCATCTGTCTGTTCCACTGGGGGAATCTTTGCATGTTTCATGTAGACATCCTCCTAATTCACTAGTGGGTTCAAGGCCTGTCGCTTTCCCTCAACCTGGATTAGCCTTCCTGTAAACATGGTTTTACTGGGGTGTGGCTGCTGCACATGCTGTCGTTTCTTGAAGCCGCAGGTGAGAACTGGGAAACAGATAGACACCAAAGGTGGAGTGTGTGGAGTAACTCCCCTGGTCTGAGGGCTTGCCAAGTCCTTTCACGACTGCTGAGTAAATACTAAGAAGTAATGGGTTTTCTGGCTGACGATGATACACAGCAATGGGGGCCCATAAGCTTTAGTGTTAGGAATACAGTGGAGGTATACTGGTAAATGTTTAACAACCAGCTCTCCAAAATGCATGACATTCTTTGAAGTGTATTCTGTATTAACATTGTTTCATCACCTTAAATCTAGATGATCAGTAAAACAATAATCCAAGCCTTGATTTGTAACATTTTGCCAAGGTGTAAATGCTCACATTGAAAATTTAATCATCTGCTCTCCAAGATGGTTAGAGCTGGCTCCAACATACCCTTGAGTATACCTCTAAAGATGTAACATAGTACTTGGAGGGAGGAACATGATCTTCCAGTGTATAAGGAAGTGTAATAGAAGACTAGAGCCTCAGTTTTCCCAACCATTAAATAGGGATAATAGTACTTTCCCTACCTACAGCTTGTTGTTGTTCAGTCATATCTGACTCTTTGTGACCCTGTCGGGGTTTTCTTGGTGAAGATCCTAGAGTGGTTTGCCATTTCCTTCTCCAACTCATTTTATGATGAGGAAACTGAAGCCAACAGGATCAAGTGACTTACCCATGATCACAAAGCTACTAAGTGTCTGAGGCCAGATTTGAACTCAGAAAGTTGTCTTCTCTATCTACTGTGCCACCTTGCTGCCCCCTAACTATAGCACAGGGTGGTTACTGTGAAGAAAGCACTTTGAATGGATGAATAAATTAAAACCAAAGCATTTTTAAGTGTTTACTGCATGCCAAACAAATAGAGAAGTGAGGCACTCACTTTCCTCAAGGATTTTACATTCTGATGGGGGAGATAAGAGATAAAGAGAATGGTGGCCATTGGGGTATTCTGGCTTTAGAAATCACAGAGATGGTGGCTAGAGACATAGAGGAGGAATGAGAGTATTGATTCAATGACTATTTCTAAGCTGAGACATACAGCTTGGCTAGGGCTGTGATACACATGCTTTGTTAATATATGCCAGCTATTGTCTTATTATTTCTGATTGGGAAGATCAGTGAGAGCTTCATGGAAAAACTAGCATTTGCATTGGATATTGAAGGACAAATTCAGATAAGCAGAGAAGAAGCAATGATTTCCAGGCATAGGAAACAAAAAAAGAAAAGACAGAGAGCTAGAAAAAGGAGATTTGAAGGGAGATCTCCTTCAAGTCCAGATTGATTGTAGTACAGGGTGCCTGTAGGGGACTAGAGTGAGAGAAACTTGGAAAAGTAAGGTGGTCTCACATTGTGGAAGGCCTTGAATGTCAACCTAAAAATTCTGGACATTTGGGGAAGGAACTAATAACAAGTCAATGAAGGGTTTTGAACAGAGGAATGAAATAGTCAGATTTGTGAATAAGGGATATTAACCTGGTAGTAATATGAAATGTGAATGGAAAGGGGAGGTAAGACTGGGGAAACCAGTTGGAATGCTATTGCAATACTCCAGGCAGGAGATAATAAGGGCCTCAGGTATACTGGAAAAATGGACAAACCACCTCTGATAGTGTGAAAACACACGTCATTCCTTCTTCTAATTAGAAGGAGGTATTTTCTATTTTGTTCACCTGCTATTAACCTCTTTAGTTGGTACTAGGTCTAATTCAGGATTGCAGGTTATGAGTTGGAAGGAACCTTGCAGGTCTGTCTTGTACAGTCCCAACATTTTCTGGTTAAGAACACTGAGGACTCAGAGAGGCTAAAAGACTAACTGAAGGTCACATAGGTAGGTAAGTGGCAAATTTGCATGCAATGTTTGTTTGTTTTTGTAAAGCCTATTGATTCTAATGATTGACTTGAGATAGTGTCTTCAGATAGCCAGGAAGCTTGTTTTAGAAATTATCTTCTTAAAAAGACTATATACCTTACAAAGGATGAACTATGTTGAACAAAGTTAAACACACTTTTCAAAAAGATATTTAAATTTACTTCATCACAACCTTAAATGAGCACCCCCAAAGGGCTTTGCTCATGGATTTGGAATGCGATCGGAATTTGAGTCAGTGACCTTGTATGCCCTTGAATACCAAGCTCAGTACCAACATGTGAGTTTTCCACCACAAGGAAAAAAACAAACAATTGAAGCATGCGTGAGTGAATTTTAAGTGTGTGAGTATAATTGTCTGGTGTGATTCAGGATAAAGGGGCCTTATAGGCTCTCTGCCAAGCTGAAAAAGAGAGTAAAGGCCCTAGGAATGATAACAATTCAAAAACTGTAGGGTAATGCCAGGTTTTGTGCAGTCACTTTTACACATTATTGGTACACATTTCTTTCTTTCTTTCTTTCTTTCTTTCTTTCTTTCTTTCTTTCTTTCTTT
>NW_027186304.1:76553954-76598838 GCF_028583685.1 Petaurus breviceps papuanus | reverse complement strand
TTTCTTTCTTTCTTTCTTTCTTTCTTTCTTTCTTTCTTTCTTTCTTTTCTTCCTTCCTTCCTTCCTTCCTTCCTTCCTTCCTTCCTTCCTTCCTTCCTTCCTTCCTTCCTTCCTTCCTTCTTTCCTTTCTTCTTACATCACTGTTTTTTTCTTTTCTCTTCTAAAAAAATTATCAAGTATTTATTTCTTCTTTTTCCCACCTCCCTTCCAGAGGAGGAGGGAGGAAAAGAATACAAAACTCTTATAAGAAACAAGTGTAGTCAAGCAAAACAAATTCCCACATTAATCATGTCCAAAAATGTTTCTCTCATTCTGCATATTAGTCCATTGCTTTTCTGTCATGAGCTGGACAGCACTCTTCATCACAGGATTCTGGAATCTTGGTTGATTACTTTGTTGATCAGTTTTTACATCTTTCAGAATTGTTCATTTTAAAAATAGAGATGCTGTAGTATAAGCCATTCTCCTGGTTCTGCTCATTTCATTCAGCTTATATAAATGTGTATGAGTTTCCAAGTTTTCTGAAGCTGTCTTTCTCCAAAACCCATATTTTCTTCTTTTTATTCAATCTTTAGACTTTGTATTTGATATTTCTCATTTTCTCATGAAGTCATTAACTTCAGTTTGGTCTACTCTAATTTTTTTTTAAAGCAATTGGGGTTAAGTAACTTGCTCAAGGTTACACAGCCAGTTATTTCTGGGTGTGGTGCTAAGTATCTGAGCCCGGATTTGATCCCCAGGTCATCCCAACACTGGAGCCAGTGCTCTTACTCTCTGTGCTGCCTGGCCGCCCCTGGTCTACTATAATTTTTAAGGAGTCTGTTACTTGGGTAAGGTTTTGTACCTCTTGTCCCAACTCTTTTTCCTCCCTAGCTCTCATCTTTTTCCCAAATTCTTTCCTTTAGCACTCTCATTTAATTTTTGTTATCTTTTTTTTTGTTGGTAGTGAGGCAATCAGAGTTAAGTGACTTACCCAGGGTCATACAACCAGTAAGGGTCTGAGGCCAAATTTTAACTTAGGTCCTTCTGACTCCAAGACTGGTGCTCTCTCCTGTATGACCTAGCTGCACCCATTTTTAACTCTTAAAAAAAATAGACCTCTTGTTTAATTTCTTCTAGGTATTCTAATTGATCTTGTGGCCAAAATGAAATTTTCTTTAGGCTTTACTTATTAAGTATTTTGGAATTTTTCTCTTCTTCTGGTTTGGTATCTAGGGCATCCCTGGCATCATAATACCTCTTTATCTTTTCGTTTTTTTGTTTACTCATTCTTCTTTCCTTACTCTTCAAATTGAGACTTTGAGTTATGACCAAATTCTGGGAACTTCTAGTGGAACTTTTGTGGCCTTACATTGTCTCAACCTATATTATCTGGGATCCTGCTGCTATGCTCTTCTGGTATTGAGCAGTATGTTCTTTAAGGATCATGGGGTGGTGGTGTTGTACTCAGGCCAATAGCTCTAAATTAAAAAAAAATTATGTAGTTTGATTAAGAGTAGCTAGGTAGAGTCAGGAAGACCTGAGTTCAAATTCAGGCTCAGATGCTTACTAGCTGTGTGACCCTGAGCAAGTCACTTAGCCCTGTTTGCCTCAGTTTCTTCATCTATAAAATGAATCGGAGAACGAAATGGCAATCCACTCTAGTATTTTTACCAGGAAAACCCTAAATGGGGTCACGAAGAGTCAAATGTGACTAAATAACCCCTGCATCATTCCTACCAGAAGACAAACATAAACTCTTTAAGGACTGAGACTGTTTTGTTTATATTTATCACCAGTGGTTTGTACCAACTAGGCACTTAATGTTTGTTATATTGAATTAAATTCTTAGCTGTGTCATGAGAATTCCTCAAGATTTATTCTACTTCAGTGCTCTCATATTGCATTTTTTTCTACATACTTTTCATGATCCTAGAGTCATAACTACAAATTTTTGTACAAAATATAGTCGGGTTTAGTGGCACAACATGCACATTTAAATGTTGAATAGAGGAGGGGTGAGATTGACTGCCACAGGTAGGGACCCCAAGGTAGCTCAAGCCTCTGCTAGGGAGTTTGCCATCTGAGAAGAGCAGGATCACTGCTTGGGGGAGGAAATGTGTGTATCAACTGGTGACTTCCTGTTTTGGCCAATTATTCTTATGAATTAGGTGCTAAGTGCAGTCATTTCTATGCAGCTAACAAACTATAAATGGTTCCAGCATCCTCTGCATTTTGATCAACCTCGATCAAAGCTCAACTCACCCTACATTTGTTATAGTTCTCCTTGATTCCTTTGTCCCCTTCTTTTAAAAAAAATTATTTCATTTTTAATTTATGGAATAAAACAAGAATTCTTATAACATAGTATTATAGAAAAGATGATTGCCCATGAAACTGGAAATCTGGTATGAACAACTTGATTTCCTTTTAAATATCTAACAAAGTTATCATGTAAATTTCTTTTTTTCCTCTTTTTTTCTTCTCTGCCCCCCCTACCCCTCCCTAGAGATAGCTATCATTAGACTCTTCTTAACTACTCATCTGGACTTTTGGCTATCAGATTTACCTTGTCCTTGGGCAACTGGGTCTTCCTTGTACCTAGCTGCCTATCTGGTCTCTGTCCAGTTTTGTCTTAACCTGCAATTAACTATACATCCTTTGCTTTCTGCATGTCTGTCTACCTGGTTTCTGACTCACTGTTTTTTCCCAGATCTTCAGTTTGGGCTCCCATAGTCCTTCCTACCTACCTGACCCATTACCCAGTTTAGATCCAACCTCGGCATATTCTGAGTCCTTCAAGTCACAGATTCTTCTCCTATCCCAGGACAGACACGTGACATATACATGTGAAAACAGTTCTTTGGTTTGTGGTTCTTCCTAGAACCTGTCTTTTGTGGTTTTGCCTTTTAATCTCATGGATGCCTTTCCTCAAAAGGAGCTGCCTGGTCTTTTATTACTCCTCCCCTAGCTAGCCCTCCTCCTGCTACTCCTTCCTAATATTCAGAACACTTTGATTTATTGCTGCTCAGCTATGATTATTGTGCCCTTAAAAGCCTTTTTTTCTGGCTGTTTTATTTTCAGTTGGTCCCTTCAGTTTTATACTCATGAATGTCTAGGGAACCAGTTCTGGACTGTGACATATAGCATGTCCAATTCAGAAGAGCATCCTTTCAGTGATGGTCCATTGACTGTGTTCCAGGACCTCATTGCCTCTTAATGCCAAGTATGACTCAGGGATGACACAGATAGACTGTTTAAGGCAGATCCAAGTCTCGGGTTCATAAAGAAAGCTGACTTTGGTTGTCTCTATAATCCTTTATCTTAACCTGGAGTGAGATGACTTATTTGTTTTATTCTCTGTTACTCTTCCAAAAGACATGTCAAAGTTTTCATTTATCATTTCACTTGTTTGTCTATAAGATGAATGATTGTATGAAAAAGCATTTAGTAAGGTATTCCTATGTGCCATGTGAGACAGCTAGATGTCTCAGTGGATAGACCTGAGTTCAAATTAAGCTTCATTACTAGCTGTAGACCTGGACAAGTCACTTAACCTCTGCCTTAATCTACTAGAAAATGGAAATAACAAACCACTCTAGTATCTTCACCAGGAAAACCTCATGGACAGTATTGGTGTGATATGATCCACAGGGTCATGAAGAGTCAGATATGACAGAACAATTGGACAACAACATGTGCCATGTACTAAGTACTAGGAATCACCAGAGCCCTTATTGTTAGTTGTCAGCTCCAGTAAAGACCTAGGTTAGCTTTGGGTATCACATATATTCACAGGACAAATTTCAGTACCAAACATTGGCAATATACCAAATTTAATGGTAGCGGAAGAATCAGTTCTTTCTCTCTTAACATCTCAAAAGCCGCTGAAGCATGACTGTTCCTGACACAGTGTCTTTTCATCTATACATACAAATAATTCAAATATTAGGGAGTTAGGTCAGTCAACCCAGTTTGCTATGCTGTCCTCTGTGGTGAGACATGTTAAAGCTTGGTGATCTCCTATGAAGCCTAAAGCTGACGTTGGAGAGACAATGCATTGGGATTTATAATAGAAGGCAAGCTGCTTGAGGATAGAGGGGCTGTTTTCTTTTTGATATTTGTATATATGGTACCTAGCTCAGTGCCTTGCATACAATAGGTACTACATTATCATATATTGAAATAAAGTTGAAGTATCATTTTCGCCCTTCAAATATCTTTAAACTGAATTAGGATTATTGTTTTCTAGGTTTTGTTGTTGTTGTTCAGTCATTTCAGTCATGTCTGATTCTTTAAGACCCCATCTGGGCTTTTCTTGGCAAAGATACTGGAATGATTTGCCATCTCCAGCTCATTTGACAGATGAGGAACTGAGGGAAACAGGGCTAAATGACTTGCTAAAATGACACACAACTAGTAAGTATGCGAGGCTGAACTTGAACTCAGGTCTTCCTGATTCCCACTCCTGGATCACTGTCTTGTCATGGCCTTGTATAGCTCAGTGAAATTATGAACTATGCTGTTCAGGGTTACCCGAGATGGACAGGTCATAGTGGCAAGTTCTGATGAAAGGTGACCCACTGGAGAAGGAAATGGCAAATGACTCCAGTATCTGCCAAGAAAAGCCCATGGACAGTATTAAAATAATAAAAGAGATAACACTGGAAGATGAGTCCCTCAGGTCAGAAGGTGTCCAATATGTTACTGGGGAAGAGTGGAGGACAAGTTAGTACAAGTAGCTCCAAGAAAGAATGAAGCAGCTGGGCTGAAGTCTGGAAGTTCAGATGTGGATGTCTCTGGTGATGAAGGAAAGTTCAATGCTGTAAAGATCAACATTGCACAGGACCATAGAATGTAAGATCTATGAACCAAGGTAAGCTGGATATGGCCAAACAGGAGATGGAAAGATAAAAATATCTTGGGTATCAGTGAACTTAAATGGATGGGAATGGATTAATTTTATTCAGGTGAACATTACATCTATTACTGTGAGCAAGAATCCCTTAGAAGAAATAGAGTAGCCCTCATAATTAATAAAAGGGTGAGAAAAGCAATACTGGGGTAAATCTCAAAAAAGACAAAATGATATCTATTTGAATCCAAGGTAAACCATTCAACATCACAGTAAAACAAATCTATGCTCCAACCACTGATGCTGAAGAGACCAAAGTTGTTCAGTTCTATAAAGACATATAACATCTTCTAGGAATAACAACAAAAGAGATGTCACATTCATCATAGGGGATTAGAATTCTAAAGTAGAAAATCAAAAGAATTGGAATAACAGGCAAGTTTGGACTTGGAGTACAAAATGAAATGGGGCAGAGATTAATAGAGTTTTGTCAAGATAACTTGCTGATCATAGCAAACACTCTTTTTCAATAACCCAAAAGGTGACCCTACTCATGAACATCACCACATGGTCAATATAGAAATCAGAATGATTATATACATTGCAGCCAAAGGTGGAGAAGTTCTATATGATCAGTTAAAACAAGACCTGGAGCTGACTATGATTTAGATCATGAGTTTCTTATTGCAAAATTCAGACAAATTGAAAAAGTAGGGAAAACCATCAGACTGCATAAGTCTAAATAACATTCCTTATGAATCTGAAGTGCAAGTGATGAATAGATTTAAGGAATTAGATCTGGTAGATAGAATAACTGAAGAACCATGGGCAGAGGTTTGCAATATTTTACAGGAAACAGCGACAAAAAAAACACTATGCCCCCCCCAAAAAAGAGCAAGAAAACAAAATGGCTATCTGATGAGGCTTTACAAATAGCTTAGGAAAGAGGGAAAGGGAAAGAAAAGGAAAAAGGGAGATGCAGATATTCTGAATGCAGAATTCCAGAGAATAGCAAGAAAGTTAAGAAGGTTTTCTTAAGTGATAAATATAAAGAAATAGAAGAAAACCATAGAATGGGAAAGATGAGAAATCTCTTCAAGAAAATTAGAGATGTCAAAAGAAAGTTTCATTGCAAAAATGGGCATGATAAAAGACAAAAATGGCAGAGACTCAACAAAAGCAGAAGATATTCAGAAAAGGTGGTAAGAATACACAAAAGAGCTATACCAGAAATATTTTAACATCAACAATAACCATGATAACCACAATGGTGTGGTTACTGATCTAGAGCCGCATAGGAGAATAGAGTCAAGTTAGTCTTAGGAAACATTGCTAACAACAAGGATAGTGGAAGTGATGGAATTCCAGATGAGCTATTTAAAATCCTAGAAAATGATTCTTTAAAATGCTGCTCTCAATATGCCAGAAAATTTGGAAAATTCAACAGTGGTCACTGGATTGGAAAAGATCAGTTTACATCCCAATCCTAAAGAAGGGCAAAGCCAAAGAATGTTCAAATTATTGAACAATTGCACTCTTTTCACACACCAGCAAGGTTATGCTTAAGATTCTTCAAGCTAGACTTCAGCAATATGTGAACAGAGAATTACCAGAAGAGCAGGCTAGTTTTTGAAGAAGCAGAGGAACTGGAGACCAAATTGCCAAATTCACTGGATTATGTAGAAATCAAGGGAGTTCCAGAAAAACATTTACTTCTGCTTCATTGACTACACTAAAGCCTTTGACTATGTGGATCACAACAGAATATGACAAGTCTTCAAAGAGATGGAAGTACTAGATCATCTTACTTGTCTCCTAAGAAATCCATATGTGGGTCAAGAAGCAACTGTGCCCTCAGGGAGATAAACTCTAAATGGGAGAAGGCTCATGGAGGCAATGGAACTTCTTTATGTAATATAACTATGAGTGGCAGCACTGGGATCTGAACCCAGGCTTTCCTGTGGAATAAATTCCCCCACCACCTGAGAAACTCTTGAACCTTTCATTTTATTGTGATCATTATGTAGGGTATTTTGAGTAACTACTACTATATTTAACCTCTCATGAGATAGACTCTAGAGATGGCCTCCCTCCTTTGGGTCCTCAACAATAGACTATTAAGCAGGAAAGGGGAACCTTTTGGATTCAGTCATCCTCCTCCCATCTTGAGAGAGGTGCTATTCAAGCTGGGTCAATACTTTCCTGACCTTCAAGAAGGTGCTAAGAAGCAGATTCCTTCCAGTCTAATGATCTGGAACCTCTCCACATGAACTACCATCTGGTTCATTTATAATTGGTAGACTGTCTCCCCCTTTTTTTTAAGCAATTGGGGTTAAGTAACTTGCTCAAGGTTACATGGCCAGTTATTTTGTGTGGGTGCTAAGTATCTGAGGCCAGAACCAATCCCGGGTCTCCCGACGCTGGGGCCGGCACTCTTACTCGCTGCATTACCTGGCCACCCGTAGACTGTGCCCTTTTAAACTTCATTTCTCTGTCTCTTGAAACAATATGATTCCATTCAATATATATTTATTAAGTGATTAATATATGCAAAGACAAATGTATGTAAAGCTTCAGGGAGTTTACATTTTACTGGGAGGGCTACTACATTAAATAAAATACAAAGAAACTGAGGAGGAAGAATGTACTTGTAATTTTCCGTTGTTTCTCTCCTCTTGGTCACCAAGGAGTCTAATTAAATCCCCTGAGAGGAGCAAGTTTACTGTGATGTGCCATCTTTGTAGGGTCTCAACCATTCTTCAAGGCCATTTATATATAGACTGGCAGATTGACCGGTGTTTTGACTATTTGGTAGAAGGAAGTTTTCCACTGGATCACTCTCATTTTTACCCCTTGCATCAAGATTTTGTAACATGACTCTATTCTCTAATTGGAGTCTCCGAAAAAGGACTTAAGCACCAAACTGTTGGTTGTTCCTCTCTGGGTTCCTCTCACCTGGGCCCATAGCTAGATAGTAAGCTTCTTTCACCTATCTCTCAACTGAAAGATATTTAGACACTATTAGTAATAGCTAAAATTTATATGGCACTTACTGTGTGCCAGGCACTTTACAAATATTACCTCATTTAATCCTCACAAAAATCTTGGGAGATAGGTGATATTCTCATCCCCATTTTATGGATGAGGAAACTGAGGCAGAACAGAAATTAGGTAATTTACCCAGAGTCACACAGCTATTAAGTGTCTGAGGTTAGATTTGAACTCAGGTTTCCCTAATTCAGGACTGGGCATTCTATTCATTGCACCACCTAGCTGACAGGGGATATACTTCTCACTTACCATACCCTTTAGTTCCTTAAGAGTAGAAATTTTTTCTTCTTTCTATTTTCTTTCTTTATATTTCCTATGTCTGGCAAGTAGTAAGCACTTAATAATAAATGCTTATTGGTTGATTGATTGATTAACTTTCAGTGATGAGGGGCCAGGAGTTGGCAATCCCAGGAATTATTCACTTCACCAAATACCAGGAGTCCTTTGAGTAAATGCCAAATTCTCTATATTTCTCACAGAGCTGTTACCTTTCTCCCCCAGTTCTGACGCTTTTGTGGGCAGTAGTATTTGCCTCATTAGTCCAGGTGGTGTGGGTCTAATTATCTAATTAGAGTCTCACCTCAAGTGTCAATCAACCTGTTCTGCTATATTTCAGTGAACCCCAATCACAAGGAACATAGCATAGAAACATGTCATAGGTATAAACTGTTTTTTTATTGATGATAATCAAAAGAAATTCAATCAAAATATATTCAAAAGAGCTAGAACATAGGCTTCCACACTCACAACTTCTCCTAGAGCTAGACCACCCATAACCAATCTATATATAATTCCCAAAATCAGGAGTTCCCAAACACAATGCAGATCAGTCACTCACATGAGGAGCTGAAAGAGTCCCAAAAATTGAATTTAGCAAATGTCTCCAAAGTTTTTCCTCTTATGACCCAACTCTCACATCAGATTTCTTACCCAACCTCTCCAAGTGTCCCAATCAAGTCAATTTAGGATCTCAGGAACCTGGGCGACTCAGTGGGTCTCTGGCTCCTCCTCCAGGGTAAAAACCCAAATTTGAATTTAGGTCTGATTTCTCCAGTAGCTAATTTTCTTTCATGCCACTCCACTCTGACCACAGCTCTAACCCCTCCTACCTTGACCTTACCCCAACACTACCATCACCACCAGCTCAGGTACTCAGCTTTACCTTTGCAGTCTTATCACAGGCAAGTGAGGATTGGATCAGAACAGACTCTCTCCTGATCCTGATGGAGGGCTTGCCTTCTCTTTCTTCTCGGTCCTTGAAAAAGCCTTCACAAAAACAGTACCTTATGTTCTTTCCCAATCTTTTACTTCATCTCTTCCAGTAACTTCTATGAGTTTCTTGATTGCTGCCAATTCTAGCACCTATTTGAGTAATATGTTTTCACAATTTCATCATCCATCAGAATGAATATTGGCTAGGAAATCATACACTGAAACATTCTTCTCACATTAAACCTTGACTACCCCAGAAACCCTATGGTTGCTGTTGGGAAATGCTGTGAGTGTGGATGAAAGAGTCTTTTTCCACCAATCTTGGAACTCCAGTGGCCATCTGGTCCAACTTGTACATGAGATAATCTCCTCCATAGCTTACCTGACAACTAAGCACCTAGCCTACCTGGAACACTTACAATGAAGGGGAGCTTACTACCTCCAGAGGCAGCCTGTTCTCCTTTGGGATGGTTTTAACTGAGACTTTTTTTTTCTAACATAAAATCTAAATTCCACTTTGGGAGCACTCTGAGTATTAAGAATTTTTCCTAAATGTCAAACCTAATGGAGTCTCCTTTTTCAACATAAACCCATCTTTATGGTTCCAAATAGAATGACTCTTACCCCTCCGCCATGTTACAGGCTTTCAAAACCCTGAAGCATGTCAACAATAAGCATTTTTAATTGCCCACTATGTGCAAAGCAATATAAACTATGGATAGCTGGAAATATAAATACCAGATAAAATATGGTCTCTACCATCAAGTGTATTTTCTTATTATGAATGTATAACATTTATGCACATCAATAAGTACAATATAATTTGAGGAGTAACAGAGCACTAAAAACTAAAGGGATCAGAAAGGTTTCCTGTAGAAAGTGGAGCTTTAGTTGAGCTTGGCATGAAGCTAAATAATCGAGACAGAGGTCAGAAGGTAGTGCATTCCAGAAATACAGGACAGAGGTGTTGCGGAGGAAATGAAATGTTGACTTTGGGGAACATCAAGTAGATTAATTTGCTGCAGTTTATAGGGAATGAAGGGGAGTAAGGAGAAATGTCTAGAAAAGTAAATTGGAGCCAGATTGCTAAGGATTTCTAATGCCAAAACGAGGAGTTTATATTGTAACCTATAGGCAATAGGCATTCAGCAATGATGTTTGAGGAGAAGAAGGACATAATCAGACTTGCTTTAAGAAAATTATTTTGGCAACTCTGTTGAAAAGAGGAGAGACTGGAAGCAGGGAGACCATCAGGATGTTATGTAATAGTTCAGGTGAGAGGTGATAAGGACCCAAATTAGTGTTAACTGTATGAACATAGAGAAGGGGATATGTGAAAGAGATGATGTAAAGTTAGTTGTGACAAGACTTGGAATTATGGAGGTGAGGAAGAGTGAAGAGTTAAGGGTGTCAGTCATTTCCCAGTAGATTAATGGTCAAAGGATATGAACAGGAAGTTCTAAAAAGAAGAAATATAAACTATCAATAGCCCTATTGGGGAGAGGGGGAGCTATGTCACTAAAGTCAGAGTAACACAGATTTGAACAACTTTTGAGGTTCTATCTTGCATCCATCAGGTCTATGTGAAATTGTAAATTGGTCCAACCATTATGGAAAGCAATAATAGCATACCTCAATACTAGGCACTGCAGAAATCAAAAGCAAAGGGAAAAGACTCCTAAGTACAAAATATTTATATTTCACTGTAAGAAAGAATTTGAAACAAAGTATTTGTTAGTCAGTTGGGAAATTAATGGACACATTATGAAATGCAATTGTAATGGGCTATTATTGTATCATACGAATTATTATAAAATAAGAATATTATGGATTTACAGAAACTTGGCAAGTTTTATATGAACTGATGCAGAGTAAAATGAACATAACCTATTTATGCAATAATGTAAACAAAATTACTTCAAAAGGCTAAGGAACTCTAAACAAAGTGATTATAAATCATGGCTTCAGAAGTCTAATGATAAAGCATATTTCCCACCTCTTGGCAAAGAAGTGATAGACTAGAAGTACAAAATGAGATACATATTTTCATATATGGCCAATGTGTATGCTTGACTATATTTTTTATTAAAAGGAAGGATGTCTATTTAAAAGCATCAATTGAGTTAGTGAGTAGGCTCCAACCTACCTTCTCAGGAAAAAAAAGAGGAAAAGAAAAAAAGACAGTTGATCAAATATCTTTTTTTTAAAAATGCAAAAAAGAGGAGTAAGTTCAGAAAAGGACACAGAGTAGGACAGTTGTGATATCATTTTAAATTTAATATAAATTTAAAAGAAACTATATATGATAGAAACTCACCATTTCATATGCAATCTTCTTTTTCCTTTTCTTTGTATACTGAAATATTTGGGGTGAATAGGGTGTTCAGGGAGGACTAGAACCTCTGGTATGATGACATGACAAGCCCTTTTCAGGGCTGTTCATCCACCTTGGTGTCTACGTGACACTCAACTCTCACCTGTGGCTCCCAAAATATTGTAGCATGCTCAGTGGCCACAAACTGATAAAACCATCTAGTCAGATGAGCTAAATCAGGTTAAGGGTGACCAACAAGCCTTAAACCCATTGTTGAGTTAGGGAGATGTCTACCCCAAGCATGTGAAGCCTTCACCAACAGAATGGGCAAATGAGAATGATTTGTTTCAACAGCCACAAAGGCAGCTAAAGCAGGTATTGTGGATTGCTTAGTCAGACATTGAAGATGCCAAGGTCATCCACTGCATCCCAGACAGTTGTCTTGACTTTTGTCTGCCACTGGACTTCCTCAACTATCCAAGAGATAGTGAGACTGATGACTTTGTGCAATTCTGCCTCACTTCAATCCAATTCATACATGAGTCAAGACATTCCCCTGTGATGTCATTGGTCCTCTTTGAAAATGAAAGATGAACAACAACAACAATATTGAAGCATTTGTTTGTTGACATTTACTAGGTTTGTAATAAAAAGAAAAAAATTAAGGATCAAGGCTATGCCCACTAAATATTTTTTTCTCCTAACTAAACATCCCTCTTCAATCAGTTCTTAAAAGGTTATTCTTAGGGGAGGCTAGGTGGTGCAGTGAGTAGAGCATGGCCCTGCAGTCAGGAGGACCTGAGTTCAAATCCAGCCTCAGACACTTAACACTTATTAGCCATGTGACCTTGGGCAAGTCACTTAACCCTAACTGCCCTCCAAAAAGCAAAAAAAAAAAGTTATCCTTCTCTGTACAATTTTGTTTTGAGAACTTGCATGAGAATTTTGAGATACTTTTTAAGACAAGTAGAGACACGAACTTTAAGTCTTGCCCTCTCTATCCACTATGCCAAGCTGCCTCTCTGCCTTACAATTTTTAACGAGAAAAAAAAATTTCCAGGATAAATAGATAAAATGAATTTTTCCGTATTGAGAACATTCAAGGTCTATGAGCTCTACTAAAGTGATTGATGGATTCAAGACAGGGAAATAGGTCCATTGTCTTCCCCTTGTTCACATTTCTAATCTCTTACCGAATATGTTGTGGGGTAATGGTGAAAGTGTTGGGTTTTTAAATAATCTCGGTGATGCATCAAAAAGTGAAATAGTGAGAGGGAACTCCCCAGGTTGGTAGAATAGAAGCTTGGTTTATTGGTTAACACAAAAGTGCTATTAATGAAAACAGAAGAGAGGAATGAAACCCCATTAATAAGTGTCTTTTTTTTTTTTGGCTACAATTTAATGATGTATAGCACTGAAAGTGCTGACATTTAAAACAAAAAATTAATTGAGTAGAGACTTTCCTTGTTTGCCCCTCTTGTCCCTTCCCAGCTTGACAATGTCAGAATCTCTTAACAAACATTTGTGTAGCACCAGAAGATTTGGAAAATGCTTTAAGTATGTTTGTGATCTCAAGGGAAAAAAAAGTGAAAAGAAAATTCCAAAGCTTTCACGATGAAAAATGCTATCCACCTCCACAGAGAGAACGGATAAATTCTACTAAGTACAGACTGAAACCCTTTTTTTTTCACTTTATTTTTCTTGCTTTTTTTATTTTTCAACATGGCTAATATGGAAATATGTTGAATATGACTTCACACGTATCATGGATATCATATCATTTGCTTTCTTAATAGGTGGGGAGGGGCTAGAAGGAAGGAGAGAATATGCAATGGAAAATTTTTTTAAATTAATGCTAACAAAAATATGTATTTTTTAAATCTCATCTTAGTACAAGGGTCACCACCTCTGTTTTACATAATAGAAAACAAACTGGGAGTCATTCAGTAACTTGTCACACAGCTAGTAAGTAATATAGTCAAGACTTGAATCTAAGTCTTGTGATGTCAGGTATAATGCTCTAGAGTAAATAGTCCCATTTATTGCTGCCATATCAAGAAAGTAGAAATCAAAAGCGTCTACTTTCCAAGTGCATCTGTAGGGGCCATGTTATCTTGCTGCCTCTTTCATTTTCATTTATTGCTTGATTTCATGGATAAGTTTTGAATATGCTAATGTACAAAGCATTATGATATAAAACTAAAGGGCTTTTCTCTGTTCTCAGCTTTCTGAACCTCCCTACAGCCTTGGACCTTTTCACCCACTTCTTTAATATTCTTTTCTTTCTGGCTTTTCCTGACACTGTTTTCTCTGGATTTTATTCTTACTTTCTTAACCATGCCTTAGTCTCCCTTGCTAGAACATCATCAACATCCACCCAAACTCCAAGAGGCCCCAAAATTTGTCCTGGACCTTCTTCCATTTTTCCTCCCCGCTATCACTTGGTGACTTCATCAGGCCACACAGATTGAATTATCATCTCTGTGCTGATGGCTCATAGATCTATTTATCCAGCCCAAGTGTCTCTCCTGAACTTCCATCACAGATCACAAACTTCCTTTGAGACATTTCAGACTGGATGTCCTATAAGCATGTCAGACTCAACATGTCAGGAATAGAACTCATCATCCTTTCCTTCAAACCCCATCCCTTTTCCATCCTCCTTTTTCCTGTCAAGGGTATGACTGTCTTCCAAGTTATCTGCAACCTGAGTATCAATAATTCTCAACTTCTCACTCTCACTCACCTCATGTATCCAGCTGCCACATCTTCTTGTTCTTCCTCCCAAACATCTATTGCATCTCTTTTCTTTTCTCCACTCAAACATTCACAACCCTCATTCAGGTCCTGATCACCTTGGTGCTTTGGACACAACAGCCTCCTAATTGGTACCCCTGCCTCAAGAGTCTTCCTATTCTAATCTATTCTCCACACAGTTACCAAAGTACTTTTCTTAAAACAGGTATGACCTTGCCATTCTCCTACTCCTTGGTACTTCCCAGTGGCTTGAAGTACACTTAACTAGTTATGTTACTTTGGGTGAGATGTTCAACCTCTGTTGCCTCAGTTTCCACAATTGTAAAATGGGGATAATTATAGCATCTTCCTCCCAGAGTTGTGAGGATCAAATGAGATAATGTTTGTAAAGGGATTAGCACAGTGACTGGAACATAGTAGATGGCATATAAATTGCAGTTAGTATTATTAGACAAAAACTGATACACAATGCCAACATAAGAACTGTCTCTCTGAATTCCCTTTAAGCCTCAAATTTCATAAACTTTAATAGTGACAGCTGGATCACTGTTTTATTTGAACCCAAAGTAAAATTGATTTTTTCTCTAAAAAATTGTAACATTTGTTCTTATTTTAGGCATTTTAAAAATTGCCATATTCATTTCCATAATCATTATATTTTCAATAATTGCAATTTCTCTTCTGTTTTAGTAGTATATTAAACTGCTTATGTTGGGTCTGGAATGGAGGATTTAGCTATCTCAGTATCTAGAATGTACTTACAGAGCAGATGTTCACCACGGTCCTAAAGCTGTCAGAAACTGATACCATTAATCCTAATTACATGGTCTTCCCAGATGTGAAAGAGCCAGGTGAAGCTGTAAACCATTTCCTGTGTAAAAATGATCTTCTCAAGCACAATCCAACATGACTGAAAGTAGCACTTTTCAGAACTGTTAAGAGTACTCGCCTTGTTATGTGGCCTTTGGCCATACTCTGAGAAAACATTTCTAAATACAAATGTACTCCTTTCTTTCCCTTAGCCCAAATCTCCCAAATCTCATTTTATTCTTTGACTTAAATTTTCAGTGTGTTTGATGCTGCCCAAAACAATATGAAAGGTTCCCGGGCCACTAAAAAATGCTGGAATTGGTTTGGGATTACACTTTTCATTTTTGCTTTGTTGTCTTTTTTTCTTTTTTTAAATGCTGTCTCAATTTATTTCCACCCACCATGCACTCAGAGATAGAATGGTGCAGTAATGGGAAAGGTAATCAGGAGAGAGCTGGTATTGAGTCTTACTTCTGAGATTTACTGTCTCTGTAATCCTTAACCTTCCTCTCTGAGCCATCATTTCCTTGTCTGCAAAATAGGAATTGTAATATCTCTAATATCTCTAGTAGTAGCCTCACAGAATTGCTAGAAAGATCAAATGTGACCATGTATGTAAAAAACTGTGTAAATCCTACAGTTTGACTTATATTTAATATCTGTACTTTATAATCGAATATTAAAATCCTATAATGCTGTTCTGAAAACTAGTGGAACAGGGGAAAGAGAGCATCTGGCCTGGAGTCAGGAACACTTGAGCTCAAATCCCACCTGTGACACTAGCTGTGTAACTTTGAGCAAGACACTTAACCTCTTTTGCCTTGGTTTCTGCAACTGTAAAAATAGGGATAATAATGGCACCTACCTCCCAGGGTGTTGTGAAGATCAAATGAGACAATATTTGTAAAGGGCTTAGTACAATGCCTGGAACATATTAGAAAGCATATAAATGACAACTATTATTATTAGTGTATTAGAATAATAATAATGGGGCACAGTGAAGATGGTGGAGTCAAGATGACAGGACTTCTGCAGGGATCCTGCTCCCACCTCCTCCAATTCATGTAAAAAATGACTCTAAAAAACTTTGGAGCTATAGAACCCACAAAATGACAAGCTAACCTCCCACTGAAGACAATCCAGCAGGCTGGCAGGAAGGAGACAGCACAGTACTCTGGGAGCCAAGCCCAGCCCCACAGGAGCCCAAGGTTTTAGCCTCAGGGTGGCCACAACCAGCCGCTGACAGGAGGGACTTCAGATCACCAGGAGCTGCAGCCATTTCCAGAATTATCAACACATAGATGCTAAGGACAAAGTGAGAGGTCAGTGCAGTGTGGACTTTGGGAGTTTGGGAGAGCAGTTTGGCCTTAGCCTCCAGGGTGAGAAGGGGCTGAGGCATGGCAGCTGTCCAGCCACTGCCATATGGCTGCTTCAGAGCTCTGGGCCTGTGGATTGTAGGGGAACCAAGTGATCTGAGGTAATCACTCTTGCTTTAACCTGCTTAGATCTGGATCACTATCTGGGGGGAGGTCCTGGGGTGCATGACCAGTGTGCCAGAGCATGGGGAAGCTTCAGAGAGGGCAGCCAACTAATAGCTCCAGCAGCTGAGAAAAGCCCAGTGATTGGGACAAAGCTCCTCCCTCTGGTAACAGAGTTCTACTGTGGCAAAAAGCTCAAAAGTCAAGTAATTGAGTGGCAACATGAGCAAGTGAGGGAAGCAAGGCAAGCACAGCGGCCCGACTTTGGATTCCTTTTTTGGGGACAAAAAGGATCGGGGCATGAAACAGGAGAAAGACAGTGAAGTCAGAACTCCTGCACCAAAAGCTTCCAACAAAAGAATAAGCTGCTTATAGGCCATAGAGGAGCTTAAGAAGGATTTTGAAAACAAAATAAGAGTAGTGGAGGAAAAATTGGGTAGAGAAATAAGAATGATGCAAGAAAAATAGGAAATGAGAGTCAACAATCTGACTGAAGAAAATAACACCTTGGAAAATAGACTAACTCAAATGGCAAAAGAGGCTCAAAAAGGCAATGAGGAGAAGAATGCCTTAAAAAGCCCAATTTGCCAGATGGAAAAAGAATCTCAAAAGCTCACTGAAGAGAATCATTCCTTCAGAATTAGATTGGAGCAAATGGAAGCTAGTGACTTTGTGAGAAATCAAGATACTATTAAACAGATCCAAACAAATGAAAAAATAGAAGGCAATGTGAAATATCCCATTGGAAAAACCATTGACCTGGAAAATAGATCCAGGAGAGATAATTTAAAAATTATCAGAGTACCTGAAAGTCATGATCAAAAAAAGAACCTAGAAATCATCCTTCAAGAAATTCTTAAGGAAAATTGCTCTGATATTTTAGAACCAGAGGGCAAAATAGAGGTTGAAAGAATCCACCTATCGCCTACTGAAAAAGATCCCAAAAAGAAAACTCCTAGGAATATTGTAGCCAGGTTCTGGAGTTTCCAGATTAAGGAGAGAATATTACAAGCACCCAGGAAGAAACAATTTGAATATTATGGAAACACAATCAGGATAACACAGGATCTGGCAGCTTCTACACTGAGGGATCAAAGGTCTTGGAATATGATATTCTGGCGGTCAAAGGAGCTGGGATTAAAACCAAGAATCACCTACCCAGCAAAACTGAGTATCATGTTTCAGGGGAAAATATGGTCATTCAGTGGAATACAGGACTTTCAAGCATTCTCAAGGAAAAGACCAGAGTTGAACAGAAAATTTGAAATTCAGATACAAGAAGCAAGAGAAGCATGAAAAGCTAAACAGGGAAAAGAAATAATAAGGAACTTATCAAAGTTGAACTACTTACATTCCTACATGGAAAAATAATTGTAACTTATGAAACTTTTCTCAGTATGAGAATAGTTGAAGGGAATAGAAATGTGTATATATATATGTATGTATATGTATACATACATATATATGTCTATATAGGAGGGTATATGGGTGTATGAATACATATGTGTATGTTTATATGTGTACAGGTACACATAGAGAGAGGGCACAGGACCAATTTAAGAGGAAGGGATGATACTTAAAAGGTGAAATTAAGAGATAAGAGAGGAATATAATGAGAGGAGATGGGGAGAGATAGAATGGGGTGAATTATCTCACATAGAAGAGGCAAGGGAAAACTGTTACAATGGAGGGGAAAACAGGAAGGTAAAACAGAATAGAGTCAACCTTATTCTCATTGAATTTGGATTAGGGAGGGAATGACATACACACTAAATAGGGTATCTCAGGAGAGTAGGGGGGAAGGGGATGAGGAGGGGATGATGGAAGCAAGGGCAGACTGGGGGGAAGGGAAGTTGGAAGCACCTACTTTTGAAAAGGGACAGGATCAAAGTAGATAATAGAACTAGTGGGGGGGTGGGATAGGATGGGGGGAAATATAGTCACTCTTTCACAACATACCCACTATGGAAATGTTTTGCGTAACTACACATGTACAATCTATATTGAATTGCTTATTTTCCCAATAAGGGTGGGTGACAAGGGAGGTAGGGAAAGAATCTGGAATTCAAAGGTTTAAAATCAAATGTTTAAAATATATTATTATTGCTATTGTTATTATTATTTTACATGTAACTGGGAAATAAGATATACAGGCACTGGGGCATAGAGATCCACCATGCCCTATTCGAAAATTGGAGAGGGTATGGGAGAGGATATAGGAGAGAGCAGATTGGGGGAGGGGATATTCAATGGGATCACAGTTTTGGAGTGGTGGGTAGGGGAAAAACGGGGAGAAAATTTCTAACTCAAAATCTTGTGGAAATGAATGATGTAAACTAAAAATAAAAAAGGATTGAATACAAAAAAATAATGATGATGTTATTGTTCTAATAATAATAAACATGCTTATATATCTCTTTAAGATCTGCAAAATGCTTTGCAAATTTATCTCATTTTAGCCTTATAATAACCATGGGAGACAGGTTCTATTGTTATCCCCATTTTACAGACAAGGAAGCTAAGGCAAATAGAGGTTAAGTGACTTGCCTAGGGTCACAGAGCTATTAAGTATCTGAGGTCAGATTTGAACTCCTGACTCCAGGACCAATACTCTATCCACTTTGCCACATAGGTACTTCTCAATAAATAATAATGTAAATAGTTAATATATAGCACTTTCTATGTGCCAGGTACTTCTAAGAGCTTTACAATTATTATTTCACTTCATCTTCACAACAACTCAGGGAGCTAAGTGCTATTGTTATACCCATTTTACAGATAAGGAAACTGAGGCAAACAGAGGCCAAGTGATTTGCCCAAAGTCACACAGCTAGTAAATATCTGATGTCAGAGTTGAAGTTGTCTTCCTTACTCCAGACCAGGGTTCTATCTACTGTGCCACATAATTGCCTCTCAACATAAAAAGGATTTCTCGTTTATTTGAGGTTTATCACAGGGGCAGAAAAAAATCAACATATTCTATATCAAAAGCAGGAATGGGCTATCAACAGACAAGCATCCCACCATCTCCCTATTTCCCAAGGAATACCTATTCAGGTCTCATCAGTAAGTGAGAGGTTTGGAAGGAGTTGTTCTTGGAACCACCTACAAAAGAGAAGTCATAAGACCCTGAATCTGTTAAGAGTTTGGAGAAGCAATCTAGAAAACATCTAGGAACAGAAAATGAACCAAAGAACCAAGAAATGTTCCTAAATGAAGAAAGTACACTGCCAGGGATGGGCATGCCATTTGGTGATTTTTAACAAGCCACTCCAGTCATTAAAGTTAAAGTTAATTTAATTTTTGGTTCATCCAGCTAGAGTCCTTGATAAGGTCAGTGAACTTTCTAGTTCAGCCACATTTTCTTCTGTCTGTTCCTAGCCTACAGATAGGGCCGCAACTACAATAATTCCTCGTGGAACAACCAGTTTGATTTTAGTAAGGATTACCAGCAAAGCAGATTATTAGTTAAGAAGCTATTCGAGGCTAATCTTCTGAATTCAATCCATTACCTTCCCCCCAAGCTGCTAAAGGCATCTTCTGCTTTTTGCACTGAGAAGGAAGTTGAAGCTGCTCCTTCAGCTACAGGATATCTTTGACCACATCTGACTTTGCAACAGCGTAAAGACCTTGGTTGCCCTTGGTAAATGCACTATGCCAGCTGTTGCTACAAAGATCTTTCATTGCTTTGCCGTTATTGTTTTTTTTTCAATCCCTTGTCATGTAGGGATCATATGGGCTTCAGAAAAACTACTATAACCTTTTCCATTCAAATAATTAAATAATGGAAACACAATCCCCTTTTGAAAGAAAAGGAAAGTTATTTTTTTTTCAATCCCCACACCACAGGAAAGGTATTCAAGATGTGAGTTGAGCTTTGTTGCAGAAGGGTAAACCAGTGATGAAGATCCAGAAAGAAGTGACATTAGCAGAACATAAGCATGAGGAAAGGGACGTGAAAAATTATAAAAGAAAACTGAGTAGAAAGAACTTTGTGTACTGAAAATGAGGAGGAAGCAAATTAAATAGCAAACTCTTTTCAGGATTCACTGTTAGTAGATTAATAACAAATAACCCACAGTATATCTAGACAAACAAGGAGAGCTTTTTTTTTTTAAAAAAGGACTGTCTTGTTTAAATGGCTTCATTTAGGAATGGAGCACAATCCTTGAGCAGCCTCAGGAAAGATTTTAAAGTTGAAATAAAGCCAGCTGTTGAAGGGAGCTGTAATGTAGTGTAATCTAATGATAGAAATTATGAAAATAAGGATTCTTGTGGGCTTTCAGTCAATTCATTGGGCACCTTGGAACTGTGGAGCAGGAACAAGAATGAAACAGGAAAAAAACTGCAAGTAACTAAATAAAACTTTTGTATATAAGATATGAAACTTCAAAACTATGTTCCTGGGAAAACATTTCTAAACTCCTAAAATCCAAAGAATTTCAGTGAATTCAAAATGGAAATCCTTAGCATATTCATGTAAAGGAGATATCCTCAAAACTAAATAAAATAAGGATAGTTCATAGTCAAGAAATGTTTGTTAAGAACCTACTATGTGCTGGGCATGGTGTGCTAAATGTTAGAGATATTAATATGCCCTCAAGGAGCTTATACATCTAATGGGGGAAGACACACCAAAGAAAACTGAAAAGGGAGGAAGGAAGAGGGGAGGTGCCTGGCACCGGATGGAGAAATCAAAGGAAGTCCAAATGAGTGCAGCCAGTGGGGACACGAAGAGATGTCAAAGATCTCATTTATCCCCACGCTAGTGGCAAGCACATACGTAAAGGACACATATATAGCCCTGAGTAATGAGCTAATTTTTTCTTCTTTGAGCTGTGAAGTCTTCCTACCAGACATGTTTACCTTAGCTAAGGTTGAAATTCTGTCAGGCCAGGAAATAAAGTCTATAAAATTTAGAATTTTTGTTGCATGGAATTTTTTTTTCTGCAGGTGACCCAAATGACCATGAAAAGAGTCATGGTGGACCAATGATGGCTACAGGATTTTACCAAGCACTAGAAGGGATTTAAATGTATCATCTAGAAAAAATATGACAGAGAAGGCCTGGTAATTATGCATTAAAGTGAAGGATAATAGATGGAACACAAAATTTATGCATTGGTAACCATGGAGTAATGGAAGAACCAGAGAAAAGTGTCCTGTAATTTGGGCAGATCTTCTCCTGAGGCTTTATGGAAAGATATAGACAAGAATAACAGAATTGAGAGATGGCATGAATGGGTGGCGATCTGTACCACTGGCTCAGATAATCAAGAGTACATGGGCTGTTGTATAATGAAAATGACCAAACCAGGCCCCAAAAAGAGAAGAATGAATGAAAGAAGAAGAGTTTATTAAACACTGACTACTTACAAGGCACTGAGCTAAGTGCTAGATGGAGATACAAACAAAAACAAGACAGCATTTGCTCTCAAAGAACTCAACATTTTAATAGGGTGAGACAACATATATAGGTTTTGGCTGAGATGAAAGGAGAAAATGTGCCTCCTCCCCTTTTTCTTTTTTCTTTTCTTTTGTTCTTAATATGTTTCCTTTTTTTATGAACTTAAATATCCACAAACATGAACCTTTCAATATACAAAGGTCACAAAGAGGAGTGTATATGAAATTGTAAACTTCTATTGTACACTGTTTTTTAAAGAGTACCACAGCGGCCTGCTAAAAAAAATCTTTAACAACCAGCTCCCCACCCCACCAAGTCCCAAGACATACTTTTAAGTTCAATGTGCACTAATAATTTTTTAAAATTAATTTCTTAAATCTAAATGATTCAAATTCTGATTTATAGTAGCGTCTGAGGTATAAAGGTTAAAAATTTGACAATCAGTCTTTACAAAGTCAGTTCAGCTGGCTCCACACCCCTGAGTGTACATTAAATTTAACATAATTATAGTGTAGCCCCAAGGATCATAACCTTAAGCCCACATTCTGATAAGGTAGATTTAAAAAGCCTCAAGTTTATAGCCACCTAGGTGGCATAGTGCCTAGAGTTCTGGGCCTGAAGTCAGGAAAACTCATCTTCCCGAGTTCAAATTTGGCCTCAGACACTTCCTAGCTGTGTGACCCTAGGCAAGTCACTTAACCCTGTTTGCCTCAGTTTCTTATCTATAAAATTAGCTGTACCACTATTCCAAGAGAAGAGTTGTACACAAATGAATAACAACAACAAAGCTCCTAGTGATTTGGACATTGGAAATGTAGTTATGAAACATGTATGACTCATGTTGGTGCCCCCGGTTAAAGTGAAAATTCTCTAACAATGGGCTAGAGGGTTGGAATACTGGTCCTGCACTAAGACAAGTCACTCCGTCCTGTGTGGCTCCTTGAGCTGTCCCATGCCTTCATGCTGTTAACAAAAGACCATGAGATAATGCAAAGGACAAGGTGCCCTACAAGTGTTTATAAGAAATAAGATGAGATCAGTCAGATGCAGTCTTTAACCAAGTCACACCTCTCTGAAGGAAGACAGGAGGTGGTGATCAGAACTATCACGGCTTCCATTTCTGCTTTCTCCTCAGTGCTCCAAACATCTGAGTGATCCATCAAGGTTAAAACAAAACAGAACAAAACAAAAAATCTCATACTTTATCATTTGTCTCTTTAACCTTCACTTCTCCAAGTCTTCCTTGGAGGCTCAAAATTGAGTTAGGGAACTGCAAATGTCACTCACTGCCACTGGCCATGTGGTAAAGATGCTGCAGCATAAAGTCATGGTACCTCGGTCCTCTCTTCTCCTTCTCAAGACAAGCTTCAAATGCCCACTATTGGGGAAAATCCCTCCCTTCAGTCGTGATCTTTCATTAGCTTCTTCTCTTCCGAGCATGAGAAGAAATCCAGCTCCCAAAGTCCTCAGTACTGGGCCAAGGCTCCCCTTTAAGGCAGCCAGACTAGGCCTTACTAGAAGTACTATCACAGGAACAAAACTATCCTGCTTGTCTAGGCTCCCTTCTGAATTTCCCTCTCTTTTCTTCTAAGTGTTAATATTTCATTTATTCTTCTATTCCTATTTTTATTGTATCACTAACACTAGTTACCAACCTTCCTACAACTTTTCCTTGTGTGCAACACACACGCATAAACACACACACACCACAATAGAAGCCTTCTCTTATAACAAATATAGTCTTGCTAACAAGTATAGCAAAGCCTTCCTACTTTTCTTTGAGTATGAAATATTGCATATACAGTCAGACTAGGTTTATGTGTTAGTTAGTTGTGCTGAACGGATTTTGTTTTCTTTTTAAAAAATTCTTTCTTATTATGTAATCTGAATCCCAATCTCATTGGTATGGGACTCTCCTTATTAGTTGAGATCAATGCCTCAAAACTCTGTGTGGGTCAAACTCCAGTCTTCTTTGGTGCTGCATTTCTTCAGGCTTCTCTGGCTTCCAGCTTCAGGAGAGAAGATGGATAATGCCAACCCCACTTAAGGTTACTAAAGGGAGCATAAGACCCAGGGAAGAAGCTGACATGAGAGAAACTAAAAACTTCCATCATTTCTCCATCCCCAGATTGCTACACTAGAGACTTTAGGGAATTTACCCTTGAGTGAGATCTGTCTTGGGACTGTCTTGGTTGAGCTGAGTTAATTTGCACCCAAAGGGAGAACTCTTTCACTTAGTATTATCTGATATATATTTTCTCTAAACAAAGAACTATGAAAACCGCAAGATACTATATAAATGTCAACTTATTTGGAGGGCAATGGAAAAGGGCTATATAGGACTAGATTTGATTATTGTTGGAACGTAATATCTGATGCATGTCACTTGTTATAATAATAATTTTATTGAGGAGTCTTTCTTCAATGAATTTACTGAAGTGTCATTTGTGAACTAGTACATTTGAAGAATCCCACAATTCAAAAGGAATTCCTTTTATTTGAACTCTTCATGGGGAATACTCCCTGGGACAAGTCAACGTTAGAGATCAGTGGTTCCCAACATTTTTTGCTCTGTGAATCACTTTTAATAGCAACCAAAATATGTTATAAACCTCCAGGGTAATTTAATATACTACTCATAATATTCTTGCAGATTTATTTATTAAAAACAATAGCTGCAATGATGAATTTTGTTCTCAAAAGCTCCAAATTAAAATGTATACTATTTAACTCTGATTGTAAAACGTAAAATTTTATCCTACGTGTAACTATGAAAACTCCAAATATAAAACTCTAAGATAATTACAAATATTTTATATGGGACATTCAGTAAGAAGTTTAAAAGAAATAATCTAAATTATTTCTTTTTTTCTCATGAAAGTATACATGTGAATTTTATTTTATTATAGGAAATATGACTTATGTGGAGTAATAGCTATAGGATTATAGAATTTTCTTTGTATTTCTATAGTTATAGAAACTGTGCAAGTTTAAAATTCAGGACATTTATTTTACTTTACAGTTCCTTCACTTCATTAGATATCTCATGGAAAGCAGTCCTCTATCTGTTACTATGATACACAATTTTAATATTGAAATATACAGAATTAGACACATTATCATTATTATTAAAATAAATAGAATATTTCCTTCTTGATATTATATTTTGAAAAGGGAATATTAAGTTTTCCACCTGCCATATTAATAAAATTTTGATATTTCTGGTGGACTTTTGGGCCATATTTTATGATCAATAGAAATGGTTTTCCAAGAAGTACGATGGTATGCAATAGCAGCCTCATAGAAAATTATTTCCATAATTTCTCTTTGACTATTTGTCATCACTATTTAGTTGGTTTGAAGACATATAAATTAAGGCAGATGTTTTGAGATTCTTTCAAAGGGCAATTAGAATAACCTCTTTCAGAATATTAAAGAGTCAGACAAAGTATCAGTATGTCTCTTTAAGAATAAAAGCATTTACTCTAAAATTAATAGCCAAAGAGAGAAAACTATATTTCCAAAATGACAGCTTTATCCATGTAGAAATTATGAAAATGTGGCCCAAAGTTTTTCTAAACATCAACACAATTTACATGGTATTTGCAGTTATTTCCCTACTAAGTAAGCATCTTTAAAACACATTATAGGGTTATTCTTACAAACATATTTCTCAGTGTTTCAGGACCATACATTACAAAATAAAATTTAGAAAAAATACTCTGGAAAACGTAAAAAGGGAGACATGAAGACTAAAGTGATGCTACGCCTATAGGGTAAAAACTTCATTTGGATGGTTCGAAAAAATTCTTTGACACTGATGGCAGTCTCTAAACCTTTACATGAGTTTTATTACATGCTTTTAAAGTAAAATGCATAACAAAACACTTAAGATATTAGGACTGGCCATCAGCTTCAAGGTTGCTTTCTGAGCTTGATATGTGTGGTATACAAGAAAGAGGAGAATGTTTCCTGAATTTAGAAGGTAGGACTATATAACCTTAAATCAAACAGTAGACAAAGATGGAGATGATGGGGTAATATCACCTTACTCTTCTCTTGCCAGGTAATTTTATTCCCCATGGGAATGTGATTAGCTTTGCATGAGAAAGTAGAGCATTCCAGTCCTGCTACATAGAACATCAACTCTTCCTGAATGCCATGTTCTAACAAAGCATGCTTTTACCTAAAGTCCATTAAGCAAAAAACAAACAACAACAACAACAATAACAGCAACAACAAAAACAACAA
This sequence comes from Petaurus breviceps papuanus, assembly GCF_028583685.1. Classification (NCBI taxonomy): domain Eukaryota; kingdom Metazoa; phylum Chordata; class Mammalia; order Diprotodontia; family Petauridae; genus Petaurus; species Petaurus breviceps. The sequence continues at coordinate 76,572,724 of NW_027186304.1, read as the reverse complement.
ACAACCCACACCCCCATCACACTGCTGAAAATATTCTATAGGTTGTGTTAAGGAAATACCAGGAGCTACAAAGATATTGAAAAACATCTGAACAAAATTTAGAAATGGTGTTTATCTTTTGGGAATGGGAGCTTGTTCCAAAGCCTTCTGATGAGAAAGCATATTTGAAAAAAACATTTCTTTAGAGCATTAATCTAGAGTTTTCTGAAACTATCCCTATCTCTACCTATCACCTCTTTCTCTTTCTATCTCTATATCTACCTTTTAAAACTGACTGGAATTGTTTAAATTCAAACTTTGGGCAGCAGACTTCCACATTTTAATGCCACATATTTATTCAAAGTAGCAGAAAAGTAACAACTTTGTAACAAAATATACATGTTAAACCGAAAAAAAAACACCAACCTTTAGAAATGTGGGCAATGGTAGTATTTGCTTGTGGGGGTTGTCAGTAATTTTAGACACTATACAGTTCTTGTTCTGAGGGGTACTGCTAAAGTGCCTTGCCCTCAGATGTCAGAAGGACCAAAGTCTTGCTGTATTGGCTGACTCCTGTTTTGTTAAAGGCCTTGACTCGAGCACTGTATGTGCTGTTGAAGTGATGACTGTCCACTGTGCATATTGTTTCCTTACCAACATACACCTCCTTCTCATGCTTCTCTTGCTTCTTGTGTCTGAGTGTCACATTTTCTATTCAACTCTAGTTTTTTCAGCAAGAATGTTTGAAAGTCCTCTATTCCACTGAATGACCATATTTTCCCCTGAAACATGATACTCAGTTTTGCTGGGTAGGTGACTCTTGGTTTTAATCCCAGCTCCTTTGACCTCCAGAATATCATATTCCAAGCCCTTCAATCCCTCAGTGTAGAAGCTGCCAGATGCTGGGTTATCCTGATTGTGTTTCCACAATATTCAAATTGTTTCTTCCTGGCTGCTTATAATATTCTCTCCTTAATCTGGGAATTCTGGAACCTGGCTATAATATTCCTAGGAGTTTTCTTTTTGGGATCTTTTTCAGGAGGCAATAGGTGGATTCTTTCAACCTCTATTTTGCCCTCTGGTTCTAAAACTTCAGGGCAATTTTCTTTGAGAACTTCCTGGAGAATGATTTCTAGGTTCTTACTTTGATCATGGCTTTCAGGTAGTCCAATAATTTTTAAATTATCTCTCCTGGATCTATTTTCCAGGTCAGTGGTTTTTCCCATGAGATATTTGATATTTGACAATGAGACATTGCCTTCTATTCTTTCATTTGTTTGGATCTGTTTAACAGCATCTTGAGTTCTCATAAAGTCATTAGCTTCCATTTGCTTCAATCTAATTCTGAAGCAAAGATTCTCCTCAGTGAGCTTTTGAGATTCTTTTTCCATCTGGCAAATTTAGCTTTTTAAGGCATTCTTCTCCTCGTTGCCTTTTTGAGCCTCCTTTGCCATTTGAGTCAGTCTGTTTTTTGAGGTATTATTTTCCTCAGTCAGGCTGTTGACTCTCATTTCATAATTTTCTTGCATTGTTCTCATTTCTCTTCCCAATTTTTCCTCCACTTCTCTTATCTGTTTCTTAAGGTTCTCTGTGGCCTGTAACCAGCTCATATTTTCCTTTGAAGCTTTTGGTGCAGGAGTTCTGACTTCACTGTCTTCCTTCTGTTCCATTCTTTGCTCCTTTTTGTCCCCAAAATAGGAGTCTAATGTTGGAATCTTCTGTCTGCTTTGTTTTCTTTGCCTGGTCATGTTGCCCCTCAGTCACTTGACCCCTGGGCTTTTTGCCACAGTAGGACTCTGACACCAAACAGGGGAGCTTTCTTCCCAAACACTGGAGTTTTCTCAGCTGCCGGAGGTATTAGATGGGTGCGCTCTCTGAGGTCTCCACATGCTGGACACACACTCCAGGACCTCCACCCTAGACTGCAATACAGATCCCAGCAGGTTAAAGCAAGAGAAATTACCCCTCAGACTGGTGCTTGGTCCCCCTACACTCTGCAGGCCAGGAGCTGAAGCTGCCAGGTGGTGCTGGCTGGCTGTGCCGGTCTCAGTGCCTTCTCGCCCCGGGGGCAAAAGCCACTCACTCCCACTTACTGGGTCCCAAAGTCCAGACTGCACTGACCTCTCACTTTGTCCTTTGCATCTATGTGTTGATAAATCTGGAAACGGCCTCGGTGTGGGGCTGGGCTCAACTCCCAGAGCACTGCTCTGGCCAATTCCTGCTGGCCTGCCGGGCTGTCCTCAGCAGGAGGTTAGCTTCTCTGTGTCATTTTGTGGGTTCTGCAGCTCCAAAGTTTGTTTAGAGTCCCCTTTTTACATGGATTGGGGAAGGTGGAAGCCGGAGTAGTAGGGAGGTCCTGCTTCTACTCTGCCATCTTGACTCCACACCACCCCTCCCTCCAGTATGCTCTAAATTATTTCTAAAAGAAGTACAAATGAGATCTCATATGCTTCCTAATATCTTCAAGACTTAATATTAAATTTATTTTACAAATTTTTTGAATATGCCTAGCATTTTAGTGAAATAAGTTACAACTTGGAAATGTTTAATATAATATAATCATCATATATAAATTTTTTTTCATTGTTGTACTTTTTCTATTTGAACAAAGTCTTGCAATCTTTGGTTTAACACCAGACACACACAATCTTAAATTTGGGTTTGCATTAAATTTATTTATGTGTTTTGATTTAAAATAAGAATCAAGTAAAAATTCTCACTCACAAAAATTTGTGAGTGATATTTCACAAGTTCACTTGCTGAAAGATGGAAATTAATTTTTATTTTTATGCACCCTAAACAATAAAAAATGAATAACTAGCTGTAATATAAAATGTTTACTTTTCTACTGGCTAATGATAAACTGTATTAAATTATAAATGTACTTAAAATGTAATTACATTAATTTTTAACCCTGTTGATATATAAATTTACCCTTATAAAGGGAGATTTTTTTTTCAGAAGGAACTTTTTTCTTTTGTACCATTGGCATACTACCTACACTCAACAGAAACTCTACTGGACTACTTACCAGTATGACTAACCAGTAAATTTGAAAATCTGCCAGATGGAGCCAAAATGGAACAATATAGGCAGCAATTCTCCCAACATTTCCCTCCAAACAATTTTAAAATAACTCCTCAAATCAAATTTTGGAGCAAGCCAAGCCAACAAAAGTTCAGAGTGACACATTGTTACAGCCAAAGACAACTTAAAAGGTTGGCCAGAGAGGACTGTGACACTGGGCTGGGGGCTGGCCTGGAGTTAGTAGAAGCACCAGCCTCAGAGATAATCATGTGGCAGCAGTGGCAGCAGAAGAAGCAGCAGAAGTAGCAGTAACAACTTCGGAAGCTCTCTTCCCAGAGATGGTAAGAGGGTCAAACAACTAGTCAGAAAGAGATTATAGGGGACCCTTTTCTGGCACTGGTAGCAGCTGGCTCTGATTAGCAACTATTCCTCACAAGCCTTCTGGGTCAATTTCAGGATGGAGAGGAGTGCTTGTATTGGAAACAAGGGATCTGGTCACAATTCCAAAAGGAACACTAGCATTTCATGTTGCAGGAGAACAGGAGCTCTTCCTGGATAAAGACTGGAGCACAGACCAGGAAAGCAATGACCACCCCTTTCCCCAGATCACACTACCTTGGAAGCACTGAAAACTTGCAAACTCATGAACTAGCTCTAAAAACAGCAATATAAAAAAAGTCTAAAGCTCAGGACAGTGTTTTCCCGCCCCCAGGTTAGCAAAGCTTAACTTTAACATAAAATCCAAAGTAAAAAATAGGTGGAAAAAATGAACAAATGACATAAAAGAACTTAACTATAAAAAGCTACTATGGTGGCAGGGAAGATCTTAAACTCAGAAGAACATAAACAATATAAAAATAGCTACAAACAAAGCCTCAATGAAAAGTGCTGATTGGACCCAAACCTAACAAGAATTCCTGGAAGAGTTAAAGAAAAGATAAGAGTAGAAAAATGGGAGGAGGAAAAAAATGGGAGAAGAAATGAGAATAATGCAAAACAATTATTACTAGAGAATTCACAGTGTGGTAAAAGAGTATAAAAATCCTGAAGAAATATTAACTTAAAATAACACATTTAAAAACAAAATAGACCAAATGAAAAGGAGATAGAAAAATTCTTGAAGGAAAGAACAACTTGAACAGCAGAATTAGCCAAATAGAAAAAGAAGTACAAAAACTCACAGAAGAAAATAATTCCTTAAAAATTAGAATTGGGCAAGTGGAAGCTAATGATTCCATGAGACATCAAGAAACAATGAAACAAAGTAAAAAAGAATTAAAAATAGAAGAAAATGTGAAATATCTCATTGGAAAAACAACTGACTTGGAAAATAGAACAAGGAGAGATAATTTAGTAATTTTTGAAACTATCTGAAAACTAAGATCAAAGAAAGAGCCTAGACATCATATTTCAGAAAATTATAAAGGAAAACTACCCTGATATTTTAGATCCTGTGAGGGTAAAATAGAAATGGGAAGAATATACTGATCACCTTCTGAAAGAATGGAATGAAAACTCCCAGAAATTTTTATTATAACCAAAGTATATATGTAACCAAAAATTATATAGTATATATAAATAGATATAAATATATATGTTATATAGTATATATGTGTATATGTGTGTGTTTATATATGTACATATATATATATACACACACACATATATTATAACCATAGTAAATATTATGTTATAGACTAATTATAGCCAGACTCTCAGGTCAAGGAGAAAATATTGCAAGCAGTCAGAAAGAAACAATTAAAATATCATGGGCCCTTAGTCAGGATAATGCAAGATTTAGTGCTTCCATGTTAAAGGAGGGGAGAACTTAGAATACAATATTCCAGAAGACAAAGGATCTAGGATTACAACCAAAAATAATCTGCCAAGCAAAACTGTGTATAATCCTTCACAGGGAGAAATGGATATTTAATGAAACAGAAGACTTTCAAGCATTCCTGACAAAAATACCAAAGTTGAATAGAAAATTTGACATTCAAACACAAGATTCAAGAGAAGCATAAAAAGGAAAACATGACAAAGTAATCATAAGAGACTAAGTAAAGCTAAACTGTTTACATTTGAAAATGGGAAAATGATGCATGTAACTAAAAAAACTATTAGGAGTTAGGAGTCTACATAAACAGAGGGCATGAGTGTGAGTTGTCTATACTAGAATGATCTTTAAAAAATGGAGGGGCAAGAATGAGAGATGCACTGGGAGAAAGGGAAAGGAAGAGGTAGAAGGGGAAAATTTTTTTCACATGAAAGGCATGCAAGGAAGAGTTTTTATAGTGGAGAGGAAAATGAGGGTTGGGCAGTGCTTGAACCTTACTCTCATCATAATCATTTTAAAGGGGGAAGAATATATATATATACACACACACACACACACACACACACATATATATATATATATATATATATATATATATATATATGCACACTCTGATGGGTATAGAAATCTATCATACCCAACAGGGAAATAAGAGGGGAAGGAGTTAAGAGAGATGGGGTGGGATGGGTGAGAGATAATAAAAGGGAGGATGGATTATGAAAAGCAGTGGTTAGAAACAAAGGAAACTTTTGAGAAGGGAGAAGTTAAAAAGAGAAAGAGAAAGATAAAAATAAGGAAATAGGATGCAAGGAAATGCACAATTAGTAATCATAACTTAATGTAAATGGGATAATCTCACTCATAAAACAGAAGCAGAGAGAAGAATGGAGTAGAATCTAGAATCTAACAGTATGTTGTTTACAAGAGACACATTTGAAATAAAAAGACACACACAGAGTTAAAATAAAGGTTTGGAGTACAATCTATTATGTTTCAGTTGAAGTAAAAAAGGCAGGGGTAACAATCATGATCTCAGACAAAGCAAAGGTAAAAATAGATCTAATTAAAAGAGATAATCAGGGAAACTACATTTTGCTAAAACGTATCATAGACAATGGAGTAATGGCAAAAATTTTTACAGAAGTATTTTTTTCATCTTACATGTTTGAATATTTATTCCCAATAGAAAATATTTCTGATATTTGGCCACATTGTCTCTGTGCCCTACAATTTTTTGTGTTCTTTAAATTCTTTTTTATGTATTTTCATTTTTTTAAATTTTTCAGTATGTTGTCTTTTTACTTCTTTTTTTCTTTTTCTTTTTTTTGTCTTGTATCACTGTATTGCTGAGAATAGTTAAGTAATTCACAGCTTACAATATTGCTGCTGCTTTTTACACAGCCCATTTCACTTTGCATCAGTCCATGCAAATCTTTCCATGTTTTTCTGAGAGCATCCTGCTTATCATTTCTTATAGTACAATAGTATTCCATCACAATCACACCCAAATTGTTCAGCTATTCCCCAATTGATGAGTATCCCCTCAATTTCCAATTCTTTACCCCATAAAAGAGCTGCTATAAATATTTTTGTACATAGAGTCCTTTTCATTTTTTTTTTTACCTTTTTTGGTATACATATCTAGTAGTGGTATTGCTAGGTCAAAGGGTATGCATGATTTTATAGCCCTTTGGGCATTAATTTCACATGTATTAATTAATTGATATTATTTCACTTGTCATCACAGTGGGTGGCAAGGTCATGGGAGGGAGGGTGAGAATTTGAAACATAAAATTTAAAAAGAAAAGAATGTCAAAATAAATAATAGTCTTAAAAATAATATAAAAAAGAAAATCTTCTACATACAAGAATACTAACATAAGTAGGAGTCAAGTTTAGATGGAAAATAACCTTAAAACTGCAATGAAAGAAAATAAAAGTTGATTCCTGCAGCGTTTGTGATAGGCTAATGATGTGCATTCCCAGGGATCATGATTTTCAAATAGCCTGACAGTTGCTCTGCAAGAATGTAATATCTCAATCACATGATTACACAAGTGATGAAGTATGGTTACACAATAACAGAGAAGAACAAGAAACTGTTGGGGTACAGAATACAGAATGCAAATGAGGGCATATATATATGTTTTTGACCATGTGTTGGAAATCAATGTGCATTCAAATATCAACTTTGTGGTAGTTTGGAAACAATTTTAAAATAGATTGAGAAACTGCAAGAACATATTATATTTAGTCAGAAGCAGTCAGAATTTGATGTAAGCACTGTAGAAACACCAAAATCATTGTGTGCACGATCATGATAGTTTTGTACCACTGAAAAAGCAAATCTATAATCTTTAATATATACCCATGTTTGTCACAGAGGAAAAATATAACACAACATATCCAGGCACTTACTTACTGCTTAAGGTACCTTTAAAGAATTTTAGCACAAACTCGTTGGATTGTCATCACAAACCCCTAAGAATCTGGTGAACCACTAACTGAGAAGCACTAGTTTAGGTGAATATTTGTTCCTCTGTTTTATGCTTCTCTAAGTAGTTATCTCCTTAGTTACATCTATCATAAAGTCTTATATGAGTTTAATATTTGTGTAAGGTATCACCTCTTTAATATGTACACATTTCATTTTCTGAAAGGAGATGAATAAAAAAATGTTCATATGAAAAAAGCATCTTTAGATAGTTCTGAAAAGAGAAAACAGCTCTTTAGATAAATGCACTGTGAGGACCTGTTTGAAAGCAACTCAGAGTCAAGAGTACTGACTGAATTACAGATGACTGCAATGCATTGTTGTCTCTTACATATGACTTACATAGGATATATTTACAAAGGACATATTACATACAACTATATTTTTACTAATAGAAACAAAAGATGTATCTGGAAATTATAGAGAATTTATCTTTTATTTTTTGTTTGGGCTGTAGCCAAAATAGTACTGTGGATTTGTGGTTTCTCAAACCTGAGTTAGAGACAGGTCATGAGGAGATCTTGATGCAATTTATTCAAAATCAGATCAGAAGATCTAAAGCCAGAGTTCAGAAGAATGAGAAGACCCAGAAGCCATCTGAAAAGAGAATCTGATGATGGAGACAGAAGCAGAGAGTTGGAAGGTTGAGGGTGAGGAAGGGGAAACTGCACCCTACCTCCTGAAAGAAGCAGAACCAAAAGATAAGAGAAGCTACTTTAGACTATTAGCTGAAAAAAAGGAGTGAAGTTGCAGTTTTCATAGTTGCTCACTGGAGGAGAGCCCTGCAGCTGTTGGAAGCTAATTGGAGAAAGTAGGATCTTCCTACTGTGTGGAGAGAAATCTGGGTTTGTCTGTAGTATTCTACCTACTATTTGAAAGAAGGAAAACCCCTTCATTGTCCCCTGTTGCACTATCTGGCATAAGAGGGAGGAACTCCTTAGAGCCCAGAGAGTTGATGAGAGGAACTTTTCAGTTCTCTAACTTTAGTGAATTTTTTGCTACTGAAATATTTTAATATCACTTCAGCATTGGGCCAAGGGAGCTGACCTGGAAAGCTTCAGACCCGTGGCTTAGTGTAATGGTAATGGTAATTTGAAGATCTTTCCTGCCCCCTTGTATTGGCAAGCTAACAGGTACTTAGCACTTAGTTTCAAGTTCATACTTGTGTCAAGTATTAAGACCCAGAACTTGTGAATCCCACAATGGGATGGACTTGTTGATATAACAGGAAGGGGCAGAACAGAGAGGAGCTAATACCATATATAAGGAAAAGCCCAAACTGAGAGAGGCTAGAACTTCTGAGAGTGAGCATCTGCAGGCTGGGCTGCTACTGCTGGAGATAGAGAGCAGAACTGAGAACTGAACTGAGAATTGAGAAGAACTGAGAAATGAGAAGAGAGAAGAACTGGGAGGAGGCATGGCTGTGGTGTCGGTACTTTGTTTTGATGTTACTTTGTCAGATTTGTCTGCTAACAGAGGACAGAAGTTACAGAAGCCCTGGGAACTTGTTGCAGGTTCAGAAGCCCTCAAAGAGGATTTTCTTGCTGTATGTTTGCAGAAATCCTGGAGGAGGGTCTTGCTGACCATTTCAGAGGCCCAGGGACTATACTGATGATTTGTGTTGATTCCTCAGACGTTATTGTTGGGTCTATGTTGATTTCACAGGCAGAAAGTAAATTGATGAGGGTGCCAGCAATGTTTATAAATGTTATTGTGGCTTTGTTAAGCTTTGTCTTCCCAGGAACAGAAACCGTAAAGGACTTGAGGTGGATCACACTGTGAGCTTCAATATGGAGCAAGAACTGCACAAGAAGCTAGACAAAGAACTGAAAGCTGTCTGCCTTTGAACCCAGGTGGCAGTTGGATAGATTTGGGCAGGAGCTGGGACCATGGAAGAGGAACCATGGAAGCTGAGAGCCTGTCTTGAGTCAAGATGAAAAGATCTCTCCTTAGATATTTAATGCAAACTGAGAAAAGCATGACTTACTGTGGCCTAGGGGTAGAGAACTCTGACCTTTACATTTAGATGATTGAGTTAAGGACTTTTCCAATTAAGAAGAAAGAAGACTTTTTGATAGAAGAGATTAAGAAAATGTGACCTAGGGGTGGTGGACTTTGACCTTTGTATTTTGTGTCAATTAAGGAGGCTTGCCTCCTTAAGGATGATTGAATCAAGGACTTACTAAATGATTGTATTGCTGAATGAATGTTATCTTTTGCTTAAAACTATGTGACCACTTTGGTGAAAACTATGTGGCCACTTTAGTGATAACTTGTGAAGTTATAACAATGTGAATGCTGTACTTTGATTTTCTGGAATGTCTTGCCTTAATTTGTTACTGAATAAATTAGAGTTCACTGTACTGTGTAATCAGAACCTTGAAAGCGGTTCACAGCAGCAGTCCTCTGGAAAGCTGCTCGTGCTTGACTTTACACCTAGGGCTACTATTTTACTGAATAAGTATAATGTTGCTACTTTACTAAAATTGCTCAGCATCCTTCAGTGGTTCAAGAGATGCAAAGAATTGACTGTCCAGGAGAGATTGGAGGCTCAGAAGAGGAATATGGTACAGACTGTTCACTCAGGGAGATCACTGACACACAAGCCTGCATTTCAGAGTCCTGAGTCAGGAAGGTGGACAGAATTTAATATTGTCACAACTACTTAAAAATTATTTTTGAGTTCTCGTGGCTATTGTGACTTTTTTGAATGAGTTTATGTTACCATTTTGTATAACACACAATAATTTCTAAAAAGATATTAAAGATTTTTACAGTAAGATTATAGACCTTTTTAACATAAAAACTACTCCTATACCTTACTATTAGGTTTCTGCGAATACATAGCCACTCTCTACCCCTCTACCACTGTATGCTATTGGAAGAGGGTTACCCAGATTTGGGGATGGACTTCTATGTTTTAAATATCCCTGCTTTTGCTTTCTATTGAGTAAAATGTTTTTAACATTCTTTTTAAAAAAATTGAGTTCTAAATTCTCCCTCCTTCCCTTTCTTTCCCTGCCCCCACCCTGAGATAGTAAGCAATTTGATATAGTTTATACACATGCAGTCATGTGAAATATATTTTTATACTAGTCATTTTGTGGAAGAAAATTCAAACTAAAAAAAGAGAATAAAAGAAAGAAAAAAGGAAGAAAGGAAAAGAAAGTAAAAAATAGCATGTTTTGTCTATATTTAGACTCCATTAGTTCTTTCTCTAGAGGTAGATAGCATATTTCATCACAAGTCCTTTGGGGTTGTCTTAAATTATTACGTTGCTGAAAACAGTTAAGTCATTTGGTTGTTGATCATACAATATTGCTGTGACTGTATGCAATATTCTCCTGGTTCTGCTCACTTCTCTCTACATCAATTCATGTAAATCTTTCTAGATTTTCCTGAAAGCATCCTGCTTGTCATTTCTTATATCACAATAGTATTTCATTACAATCATATACTACAACTTGTTCAATCATTCCCCAATTGAAGGATATCCCCTCAATTTCCAATACTTAGCTACTACAAAAAGAACTGCTATAAATACCCTCATACCAATACGTCCTTCTTCCCTCTCCTCCCTCCTTTTTAAAATTTCTTAGGGATACAGACCTAATAGTGGTATTGCTGGGTCAAAGGGTATGCACAGTTTTATAATCCTTTGGGAATAGTTCAAAATTGTTCTCCAGAATGGCTGGACTAGTTCATGACTCCACCAATAGTGCATTAGTGTCCCAATTTCCCAACATCTCTTCCAACATTTATGATTTTCCTTTTGTTATAGTATACAATGAGATAGGTATGAGGTGGTACCCCCGAGTAATTTTAATTTGCATTTCTCTAATCAATAGTGATTTAGAGTATTTTTTCATATGACTATAGATAGTTTTGATTTCTTTGTCTGCAAACTGCTTGTTCATATCCTTTGACCATTTATCAACCGTGTGATGACTCAGTTTTCCATATAGTTGGGAAATGAGGCCTTCATCAGAGATGCTTACTGTACCTTCCCCCCATTTTCTGCTTTCCTTCTAATTTTGTTTGCATTGGATTTTTTTTGTGCAACACTTTTAAAATGTAATCTAATCAGAATTATCCATTTTACATTTTATATCTCTCTGTATCTTGCTTGGTCCTAAATTCTTCTCTTATCCATGGATCTGATTGATAAACTATTCCATGCTCTCCTAGTTTGCTTATGGTACTACCCTTCACATCTAAATCATGTGCCCATTTTGACCTTATTTTGGTATATGATATGAGATGTTGGTTTACATCTAATTTCTACCATGCTATTTTCTAGTTTTCCCAACAGTTTTTTTCTCAAATAGTGAGTTTTTGTCCCAAAACCTTGGATCTTTGGGTTTATCAAATACTAAATTACTATGATGATTTACTACTGTCTATTATGTATCTAATCACTTCCATTGAGCCAACATTCTATTCCTTAGCCAGTACCAGATTGTTTTGATGATTACCACTTTATTATGCAGTTTGAGATCTGGGATGGGTAGACCACCTTCCTTCACATTTTTTTCATTGGTTTCTTTGATATTTTTGACCTTTTGTTTTTCCAGATGAATTTTATTATTTTTTCTAGCTCAAAAATAAGTTTTTGGTAGTTTGGTATGGTACTGAATAAGGAGATTAATTTAGGTAGGATTGTCATTTTTATTATATTAGCTTGGCCTACCTATGAACAACTAATATTTTTCCAATCATTTAGATCTGATTGTATTTGTGGGAAAAAAAATTTGTAATTGTGGTCATGTAGTTCTTGGGTTTGTCTTGGCAGGCAGATTTCCAATATTGTCTATTTTCCATGGTATTTTTAATGGAATTTCTCTTTCTATCTCTTGCTGATGGAGTAGGTTGGTAATATGTGGAAATGCTGATGATTTATGTGAATTCATTTTATATCCTGCAATTTGCTAAAGTTATTAATTATTTTGACTAGGTTTTAATTGATTCTCTAAGTATACCATCATATCATCTGCAACGAGTGCTCATATTGTTCTCTCATTGCCTAGTCTACTTCCTTAAGTTTCCTTTTCTTCTCTTATTGCTATAGCTAGCATTTCTACCAGTTGCTGTAACTTTTTATGATATATCTTCTCATTTTTATACTTTCTTTCAATTTAGGATTAGAACATAGTTTTTCAGAGTTGGAAGGGACCTCTAAAACTGTCTAATCCAACTCATACCTCCGCCCAAACATATTGACTGTAGACTTTGCTCTTACCAGTTAACAATCTGACAGTACAGAAACTGCTGATTCTGAAATGAGTGTGACATTAATGACCAGTTATTTTCTGTCTGTTGAGATATAATCAATTTTTCTGTGTGTGTGTGTGTATGTGTGTATGTGACATCCAGTGCTTCTTGACTCTTTTAATGAGAAAAGGGTTTAGTATGTACAAGAATTAGTCTTGCACAAACCTTTAATCTCTTTCTTTTCTTGACCCTTAGCTGCATTTTCCAACACAGTATTTGCCATGTTTTCCTGTACCCAGCTTTACACTGAATTTACCAAATATCAAGTTATATGTTGGCTTAACTTGGAGGATCTCTCAGTTTTCATATAATTTCATTACTGACTCATTCTTGCCAACAAATCATGGAATCATGGATTCAGATCTTGCAAGAGGCCTTAAAGGTTGCAGAGCCCAAACTTCTTATTTTACATATGAAGGAATAAAGGCACAGAGAGGTCAATTGACTTGCTCAGAGTTACATAGGTAGTAAGGGTATATGAGGTAGTATTAAACCGGATCTTCTTGATTCCAGGTCCAGTGTCTTATTCACCACAACATCAGCTACTATTCTCTTCATGATGGCCAGGGACACTTCAAAGCCAGATGACCAAGTTCACCTTCCTGTTGTCTTCAAGTGCAAAATGAAACAAATCCCCCTCTTTTATTTGCCTCTCTGAGCAGAACCTATGACCTATTCTTACATTTAGCCAAAACTAATGGATGTCTTCTGGCTTTATTTATAGCAGAATATGTCAATATACATAACCATGAAACACATTAATATACAAAACAACCTTCAGTCCTATGTCACCCCATTCCCACTTCCATTGTAAATATGACAAAGTAGCAGAAAAGGTGGGGAGGCAGAGAGTGCTCAGAATTTTTCTAATTTTAGTGAATGTGCTGCTGGTCTAAGCAAAAGGACATTAAAAAATCACACAGTTCTTAGAAAGTCTACAAACATTCATTTAATGACTAATACTCTTAGTTGATGATTGTTATCCAACTACTGATGAGTATGATATACTACTGGAGGAAATGAATCATCAATGTGCTAAAAATCCCCCAGAACTTAGAATACCCACACTAATAAACATATAGCCTCAGTAAGTTCAATCAGTAGCATGTAGGTAGAAGTTGAAGAGACACAGATTTAGGCTTGATATTGGTAAATCTTTTCTAAAATTTTTGTTGTTCAATCATTTCTAACTCTTTGTGACCCCATTTAGGGTTTACTTGGCAGAGATACTGAAGTGGTTTGTCATTTTCTTCTCCAGCTCCTTTTACAGATGAGGAAACTGAGGTAAACAGGGTTAAGTGATTTACCCAGGGTCACACAGCTAGTTAGTATCTAAGGCCAGATTTGAACTCAGGTCTTTGTGACTCCAGTCTCAGGGCTCTATCCACTGAGTCATCTCACTACTCCTAAAAATTAGAGCTATGTAAAAGTGAAACAGATTCTTTTAGGAGGTAATGGATTCTTTTTCAGAGAAGGAGGTCAAGATTGGGTGGAAGGTGAGACAGGGATGAGCACTGGTCCAGTATTTTACTACTGTAGATTCCAAGGTAAGTAGAAATTCCAATTCTACTTTCTGGGAGCTGTCCAGAACTATAGGAGTATCTTACTATGGAACATTATCTACTGCATATGTTATCTAATTCTGATTAGAAGTAGCTGAGGCTAGATAGGCTACTAAGTAAATAAATAAATACATTTAATTCTTTAAAAATAGACTATTATGAGGTGGTTAGGTGGTGCAGTGAAAAGAGCACCAGCCCTGGAGTCAGGAGGACCTGAGTTCAAATCCAGCCTCAGACACATAACACAAAAAACTAGCTGTGTGACCTTGTCACTTAACCCCAATTGCCCTACCTTCCCCCTCAAAAAAAAAAAAAACCTTAGGCTATTAAGAAAAAGTTAGCTTATTGAAAAGTTTCTATCTGCCATGAGCAGATAGAGAATGCTACTTTATTTTCTTTGAATTGACAACAAAATCTTTCTTCTTTGAATTTTGTGACCTGTGTGTTTGCAGGATACTATTGTTTGTGATAATTTAGCCTTGAGTTACTGCTACCAGGTCCACACCAATCTCTTTTCTGTACCTCTGCACCCAGGCAAGAGGTTTAGATCAGGTTCAGAGTCTGGGAGCCTTGCCTCTAATGAGAGAAATTAGGCCCTCTTTTCTCTTACTTACTGACTCATAAAAAAAAAAAAAACAACAGGCAAACAAACAAACAAAACCTAGAGATCTGGGGAAATTTTCTTGCGACTTATATTATGATTCATACTTAGGTGTCCCCAAAGGCAGGGGTTTAGAGGAAATAGAATGCTACTCAATACATTGGGTATTATGAAATGAATTGGGTATGGGATAGGTAATTTATTCCTACACACTAAATGAAAGCTAAATACAAAACAGTCACAAGCACTCATTAGAATAATTAATAGGATCCAGTAACTTGTAACTACTGCCATAACCTACTAGAAGGCTGATATTTGAACTTCATCAGAAAAAAAGTAGTTGGCAGTACTGCTAATTAAGCATTTTACTTACATTTTACCTGGCACTGACCTTACAACTCCTCTGGTAAAATGACCACACTTGGACTGGTCCCTCTTCTTATCAGTGACCAACCTTTCCAACAAAGATGCTTTCTCCCCACTCTAGCCAACTCCTCATTGAACTCAGAACCTCTGTACCTCTCAATATCATAAGATTCCTACCAGTCCTGAACCCATTCACCTCAAGATGCTTATTTACCTAAGACTAGGAAAGAAGAAAGACAAAATGTGAAAAGGTAACCAGGGGACCTGGCACAAGCTCACCTTATTGTGGCTGCCTGAAGGTTTGCCTGTGTTATTGGGATGAAAAAGAGCCTGTCCTTCTCTAACCCTCAACAGAGTCACATGATTTCCCTTGGTGAGTAGTATCCTAGAGAAAGTTAGTTAGAAGTTTTCTTTTTTTTTTTAGATGGGGTTAAGTGACTTGCCCAAGGTCACATAGCTAGTTAAGCGTCAAGTGTCTGAGGCTGTATTTGAACTCAGGTCCTCCTGACTCCAGGGTTGGTGCTCTATTCACTGTACCACCTAGCTGCCCCTATTTCTTCTTTTATTTAATTTTTTTGAGGGAGGAAGGCAGGGCAATTGGGGTTAAGTGACTTGTCCAAGGTCACATGGCTAGTAAGTTTAAGTGTCTGAGGTTGGATATGAACTCAGGTTCTCCTGACTCCAGGGCCAGCACTCTATTCACCACACCACCTAGCCACCCCCCTATTTCTTCTTTTAAGAAGAAACCCAACACCCCTCTGCCCTTCAAGTATTTCATGAGGGAGAGGCATGGGGATGACTGCCGAATGACTTTAGGTTTACCATGTCATCTTAGAATGAAAAATCCTTTCAACACTGGGCCACCCCCATGTCTGGAAAGTCAGGAGTTTATCATCCCCAAAAAAGGCATACAATGAGTCACCATATACTTGGAGCCCTCAGAAGTTTCCAGAGGTGCTCTGGGGGGATGGTCCCTATAGGCCAATTCAACAACATATTAAATAATATTATATAGTGAATTTTCCAGATTTTCAGGATAGAAGCTATAAGTCATAAAATGAGAAATCTCCCAAAGTATGCCAAGGGCCCTGGTATTGTGTGAAAAGCTCAGAAAAAAGACTTAGGGGTTTTATTGAAGTGTAGATTAATTATGAGTCATCAGATGTGGTTGCTAAAAAAAAAAACCTAATGCAATTATATTGTGCCCTTCCCCCCCTTTCCCAAGAAAACAATACAATTGAGAAGCCCAATTTCCATGAATAAGGAAAGAGGCAAAAGTTACATGGTATTCTTCTGTAGTCAGACCACACCCACGTGTGGAATATTTTGTTCAGTTGTAGCCACCAAAGTTTTGGAAATACTTTGAAAAGCTGGAAAGTAGCAAGAGAAGGGCAATCAGAATTGTGAAGGACCTTGAGTGCATATTATATGAGGATGTATCACCAATGTGATACCCATACCAACTACTATGAATATGCAGACATATTTTCAGGGTTGAATCGCAAAATATAACAAACTCTCTTCCTCAAAGACAAAACCAAGATATTTATTCAGACAATTCCACTATGGTAACAAAGAAGTTTATACACATCACCAATGAAGGAAGTACCACCATCCCTAAGCCTTCCCTCTGTTAGGCCTCCCCACAAACAAGCTCCCCTAGGCAAAATTCCTCCCTCTCTCACTCACACTAGTTGCTTTACCTCAGCTCTCCCCTCAAATCTGCCTCACTCTCTCCTGGCTCTGCCTCATTCTCACTTATTGTTCCACTGATTTGGCAAGCTCCTCTCACCGTGGGCTTCATGTGCCTCGACTTGTGGGCTTGGTCAAAGCTTAAAACAGGCCACATGGGCCTATTCAGGGGCAGGGAAGTCCTTCAAATTCCCTTAATATTACAGAGGATCATTTTTTTTTGCTTTTTTTTTGGGGGGGGGGGAGGCAATTGGAGTTAAACGACTTACCCAAGCTCACACAGCTAGTAAGTATTAAGTGTCTGAGGCCAGATTTGAACTCAGGTCCTCCTGACTATAGGGCCGGTGCCCTATTCACTGTGCAACCTAGCCACCCCAACAGACAATCATTTGAAAGAACTGGTGGTGTCTAACTTAGAGAAGAGATGACTCAAAGAGGACAAGACGGTTGTGTTCAATAATTTGAAAGACTGTCTTTTGGAAGAGGGATTAAACTTGTTCTTCCTGGTGCTATGGAACAGAAGATAGAAGTTGTGAATCAGCAAATTCACATGTAATTCAAAGTAATAATATATTCTATAATAATCATATTTGTTCATGAAAATCCAATTCCAAGTCAATCTTTTCTTTTAACTTTCACTTGGGCATTAAAGGAAAGTTGGAGTAAAATCTTAATCTAAAAGATGACATCATATATACAGGAAATGAAGCCTACATTGTCAGACAAGGCTAGTATGTTATTTTGTTTTCTTTAAATGTACTATGTTAAAAGAGGGTTTTAAAAGAGAGAGGGCACCATTGGGAAGTAACAGTGATGGTTTTTAGAAAAAAATATATCAAAATATTTCTATATCTTAAATATATGTATGTGTATATAATAAGTATATGTGAAGTCAAGCCAACAAGCATTTATTAAGCACTTACTATATCAGTCACCATGTTAAGTGCTAGGAATACAAATAAAAGTAGAAAGACAGTCCCAGTAATTAAAAGAGTTTACAATCTAAGGCAGGAAAACACACATAAAAGGAAACTAAGAAGTGAGAGGAGGTGTTATGTAGGGGTTATACAGTTCAGAGAGCCAGAAGTGCAGTCTAGAGAGAAATGCTGCAACGTATGACTGGTCTGGGTATCCTCCTGAAAATGGAAGTTCTTGGAGCAGATGAAGAGGTTGCAGGGGCACAGAGTAATTCCAGTGTGAATTGGTTAAGTGAAGAGATTTCTGTGGTATTGAAAAGAAAGTCCAGAGAGTCAGGAATGCAACCTGGAGAGGAAGCAAGAACACAGTGCAAAACATTGCCCCAAAAGCCCAGGCTGCACTCTCCCACAAATACAGGGTCTATGGGAAGAGTGATATCAAACTGAGGGTAGTGAATGGTAGCAAAGGTAGTAATGTTAGTGAAGCAGAGATGTAGAGGAGACATGTGGCAAAGGTTCACACACAACTGTTACTGGGAGGCTTTTCTCCCTTGAAGCTTCATATAGCTAGCTCCCTTTGGGTACAGGTTTCTCTGTGCAGTGCAGACAACTAGGTTCTGAAGACATAATCTTTTCTTAAATCCATAGGCAGCATTTTTTTTTCTGCCATGAGAAGTCATGTAACTTTAAGCTGCCTCCTTCCTCTAGTGACTTTCTCTAAAAAAATTTTTTTGACATTCGTTTTTAAAATTTTGAGTACCAAATTCTCTCCCTCCCTTCTTTCCTTCCTCCATCAAGATAAGCAATATGACACCCATTATATATGTGAAGCCATGAAAAACATATTTCTATTTGCATAAAAAGAAAGAGAAAGGAAAGGAAAGAAGAAAAGAAGGAAGGAAGAAAGGAAGGAAGGGAGGGAGGGAGGGAGGGAGGGAGAGAGGGAGGAAGGGAGGGAGGGAGGAAGGAAGGAAGGAAGGAAGGAAGGAAGGAAGGAAGGAAGGAAGGAAGGAAGGAAGGAAGG
>NW_027186304.1:76540652-76553944 GCF_028583685.1 Petaurus breviceps papuanus | reverse complement strand
AGGAAGGAAGGAAGGAAGGAAGGAAGGAAGGAAGGAAGGAAGGAAGGGAGGAAAACTGAAAAACAACATGTTCCAGTCTGCACTCAGAATTCATCGATTCTCTCTGGACATGGAGAGTATTTTTCATTGAGTTCTTTGGAATTGTCCTGATCATTGTATCGATCAGAGTAATTAAGTCTTTTATAGTTGATCATCATTAAAATATTGGGGTTGTTGTGTATAATATTCTCCCAGTTCTGCTCACTTCACTTTACATCAGTTCATATAAATCTTCCCAGATTTTTCTGAAACCATCTCCCTCTTCATTTCTTATAGCATCATAATATTCCACCATAATCATATACCACAACTAGTTCAGCCATTTCCAAATTGATGAATATTCCCTCAATTTCCAATTCTTTTCCACTACAAGAAGAACTACTCTAAATATTTTTGTACATATAGGTTATTTTCCTTTTTCTTTGATCTTTTTGGAGTACAGACCTTGTAGTGGTACTGCTGGGTGAAAGAATATGACAATTCTAAATTGTTCTCCAGAATGGTTGGACCAGTTCACAACTGTAGCAGCAACCACACTGGCACACAGGGTGGGCTGCTAGCATAGGTTCTTTGATCTGCTTTTCTAAAGGAAAGACAGCTTTAAAGGGTGTAAGGATCTTACTTTAATTAACAGATAGATAAGTAAAAAGAAGTGAGTATCCAAGAAAGAATCCAATAGAGAGGACTCCAACTGTCTAGACAGAATAATACAGCCACCTACATAAACTACTGGACCGAGAGAGCACCAACATCTGAGCAGTCAGGGGACTCTTAACAAATGGCTACTCAGAGTCCCATCCAGGGAATCAAAAGGTCCTTCTCATGAGTAAGCCTCCTAAGTAAAAGAGCAACCTGTCAGTATACATAGTTTTCAACTAATAGGCTCAGAGCCAGCAGGCACCACAACCTCCTGACTCAGTGTCTAATTAGATTAGTACAAAAAGGTGTGAAAGCCTTCCTACAAGCAAACCTGCCCCTAACGAAGCTCCTCCTTAGGCAAGTTCCTTCCACAATGGGCTCTTTGTGATTCAGAATGTATCACAGCTGTGATTGAAATACCTGTGTACCTTTAGACATGAGAAAATGGCTCCTGCTCCAAAGGAAAAGGGGACACATGTGGTCACATAAACCTATTAATGGATAGGGAAGATCTTCCTATTCCATTAACATTATAACAACTCCACCAACAATGCATTAGTGTCCATTTTCCCACATGACCTCCAGCTTTGTCATTTTCCTTTTCTGTCATGTTTCCATATGCACATGTATCCTCATTATACCTCTCTGCTGCCAGGTAGATGCATTGTCTTATATAGAAAGAGATAATATAACAATGGTATAGAAATGTTTCATTGATACTTGTATATAATGTGCAACATAAATGTATATCTACAAGTATATATACATGCACATTTACATGTATACATACAAGTATACACATACTTAAACACATACTCTACAAGTATGTATACATACTATAAGTATGTATGTGCACTTATAGATATACATACATGCATGTCTATCTATATCTTTATATATCCTATATAGTACTTGAAAGTCATCTTGGCATATTGGCTAAGATGCTGGTCTCAGAACCAGGAAGACCTGAGTTAAAGACCCAACAAAAACTGGCTTCATTACCCTGAGCAAGCAACTTTTTGCATTGGCCCTGCAGCCTCTTCCTCAAAGGAGGTTGGCCAGGGCAGCCACTCTTCTCTAGGCTACCTTCAGGCTCTCTGAACCACCCAGAATACCTCACACATGGGCACAACACCCTCTCACACTTTTCTGCTTCCTTGTCTGTGTTGTCTTCCTTCAACAGAATGTAAATGCCTTTAATTGCTGGCAACACTTTCTTTCTTCTTAGCACTTAGCCCTTAGAACAGTGCCTGGGTGCCTGGCAATAGTAGCCCTCAGTGTGCTTTGCATCTCCTCTCAGATGATCAGTTTCAGACATTTCCCTTTACCAATTAAATCATAGATCAATAAATCATAAATATCCTAACCTATATTGTATTTACATTCAAATTAAGAAAGAGAAAAATAGAAATAAAACACATAATACAATAGCAACAAAAACTCCTTTGGAAATCATATTCTCTGTACTCTAAAATCTATATGATACCATGGACAGGCTATTGGACCTGGAGCATTGGACACGGAATGACCTGAGTTCAAATGCTTCAGACATTTACTAGCTATGTGACCCTGGACAAGTTACTTCTATTTGCCTTGGTTTCTTCACCTGTAAAATGGGAATATAATAGCACCTATCTCCCAGAGCTGTTGTGGGAATAAAATAGTTATTTTTAAAGTGCTTTGTAAACCTCAAAGTGCTACATAAATGTTAGATATCATTATTATTATTATTCAACAAACATTTATTAAGCACCTGCTCTGAATCATGTTCTGCACTAAGTTTCGGACATATCAAGATACAAATGAAACAGATTTTGCCCTAAGGAAGCTTACATTCTTTTGGGGAAAAGCTACACAAACACAGATAAGTAAATGTTATGTAGAGAAAGTTGAGGATGGGGTTGAGGACACTAGCAAATAAGGAGATCAGAAAGAACTTCTTGTGGAAGCATCACTGAACTGGGTCTTAAATGGAGCTAGGGGTTCTATTGGCCAGAAATGAGGAGGAAGAGGCTGCAAGCCACCAGGTCCGACCAGTAGTTGGCATTCAGTCAAGTAGGTGTTCACTTTAGAAGGACTGACACACACCAATACATTCACATGAAAAAAAAAGTTCAATTAAAAATCCTGAAATTTTGATGGCAAAAAAAGTTACTGAACTCTTGCAAGAATTATGGAAAATAAAAACTAGCCTTTAGGGGCGGCCAGGTGGCTCAGCAAGTAAGAGTACCGGCCCCAGTGTTGGGATGACCTGGGGATCGAATCCGGGCTCAGATACTTAGCACCACACCCAGAAATAACTGGCCATGTAACCTTGAGCAAGTTACTTAACCCCGATTGCTTAAAAAAAAAAAACTAGCCTTTACTGGGATCCAATATTCATGAACACTGATTTGGACTGAGGGTACCTTTCATACTCTTTGGCCCTTTATCTTCTGCCTTGTTGATTTTGTTAATGGTATGCTTGTGCAATGAAAGGTGAATTCTGAAATGAATTCCCTTTTTGTTTTGTAATAAATAGCATTAGATAGGGACAGCAACAATTCAGGCATTGTAACCAAATCCAGGTCATGCTTTATCCCTTTCCAACAGCATCAAGAGTAGCTCTCCATATGGGTAAGGCAAAGAGAGGCATGAGGTAGGAGGGAGAGTATCTGAAAATATCAGGACCGGGTAATAGGATGCTTCTTTTTGAGATGAACAAATAACCAGAATTTAGATCAATGCAACCAAAGTGATGTGTTCTTCATAAGGAGAATTTAGCCTGCAAACTTGCTATGATATTTGGATTTCCTGAGCCTTGAACAAGCAAGATCTTGACCTTACTAACAGCAATTCAGAGCAGGTTCTTAATAAATGTTTGTTGAATAATAATAATGATGATATCTAAAATTTATGTAGCTTTTTGAGGTTTACAAAGCACTTTACTAACCTGTCCCCTCTCGCTTTTAAAAGCTTAGGCTACTATCTTTGCATGTAATTAGAAAAAAATAAATTACTATTAAGAGGAAAAAAATAAAATAAAAGCTTAGGCTACTTAAATTTGGGAGAGGTATGTATGGGGCTATTCTCCTAACAGCCTGTTTCTTATATTGGGAAAGAACTTTCCATGTTCCACTTTTGATAACCTGACCCCTATCTATCAGTCTAGCCTTACTACACATTTATCCCCTTCATGCATACTGTAGCCCATTCTTGCCTCTGTGCCCATCTCCTCTGCCTAGAACACACTCCCTTTGTCTCCAGTGCCTGGCACAGAGTAAGTGCTTAAGAAATCATACTTGATGGGGTGACCTTTTAGATTTCCTTTTTTCCTTCAGGACAGATAGGTGGTACAGTGGACAGAGAGAGTGCTGGGCCTAAAGTCAGGAAGAATCATCTTCCTAAGGTGCAAATCTGGCCTCAGACACTTACTAGTTGTGTGACTAGCTAAGCAAGGCACTTAACATTTGCCTCAGTTTCCTCCTCTATAAAATGAAGTAGAGAAGGAAATAGCAAATCACTTCAATATCTCTGCCAAGAAAATCCCAAATG
Organism: Petaurus breviceps papuanus; assembly: GCF_028583685.1. Taxonomy (NCBI): domain Eukaryota; kingdom Metazoa; phylum Chordata; class Mammalia; order Diprotodontia; family Petauridae; genus Petaurus; species Petaurus breviceps. Next base: position 76,549,732 of record NW_027186304.1, on the reverse strand, counting down.
GGATTACAAAGAGTCCAAAATGATTCAAAAACAATTTTCCTTCAAGCTTTAGCTCTAACATCAGCTTCTAAATGAAGTCTTCCCTATCCCCCAGCTGCTAATGCCCTCCCTCCCAACTATCTCGTCTATTTCATAGTTATTTTGTATATGCCTATATGTTATCTCCCTCTGGCAGGGCAGGGATCATTTCACTTTTTTCAGTCTTTATCCTTCTTGACCTCTCTGTAGCCGTTTGGACGCTATCAATCTTTGATATTCTCTTTTCCCTGACTTTCTGTGACCCTGCTCTCTCCTAGCTCTCCTCCTACCAGACTGACCACTTCCTCAGTCTCCTTTGCTGGATTTCATCCAGTTCACACCCACGAACTTAGATATTCCCAAAGATCTGTGCTAGGCCCTCTTCTCTTTTCCTTCTATACAATTTCCCTTAGTGATCTCATCAGCTCCCATGGATTCAATAACTATGAAGTTGATCATCAGATTTATTTTCCAGCCCTAACCTCCTTCCAGACCCTCATTCTCACATCTTCAACTGTCTATTAGACCTCTCAAAATTGATAGCTCATGTACATGTTAAACTCAATATGCCTTTCTCCCTGAAACTCTGCTCTCTTGCCAATTTCTCTCTTACTAAGGTACCACGAATTCTTAAAGTAGATATCTCAGATACATTTTAAATTCAATATATCTGAAACTGAACTTACTATCTTTCTTCCCTATACCCTGCAGTCTTCCTAACTTCTCTCTTCATTTCTAGGGAACCACCATTTTCCCAGTTACTCAGGCTTGAAATCTAGGTGTCTTCCTCAACTCCTCATTTTTTCTCATCACTCCCCACACCCAATATATCCAATCAGTTGTCAAGTTCTGCCATTTCTACCTGTATATCATCTCTTGTAGATGTCCCCTTTTCTCCTCTACCATTGCTGCTATCCAGATATAAGTCCTTATCCCCTCACACCTGGACTATTGCAGTAGCCTGTTAGTTGGTCTCCCTGCCTCAAGTCTGTTTCCCCACCCCAGTCCATCCTTAGCTGTCAGACTGATATTCCTAAAGTGAAGGCATGGCCATGTCACACATATACCCATTCAACAAACTTTAGAGGCTTTCTATTATCTCCAGGGTCAAATATAATATCCACTCTTTTGCTTTTTAAACCATCCATAATAATCAGGCCCCTTTCTACCCTTCCTGGGTTTTTTACCCCTTATTCACTCCCATTTACTCTAGAATTTAGTGACACTGACCTCCTTGCTATTTCTCACATAAGAAACTTCATATTCCTTCTCAAAGCATTTTCTTTGGCTGATCTTCCTGCTTGGAGCTCCCTCCCCTCATCTCCACTTCCTGGTCTATCTGGTTCCTTCAAGTCTCAGCTAAAGTCTCATCTTTTACAAGAATCTTTTCCTTGGTCCTCCTTAATCTTAGTGTCTTCCTTCTGAGGTTATCTCCAGTTTATCTTATATACACCTTGACTGTACATAGCTGTTTGCATGTTGCTTCCCCAATAATTCCCCTGTGAGTTTATTGTGTATAGGGGTTGTTTCTGCCTTCCTTTGTACTTCTAGCACTCAGCACCATGGCTGTCAAATAGTAGGTACCTAATATATGCTTATTGATTTTATTTTACTTTTGTCTTTGCCAGACATATAGTAGGTACTGGATAAATGCTTGCTGATTGACTTAAGAGCATGGATATTTCTTGAATTTAGAAAGTAATTTTAAGTAAATATCAGCTAAAAATGAAAAATCAAGATATTGAAAGTCATTAAAGTGGCTATGTACTTGTCCCTGCCTTAGTAAAACTGTCATATGAATTAAGAAAATGCAACCAGATTATTCTTTCTAGGCCCTGGGTTCTTTCTATTTCCCTTCTACTCCAGTCCATTCTTAGGAAACCATGCTATCCTTTTTGTAGGACAAATGTCGATTTGTGACTTGAGCATTAAGCTACCAGTACACGTTTTTTTTTTTTTTTTACCAACAAAGAGTGCTGTGGACTGCTTTTTGAAAGTGGAAGTTAAAATAGAAAACCTCACAGAAGGACCTTAAAGTCAGTCACAGAGGACCAGGTTTGCAAACTAACTCCAGGTGAGAAGACTTGTGCCTCCATTTGGCCTCTCTGGATTCTCTTTGTTTAGTGATAGAAATCTCCTTTTTCCTGTTGACTTCAGAAAGGCTCAGCAGGGGAAAAAAGATAAACAGATTGTTCCCTGGGGTCTATACTTTAAAAAATGAAAGTATTCCTTTTCTGCTACATCACTCATTAAAACATTTTTGAAGATGACCTTTTTTGGGGGGAAGATAACTTTCCTAACACTCTCATAATATCTTCAAGGGAAGCTGCCTTTGAAACCACAAATATGTAATTAATATGTAATAAATATAATTAATAAGTAATTATTTACCATGTACCTAATAAGCACCTAGCACCATGCTAAGTACTACAAAGAAAAGAAGAAAAATATAAAGCAGAGTTCCTGTTCTCCAGGAGTTTACCATCTAGTTGGAGAGAAAAATTAATAAATGAAAACTTTTTAGAATAATGTAATACTTCAAGGATAGGCAAAATAATGTAGGGGGATAGAGAACTAGTGTTAAAATCACAAATCCAGATCAAAAAATGATAATAATAATATTTCTGTAGTGTAGGCTCTGGGGCTACTCTCTTAATTCCCACTCACACTGTCAGGTTGGGTCCCCAGAACATGGTTGCTATATTTTTCCTCAAAGTTCCAAGGTTAGCCCCTAGAGGTTGGGGCAATGTGGGTGTGGGGGGAGCAGTATCTTTCTAGTGCTATGGCTCACAAGCTGTTGTGCTTTCCCTCATGATTATCCAGACTTAATTAACCAACTCTTCCTTCCCCTTTCAGTCAGTTGCCAAGTCTTGTTGAATTAACCTTCCCAATATTTCTCAAACTGGCCCCCCCTTATCTTCACTCACAGCAACCCTAATTCAGACTTTCATCACTTCTTGCCTAGACTATTAGTCTCCTTGCCTCATGTTTTCTCCTTCTAAAAATTCATCCTCTATGTAGCTGCCCAATTGATATCCCCCAAACTTAGCTCTGACCATGTCATTGCACTGCTCAAGAAATTCTAGTAGATCTCTCCTATCTGTAAGAAAAAATGCAAACTCCTACATTTGGCTCTTTCATTATCGGGTACCCGATTCTTCTCCAGGTTTACTGCACATTATTCTTCCTCACAGATTCTATTTTCCAGCCAAATTGTTCTACATACTATTTTCCAAACACATTTCATCTCCAGTCCTCATGCTTTTTCTGTAGCTGTCCTCCATGGCTGGAATGCTCTCTCTTCTCAGCTTTCCCCTCTAACTGTTAGAATCCCTAACTTGCTGAAAAACTCAGCCCAAGGATCTCTTTCTATATTAGACATTTTTGAGTATTATCCTATCCCCATCCAGATGCTACCCTACCGAACCCCCCTCCCCACCTGGTCCCCCTGCTGGTGCTTCCTCTCTCTAAAATAAAAAAAAAATAACCTTTTACTTACTTTTCTTAATTTTTTCCCAGGTATTTGCTTATGAACTTTATATATGACAGGCAGCATGAAATCATGAATATCAAGCAAACTGATCTCAGAGCCTGGAAGACCCAGCTTCAAGTCCCACTTCTGTCACATGCAGAATGTGTGTGTGTGACCCCCTGGATGTGATATGGCACCTTTCAGTGTTCTAAGAAACTTCCTAAGACCATAAGCTGTAGAGAAGATGATGACCTTATAAGTGAAAGAGAGAGAGAGGAGGAGGAGGAGGGAAGAAGAAGAAGAAGAAAGAGGAGGAAGAGGGAGAGAGACAGACAGAGACAGAGACAGACATAACTGCATTCCTATCTATATATGTAAATAATGAAGGTTGGTGAGCATGTTCAGCTCATTCTTGCTTATGCAATCCCCATGTGGAAGAAGCTAGGAAGCCTGGAAACATTCTTCAAATGGTTTTGGTCAATCAGGATAAAGAGGAGCCATTTTGAAGAGCTGTGGAACACTAACCAGCCAAAGTGAGTCTCTTGGTCTATTTCTTTCTGGCCTGGTTGGTGTTGAAGCAAAGAACTTGAAGTTCTGTGGGCCCTCACATAAGGTAAAGTACTCAAATCCTTTCTCACCTGGGAACCACCATGAAACTGAGAGCAAAAATCCCAGCTGTTGCTTCTTTTCCTCTTATGTCGATTCTTTCTTGCTTTTATGGGGAGGAGACTGGCGAATGGCTATGACCTGGTCTTTGAAAGGTCAGAAAATGAGCCACTAGAAGTCTGAGAGCTAGAGTCCCTGCCAGGATTTGCCAGATGGCAAGTCCCAAACAATCTGCTTGACCTAGACCAGCAATAGCAGAGATGTGGACTCATACATCCATCAAACATGCTAGATCTGGAAGGGAACAAAGTTTAACCAACGATGTGCAGAAACTGCTTTAGGTTTGAGTCCACTGTCCCCAAGGATGGAAGTGCTTTAGGAACAAATGTGGCCCCAGTTGTTGGGGTGAAATATTTGGACTTCTGTTCTTATTTTATCTTTGTACTAATTATCCTTTTGTAAAACTAGCTAAATGAAACAAGAACATTAATCACTAGAAGTTAACAGTGGATAGAACGTGACAGAAAAAAGACGAGCTGATAACAGTAGAGAATCAGCTTCAACCCCTCAGTAGTACCCCCTAGGACCCTCAGGGGGTAGATGTATCCAGCTTCCCTCTAGGAGAGTGAGTCCATATGTATATATGGTTAGAAGTATCACCAAATGTGTATTTGTTGTTTCTTAACAATAGTAATAATAGCAAACATTTTCCTAGTGCTTATTATGTGCCAGGCACTATGATAAGTGCTTTGTAATTATTATCTTATTTGATCCTCACAACAATTTTGGAAAGTAGGTGCTATTGTCATCCCCATTTTACATATGAAGAAACTGAGGCAAACAGAAGTTAAATGACTTGTCCAGGGTAACACAGACATAAGTGTCTGAGGCTGAATTTAAACTCAAGTTTCCATGACTCCAGGCCCTGGTGCTTCATCCTCTGCTACCTAGCTGGCCCAATAGTAGAATGTAAGTTCCTTGAAGGCAAGGGCTATCTAATTTTTGTCTTTGTATCACTGGGACCTGAAAATGCCTATCCTGTAAAGAGTACTTAATAAATGCTTATTGACTGATTGATTCATTGAACTCACTACTTATTTATCTCAGATCAGTGGAAAAGAAGGTGGCCTCTATTCCAAGGCACACAATTAAAAAAAAATACAAAAAAAAAGTACCAAGTCATACACATTTTTGCAAAAGGTTTTTCCAGTTCTTCTTTTGTTTATTAGTCAGATAAGTGGTGTTTCTGATTGCAAGTAGGGCCAGCTTTGGGCAGTATTGTAAAGTAGGCCAAGTTTATCTGCCGTTGCCCTCCCAATTAAGCTTTTTTCACCTTTTTCCCCCTTCATGAGGCAACCACTCCTTCTTGTCTTCTTTTCCTTACCCACTCCCCAACTCCCAAGGACATACCTAGTATCCTCATGTTGTCATCTAGCTATCCCATAAAGGAACTAATAGCCTAATTCACTTTAGGGTTTACATGTATGAAAACAATTTAAGAAGTTCTGTCTGGCAATATTTGCATTTTTAATAGGAAAGAATGTCTTAACCCAAAGGAATAAAGCTTTGATGATAGAATTTTAAGTACCATCAGGTTGACGATGCCATTCCTTAAGAGTGAGGATGGCTACCTAGTATTGTCAAATTGCTTGCTCCTTTTATGTATGAGGCTAGCTTTAATCACCAACATCAGTAGACTGAGGAACTGTATTTCTGTTATTATTGGTTGTGTTTTTCAGTTTTTATGAAAGTTGTCACTTTCCTCAAGCTTAACTTATTTTAGAGAAATTTATAGATCCTTGGTGTAGGACACTATGCATCTGCTTAAGGAAACACATTTCTTTTATCTAAACTGACAGCTAAATATATTAGTTTTTCTATCTATATTGGTTATGTTATATATTAATATTATATCATATATAATATTAAATCTATTATATGTAACTATATGTAATATATATGATTAGCTGTGGAACACTAACCAGCCAAAACAATAGATATAGATATATCTAGATAGTATATATCTCTCTCTATATATATATCTATATATCTAGATAGTATATAAAAGTATCATTATATTATATAGATATATCTTTATACTATATAAGATATATATGTACTTACAGATATAAGTAATATATATACTATACTCTATACTATAAAGATATATGTATGTACATATGTGTGTATATATATAAATATGTATATATATTAAATAAAGATATTTATAGCTCCTATTTTTGTAGCTCATGGTTTACAAAGTGCTTGCTTTCTTGACAATGATCCTCACTCCTTCATTCCTTTTTGAGCTCCGTTCCTGACTCCTTGGCTGCTAGGGGCACAGCGGATAGAGCACTGGCCCTGGAGTGAGGAGAAGCTAAAATCTGGCCTCAGACACTTACTGACTGTGTGACCCTGGGCAAGTCACTTACCCCTATTTGCCTCAGTTTCCTCATCTGTAAAATTCGATGGTTAAGGAAATGGAAAAACCACTCCAGTATCTTTGCCAAGAAAACCCCAAATGGGCCACAGAGAGCTGGACAGGACTGAAACCAGTCAGTAACTACAACCATAACCTGTCTCTTCAAACCTCTTTCTCCACCATGACTTAGCAGCCTTAGCAGCCTGGAAGATCACATTTCCCTGAGTCCCTTCCTCTAATTCCTTAGTTCCTTAGGGAACCTCCATTTTAAAGAAGTACCCAAGCCAGTCAGATTTATGGCTTCATCTTTCTCTAAGTTCCATTCCCGACTCCACCTTTTCCACTCCACTCCCCCACACATAACCCTATACCCCTTTCAGCTTATTTTTATGTGCTGTCTTCCCCTGTTAGAATGTAAAGTTCTTGGAAGCAACGACTGTCTTCTTTTTGTTTATATTTTGTGTTCCCAGTACTTAGCACAATGCCTGGCACATCATAAGCATTAATAAATGTTTATTGACTTGACTTAACTCAACTATGAGGAAAGTAGTGCAAATGTTATTTCAACTTTAAAGACGAGGAAACAGAACCAAAAGGTGAAGTAAAACATTGAGGTAGGTTTAGAGCCAAGAATTGACTTCTTGTCTTCCTAATCCAAGCCTAAGGTTCTTTCCACTGCATGATGCTGTTAAAAAGTAATATGTTTTATTAAAATATCCCCGTAACAACGTTGCAAATAGCTAAATGAAGGAAGAAGCCTGCTTTGACTCCTGTGAAGAAACAATCCAAGTGGGAAGGGGACAGCGACCCCCATTTGCCCTTAGCAGCGCCATTTCTCCTGGGTTCTCTACACTTGCAGAATCACAGCCTAGAAGAGTTGGAAGGAATTTTAGAGACCATCTAGTCCCAAACTCTCATGTTACAGATAAGGAAACTGAGGCCTTGACCAGTCTTTCTTTTTCAAATCCACCAGTTTCTCATGGACTTTAGAGATCATCTGGCCTTGTAGGCAGCATCTCATCTGACCACCAAGGATATCTTATCCTTGACAAAGTGGTGGGAAAAAAAAAATCTGTTTTGCCTTTAATTCACCTGAGGTGGAATTATTTAAAAGGAATTTTTACTAGGGAACTAAGGGAAAACAAATTAAAAGTGCAAAGCTTAGAAATGAACATTCTGATCCTAACTTTAACTACTATCTTGCTAAAGATCAGCCCGCCTGGCATAGTTTATGGGAACATCTAGACCTCATTTCCTTTCCCTGGTCTTAATGCTGACTGGGATGGATGCTAAAATAACAAATTCAAGCTTAAAGTCCAAGGAAGAACCAAGGTGGTGTCACTTGAAAGCCTTTTGGAATTTCTTAATCCCTTTCCAAACTGGTGTCCAGGGTTACCTTCATGTGTGGTGTGAGACTTCCAGATTGTTCTTTCTGATGCCAGGCTATACTCACTGTACTTCTGCTCTGTAGCTTCTTGTCCCTGGGAATAAGGAGGGCAATTCTGCATTTGAACTCCCAAATTTCCTATCTCGTGCTTCAGATCATCCTATATTAATTAGCTTTGCCAATTCCATATTAACCTCACTTCTAAAAGCCTCTATTCCAAGGGCTCTGGACCTCTGGAAATATTTTCCTTTTCCTAAGGGATACCTGAGTTGTTTAGTCAACTTGAAACACATTATTTGGTCAGTTGTTAAGACTTATTTTACCCCTTGCTAATGACTGACTTCTTCATCTGTGGTCCTAAGCTTCATCTCCATAAACACCATGCATCCTCAATAGTAGATGAAGGAAGGAAGGAAGGAAGAGAGCACATTCAAGGAACAGCAAATAAGACTATACATGGAGGGAGGTGGGTAGAAGGCTGGGGGCACTAGTGAAAGATATAAATGGATAGATAAACTGGGACCAGATCATAAAGGGCCTTGAATTCATGGCTAAGCAGTTCAGACTTTACTTGGTAGGCAATAGGTAGCCCCTAAAGGTTTTCTTGAGCAGAAGTTACATGTGTTTTAGGAAGATTAGTTTGGTGACTGTAGAATGGATTGAAAGGCAAGGGACTGGAGGCAATTTGGCTTGCTTTCTCTTCTTTTAGGGCCTATATGCCCCCAGACCTTGGTTTTCATTATTATTTCAGAATACTAGAATATTAAAATTCTAAATGTTCTCAGGTAAATTTGGTTAACATCAGTTATGGCAACTGAGAAGAGAAACCAATCTTGGGAGTTTGTGTGTCACCAGTTCTCTGAGTGTGGATCCTGGCTCAGGTTTGAATGTCTTGCCTTTAGCTGATAATATCAGCTCTGGCATTCATACAGGATAATATAATAAAAGCTCTCCTCCTTCCTTGGAGTCACAAAGAAAATAGTACTCGTGCAAAAAATTGTAAGACCAATTGCCAATTGTCACAGTGATGGTGGAATCATGCTATGGAGTCTGAGGAAGGGAGTGAGTTCTTCATCTGTGGTCCTAAGCTTCATCTCCATAAACACCATGCATCCTCAATAGTAGACAAAGGAAGGAAGGAAGGAAGGAAGGAAGGAAGGAAGGAAGGAAGGAAG
>NW_027186304.1:76538445-76540642 GCF_028583685.1 Petaurus breviceps papuanus | reverse complement strand
AAGGAAGGAAGGAAGGAAGGAAGGAAGGAAGGAAGGAAGGAAGGAAGGAAGGAAGGAAGGAAGGAAGGAAGGAAGGAAAAGAGCATATTCAAGGAACAGCAAGTATTATACAATGATTGAAGGGTAGACTACATGGAGGGGGGTGGGTGGAGAGCAGGGGGCATTAGTGAAAGACTGGGAAAGGGAAAGGTGGAAGTATGAAGGGAAAGGGAATGGAAGGGTACCAAAGATCTTTCCACATCAAATTTTATATCTCTGTTTTCACAGTAACTGCCTATATTTTTCTTCAGACCAGCTCTCTTCTGGAAGCCAACCTGAAAAAATACATGACAGTTAGAATCTACTGTATGACACAATGAGCTTCTGTTACATTCATTTCTACTCAATTCAACTCAACCCAATCACTTAGGGAAAGAAGTAGCTAAACCTTGCCTTGGGGTAGCTTAAGAACTGCTTAAAATTAATTTGCCTTTCTTTGCTTTTCCTCTCATATATATAACTAGAGTGAGACATTGCTGCACTTTGACAAAAATGATTAGAAGTAGCAATAACCAACATAACATATCAGATGCCCACTGCCTGAAATCAGATCAGTTTGGATCTTACTCTTCACTGAGACTCTACTCATTTTGTTTTTTGTTTTTTAAGCAATCGGGGTTAAGTAACTTGCTCAAGGTTACACGGCCAGTTATTTCTGGGTGTGGTGTTGAGTGTCTGAGCCCGGGATTTGATCCAGGTCATCCCGACACTGGAGCTGGTGCTCTTACTCGCTGAGCCACCTGGCCGCCCCTAAGCAATTGGGGTTAAGTAACTTGTTCTGGGTAGGTGCTAAGTGTCTGAGCCCGGGATTCGATCTCCAGACCATTCCAACACTAGAGCCAGTGCTCTTACTTGCTGTGCTACCTGGCCACCCCTCTACTTACTCTTTACACCTTGGTGACATAACACAAGGAAAACAACCATGTAAAATGTGATGACCCTTTGTGGCATTAGGTTCACATGTTTCTTCCCAGAGTTCTTTCTCTTTTCTCCCCTCAAGCTATGACACACATCATATAGTCCTATGCATAATGCATGCTTGGGAGAAGTCAGTAAAGTCCAAATAAAATTAGCTTCATTTTCTCTGTTCTAATGACATTCTCCCCCAGTAATCTCACAGTGGAGCAGTATCTGATTGACTGTATTCCTCTGCCAATTACTTTAATGACTCTACATATCAGCAATTTATCAGGATCAGTAACTGACAGTACCAATTATTCATAATTGTAACTTTTTATAGCCACATTTACATTTGCGTCATCACCCAGATCTATCTTGCTGCTAGAAGAATAGAAGGAGGGTGAAAAAGTAGGCTTCTGTTCTCCTTCCCCCACTTCCACTACCACCTCCACCATCACTGGAGGAACAATAAGTAAAGACTTACAAGAACTGCTTTCATTCCTCTAACACCTAATCAAACCCTGAATGCTTGAGGAGCTATTTCACCCATTGTGCTATCTTTGTGAAAATTATTATCACATCATCTTAATGTTTAATGATGCTGTGTCTCTGTTAAAGTCCTCATCATGGTGTGGACTGTGAATGCAACCTTGGGGTCTCAAAGATGATGACAGCAGAGTTCAAACTCAGGACCACCAGGCTTTCAGGTGTTGGATAATGGCCTGATGGCAGATGTACTTCAGTCACTGGAGGACTGGTTAAGCCTATGTCTACCTAGAAAGGTTGGAGAGGATCACCTAAAGAAATTTGACCTCTTTGGGATGATTTTTTTCCCTTTTTCTTTTGCCAAACCTAATCTTGGAACAATGTATATAAAGGCATGGAGGTGTTATGAAGATAGTAACAGCCAACATCTCTATAGGGATATGTATGTATGTATGTCTATATATACATTAAGAGGAAGAGAGAATCATTATTCCCATTTTACAGTTGGGAAACTGAGGCTCAGAGAGATAAAATGACCTGCTCAGTGTGACAAAGTTATTAAGTAGAAAAGACAGAACTCAAACCTAGGTTGTCACACTCTAAGGTCCTCAGAACTCTAAACAGAGTTCATGAGTTCTCTCTCTCTCTCTGGAGGTGGATAGCATTTTTCTAAACCCAACATTTTTGTCATTCCTCCCTCAAGAATGTGTAAAATGGAACTCTCACTCTCTCTCTCTCTCTCTCTCTCTCTCTCTGAGTCTGTCTCTTTGTC
>NW_027186304.1:76520526-76538435 GCF_028583685.1 Petaurus breviceps papuanus | reverse complement strand
TGCCCTCTCCCTTGTCTGTCTGTCTGTCTGTCTCTCTCTCTCTCTCTGGCTTCCCATGGGAATAGGGGAAAGATACCTCTTCCCCTAGCATGTTCACTGCTCACATATGACAATTAGAACTTATGCTAGCTATGTGAATCTAAACCTGGACCTTTCGAACTCTGGTTATCTTTTTTGTTTTGTGTTTCTCTGAATATAGATGATTAAGCAGCAAGTGAGAGGTGGACTTTTCTGGAATGGCTACCTCTGGAGTTTGGGGATCCCTGGGTTTCTCAGTGAGGGATATGTCTACTGCAAGTCATGACCACTGCAGTTGCTATAATGCTTCTTGTAGATGACTGTTGGCAGGAAAATGATCCCAAACCCTGGTGTAACTTGCTAGAAGACATACACACACAGCTTGAAAGACATTTTTAGGTAATGAATAGTAGAAAGGAAGGTAAAACACCTAACCACCAATTCAAACAAATAGTACATACTTTAATGTACCTATCAATTTCCTGGGAGAGTATAGTAGGAGTTAGACTTTATTGTATCATGTTTTAATTATCAATGTGTACTTTATGAATCTTCTACGTTCTGTGTATTTCTTTTGTAGTAGGGAAAGTAAATAATTTTCATATGCCTCAAAACCTAAACCGTCTTAAAATAATTTTATTTTATTAAAATTTTTATTTAATTTTCTTTTTATTCTGAACTTAAACACCAAATAAAATGAGCAGTTCCATATACATTGTAGAATAATTGGAAAGGATTATACTAGAAACTAAAATGTTCTATTACATAGGGCTTAGTTTTCTTTGTAAATTAAGTCAGGGTAGGGATCACTTGAATCAATCCATCAAACACTCCCACCTCACTTAGTAACTAACAAGAGGGAGAATAAAACCTTTGTAACAAATAAGCATAGTCAAACAAAACTAATCCACACAGTAGCTATGTCCAAAAATTCACGTGGCTACACTTTGCATCCATCACTTCTCCGCCAGGAGGTGGGTAATCTGTTTCATCACAACCCCCTGGAGACATGATTGGTCATTTCATTGACCAGAGTTCTTAAGTTTAAAAAAAAAATGTTTTCTTTGCAATGTCACATCCTTATATAAACTTTTTTATTGGTTTCTCTCACTTCCCTTTGAATCAGTTCATAGCACCCAGGATTCTCTGAAATTGTCTTTCATATTTTTTTTTACAGTGAAATAACATTCTACTGTATTTCTTATACCACAATTTGCTCAGTCTCTCCCCAGCTGTTTAAGAATCAATCTAAGGCACTTATATAGATTCTAGTTTTTTGCTTTTCTTCCTTTTTAATTCAATCTTCAAAAATGGAAAGTTTTGTGACTATTTCCTCCCTAGCATTAACCTCCTACCCCCACTCCTCATTTGTTTCCTTGTTGAGTTTGAAGTATTTGAGTATGGTGTACATGTACATGTCCCATCATCCTTCATCCACTTTAGATTAGCCTGAGGTTCATCTGATGCCTACTCCCCCCCACTACTTCCTCCATGCCTGTGTATTCTTCTCACACACACTAATTATGAGAAATAGCAAATTCCAGCTCCTCCTTTCTCTATTCTTTATTAGTGGATTCTTCCTTTTACCCTAGTGTCTCTTTCTCCTCTTAAAAGCCTCAGAACATAGGGGCAACTAGGTGGCACAGTGAATAGAGCACTGGCCCTGGAGTCAGGAGGACCTCAGACACTTAACACAAAAACTAGCTGTACAACCTTGGACAAGTCACTTAACCCCAATTGCCCTACCTTCCCCCCTTCAAAATGCAAAAAAAAAAGCCTCAGAACCCAACAATCAATATCCCTCCTCAACTTGGTTCCTCTGTTTTTTGTTTGTTTGTTTAGATGCTTGATACCCTTTAAAGACATTAAGTTTCTGAAGGAACATTTTTTTCTCCTTTTAAGATTAATTAAATAAATTTAGCTATCTAGGTTTCTCTGGACTATTCTGTTTGTATTTCAAAGTTCCTACTCAGCACTGGCCTTTTCATCAGAAATACTTGAAAGTCCTCTATTCCATTAAAGATACAATTTTTTTACCTATAGGATTATACTCAGCTTTTAGAGTAAGTTTTTTTTAACTGTCTTATTTTTTTCAATCAGCAAAAAAACAACTTCTCCCCCTCTATAATAGTAATGAAATTTGAAGATCCCTTTGTATTGCTAAGCTAAGAGGTACTTAGCACCTAGTTTCAAATTCAATCTCTGTTAAAGAAATAGAAGGTATGAACCCCTGTTGCTGATGTAACAAGAAGGAGCTGAACAGGGAGGAGCTATACTGTATTTAAGGAAGGGCACAAGCTGGACAGTCAAAATTTCCTGGGGTAAGCACTGTGGAGGCACAGCAGCTGCTGCTGGACTGAAGACTGAACTGAGAATTGAGAAGAACTGAGAAGAGGAATGAGAATTGAGAACTGAGACAGAATTTCTTGGAGCAAGCCACATGAAGGCTGGATAAAGTGATTTTGATTTTGAGAATGCAGCTTATGGTGCTGAAGACTTCCAAGGACTAGCTGGAGCTGCTGAGGATTTCTGAGGGCTAGCCAGAGCTGCAGAAGACTGAGAAAGCATGACTGTGGTGCCGGTACTTTGTACAAATGTTGTTGTGACTTTGTTAATGTGCATGAATGTTCTTGTGGCTTTGTCAAGCCTTGTCTTCTCAGGAACAGAGACTGTGAAGGATATGAGATGGACTGGACACTGCAAGCCCCAATGTGGAGCAAGAACTGCACAGAGAGCTGGACAAGGAGCTGGAAGTTGTGTGCCTTTGAACTCAGGTGGCAGTTGGTTAGATTCAGGTGGGAGCTGGGACCATGGAAGAGGAATCATGGGAGCTGAAAGCCTGCCCCAAGTCAAGATGAAAATACCTCTCTGTGGGTACTGAGTAGTGAATGATGAAATTGACTGAGTAGTGACTGATGAAATTGTCTGAGTAGTGACTGATGAAATTGTAATTTACTTGTGACCTAGGAGTGGATGGCTTTTGTATTTTCCACTACCCCATAAGAGGGTACTGGGTAGTGACTGTTGAAGTTGTAAGTTAATTGCACCACACTGGTGGGGAACTTTGACTTTTGTACTTTGTGACCCTTAAGGAGGTCCTTAAGGATGATTGAATGATTGAATTACTAAATGAGTGTACTTTGTTGAAAACTATGTGACCACTTTGGTGAAAACTATGTGGCCATATTAGTGATAAGTTATTGAGTTGTGACATGGGGAATACTACATTTTGATTTTCTGTGATACGTTGTAACATTGTGAATGCTGTGCCTTGATTTTCTGTGAATGTTTTGCTCTGATTTGTTATTGAATAGAGAGTTCACTATACTATATAATCAGAACCTTGGAAGCTGTTCACAGCAGCAGTCCTCTAGAAAGCTGCTCGTGCATGGCTTTATACCCTCCAAATCCAAATCACTTTTCCCCAGTTGAGAATGAAAGAATAAAATCTCTGTTACAAACATGTATAGTCAAACAAAACAATTTTTCACATTGGTCGTGTCCAAAAAATTACCTTTCATTCTGCACTGAGTCCTTTACATCTCTATCAGGAGATGAATAGCATTTTTCATTGTAAGTCCTTGAAATCCTGGTTGGTTCTTATATTGGTCTGAGTCCCTTACTCTTTCACAGCTGTCTTTACCATATTGTAGTCATTGTATAAAGTGTTCTGGTTCTGTTCACTTCACTCTGCATCTTTGCCACCTCAAAAAGAACTATAAATCATTTTGTACATCCTTAGTGAAAGTCAGTTTTGCTTAGGTATAATCCTGTCCTCAACCTACTCTCCTCCCTTCTCCCCTTTTCTTACTATTGTCCTGTTAAGTGAAATGTACTTCTGTACCCAATTCATTCTCTCTCCCTCCCTCTCTCTCTCTTTCTTTCTCTCTCTCTTTCTCTTTCTCTCTCTCTCTTTCTCTCTCTCTCTCTGTCTCTGTCTCTGTCTCTGTCTCTCTCTCTCTCTCTCTCTCTCTCTCAGTGTGAGTGTGTGTGTGTGTGTGTGTGTGTGTGTGTGTAACCTTCTCTCCTTTGACCTGTTCAGATGAAAGTGAGGATCAAGTGTCAGCTGTTCCCCCTACCCCCTCCTCCTAGTCTGTATAAGATGTCTACTTGTACAGCCTGATTATATGGTACCATTTCCACTAACCTTCCTCTCCAGTGTACTCCTCTTCCCCTCTCCATTCTTCTCTTTAAGATGATTCAGATATAACAGAACCATTCCTAGGCATTGTCTAATTAAACTGTCTCCATGACTCCTGAAGATATCTAAGATTCAGAGGGGACATGCATTTCATCTCCCCATGTTGGAATGTAAGTAGTTTGTCCTTGTTTAGTCCCTTATGATTATTCATAGTTACCTTTTGTTTCCCTTAACTCTTGTGTTTGAATTTCACAGTTTCTATACAGTTCTGGTCTTTTTACTAGGAATGCTTGAAAGCCCTCTATTTCATTAAAGATTCACACCCCCACCCTCCACCCCATAAGATTGCTGGAAAAGTTATACTTGGCTGCAAGCCTATGACCTTTGCATTCTGAAATATCATATTCTAAGTGTTCCACTCCTTTGTAGTCATGGCTGCAAAATTGTGTATGATCCTGACTGTGGATACTCAGTATTTGAATTCTTTCTTTTTGGCTGCTTTCAGTATTTTTTCTTTGACCTGGAAACTCTGGACATTGTCTATGTTTCTAGGAGTTTTCAATTTGGGGTTTCTTTCAGGAGGTAACTAGTGGATCCTTTCTGTTTCTACTCTGCCTTCTAGTTCTAAGAGATCTGGATAGTTTTCAGATTTCTTGAAACTGAAAGTTTAGGGGGTTTGATTATGATTTTCAAGCAATCCAATGATTTTAAAATTTTTCTCCTCAGTCTGCTTTCCAGGTCACTCATTTTTGCTATGAGATACTTTATATGTTATTTTTCCAACCTTTTGATTTTAAATCTTTTTCGTTATCTCTTATAGTTATTGCCTTCTTTTTGACCCATTCTCATTTTCAGCAAGTTAAATACTTGGCCAAGGTTTCTTACTTTTTGTGCCAACTTGTTAATTCCCTTTCCAATTTTCTATTCCACATCTCTCATTTCTTTTCCAATTTTTTCCTTCATTCCTTTCATTTCATTTAGAAAAAAATGTTAAATTCTTTTTTACCTCTTACATCATTTCTCCTGGGAATTCTAGTTAAATTTGTGGCCCAAGTTGTGTTGTTGGGTTGTTGGTTTTTTAGGCTTTTCCAATAGTTGTTTTGGAATCATTCTCTTCTTCTGGATTTGCATCTTAAATATCCCTATTGCTGTAATAACTTTTTAGAGTGGGATTCTTTTTGTTGTTGTTCATTTTTCCATACTACTACCTGTCATCAGATTTGATGTTAAGGTTGGGCTCTCTGTACTTCTGGAGAGAAAGTCTGGGTCTACCTTGTTGCTACTTTCTTGGGGTATTGAGTATTGTCTTATTCCAGTATTTCAAGCAGGGAACCTAAAATCTTTCAATATTCCCTTAGTGGTCTGATTCAGTGCAAAGTCTTCATCTAGAATTTCTTGAAATATGGTTTCCACAATGGTTTGCAGGGAATCCAGTGATTTTTAAATGACCTTTCTTTAATATATTTTCCTGGTCAGGTATTTTTTGTACTTACATTTTCTACATCTTGCATTTTCTCCTAGTTTATCAATCTTTTGATTTTGTTCTAATATTTCTTGCTGCCTTGTAATGTCATTAATTTCTTTTTGCTCTATTCTAGTTTTCATGGAGTCTATTTCTTGGGTAAAGTTTACTATTTTCCTTTCTAAGCTACTGATTCTCTTTTAATTCTTTCCCCTAGAATTTTTATTTTATGTTTTGTTTTATGTTTTAATCTCTTGCTTTTTTTATCTTAGCTATTCAAGTAATCCTTATGGAAATTTTTTTCCCCTTTGAGTCTCTGCTTTGCAATTGTTATCAAATTACTCATTTCTTCTTCTGAGGGATGATGAAATTTTTTAAAATATTGGTCATAATTTTTTTTAATTTACTCATCTGTTCCATTTTAATTCTTCAATTGGAGTTTTATGCCAGGATCAGGCCTCTCACCCTGCTATACTTTTAGGTGGGTTGCTGAGCCCTGCTTGGGTCCCCTTGATTCCTGTGCTGATCTTTACCTCCTGGAGTTAGGAACCCCTGGATCTTTGGGTTTCTGTATGTTGGATCTTTAGGGCCTCCTCTGACACATAGGGACAGAATGTGAAGGACCTCAGAGGGCTGGCAAGGTCTGAGACTTGAATGTTGTGTCACTATTTGGTGCCATTTTCTGGGGCTTCCAGATAGTCTACTCTAGAGCTTTCTGATCACCCTGTTACTTTTTCAGGAGACCCTTTCCTCCACTCTTGCTACCTCTGGACACAACCTTGCAAGATACACGTCCCATCTATTCTGTTTTTATTTCTGCACTCATCTTTTTGAGGGGGTGGGGGAACTTTATCCTTAGGCCTTCATTGTTCTTTAGGCTGCACTCCTGACTTTCTGAACATTCTGTACCATTCCAGAGATACCTCTTAAACCTGGAAGCTCACTGTCACCCTAATGCTTTTCACATTGGAAGTGCTTTTCCCAATTGCAGCATTTTCCTCTGATTGACTGATTCTTCCCAGAACCTCTATTTTAAAGGAGGATGCCCAAGTCAGCCATGTCTTTATGCTTTTATAAGCTATACTCCTGACTCTCCAGTCTTCTCCACCCCTTCAGCTTCTCCATTTCCCTTTCATTGCTCTTACCACACTAGAATGTAAGCTCCTGAGGGCAAGGACTGTCTTTCTTTCTGCTTATATTTATATTTCTAGCACTTAATACAGTACTTAGTATATAGTAAATGCTTATTGATTTGACTTGACTTGTCTAGGCTCCTTCTGCTTACCTTCATCCCCAAGTTGGGAAGAAAAGAGGAGAGAAAAATGCATGCAATCAATATGCATTCTTAAGCAAAATAAATTCCCAAATTGACCAGATGCAAAAACTTAAGTCTCATTCTGCAATTGTCTCTAGCTGACCATGTTTCTATGTAACTGACTCTAGACTGTTTGATTATAAACATCCCTTTAAACATCTAAGAGAAATGCATTGTGCCTATCTCATCATGCCTAATGTGTGGTATCGACCCTCCTCACCTGGTCACATTACCTTCTTGGTCTTTTGTCCTTGAGTCTAAATCTATGACTCTCCATTTACCTTTCAAACAACCTAGTAATCTCCCAGGATCCTATGCCTGAACCTCCATCTCAAATTTGCCAATTCTTAACAATTAAGACCACTCATTTTGGAAGAACTTAACAGTTACAACCCCCCTCTCCCCCCCCCCCCCCCCCCCCCCCACACATTTGTTGGTAATCTACAAGACTTTGTACAATTTTTCTTCCTTAGTTCAGAATTGTATTTCTTCAGATTTTTTTACTTACTATATTTTCTTCCTCTTCACTGGTCACCAATTATCAAGATGTACATTGGCTTGGTTCAGAGCAGAGGTTCCCAAACTTATTTAGCCTACTGCCCATTTAAAAAAAAATTTACTCAACACCCTGCCTAGAAATCTACTTTCTTTAACCCATTAATGGTTTGTTTTTTAATTTATCATTTCAAAAAAAAACATAATTTTTTTTTTAAAGCAATCGGGGTTAAGTAACTTGCTCAAGGTTACACAGCCAGTTATTTCTGGGTATGGTGCTAAGTATCTGAGCCCGGATTTGATCCCCAGGTCATCCTGACACTGGAGCCGGTGCTCTTACTTGCTGAGCCACCTGGCCGCCCCCCTTTTTTTTGAAAAAAAATTTTTTTTTTTGCCTTTTGAAGGGCAATTGGGGTTAAGTAACTTGCCCAAGGTTACACGGCTAGTCTTTTTTGTATAGGTGTTAAGTGTCTGAGCCTGGAACCGAACTAAGGGCCTCCTGACTCCAGGCTGGCACTTTACTCACTGCACCACCTAGCCGCCCCCAAAAAAACATAATTTTTTAAAATGACGTATCTTAAATTTAATAATTTATTGTAAATTTGTGGATTTTTTTCCTGCATCAAAGTTTTGATGACACAACACTAATCATCACACACACATATTCCTGCCCATTCGTGCTGGACTTCCTGACAATGGGCAATATGCTTACCTGCTAACACTTGCATGTTAAGACCTGTCATACAACCACTGATCTGTTATAACTAGCATTTTGTGTTTATTTGGAAAATAATGTGATTACTAGGACTTTAACTCTGTTATACAACAGATAAAACATATACAAATGTTTTTTCAAAATTTTTTTCACTTCTTTTCTTATACTTCTACTGCCTCCTTATTTTTATTCAACACCCCCCAATTGTACCCAAAGCTACTACATCCCCCCCCAATTCCAGCACCCCCTAGGGGCAGTATCTACTTTGAGATCTTTTTTCAGAGGATTTTGTGAAGTTCTTCATAGAATTTTTCTCTTTCTACATCCTCTGCATCAAATTTTTGACACTTAAAGTGTCACTATCTTCATGGAGGACTTCTTTTTACATTCTTTTTGAGTACTAGAAGTTTTCAAGACCAAGTATCTAATGAAATGATGATTCTTTTTTTATTTTATTTTTAATTTATGGAATAAAACAAGTATTTCCTTAACATAATACAATAAAAAGATAATCGTACACGAAACTGAAAATCTACTGTGCACAACTTGCTATTCCTTTCAAATATACAACACAATTCTGTACATTTATTTTCTTCCCTTCCTTCCCCCTCACCTTAGAGATGGCTACCATTAGACACAAATAGGTATGTGTGTATATACATATGTGTGTGTGTATATATATATATATACACACACACACATATATGTAAAATTATTCTATACATACTTCTATTTATCAGTTCTTTCTCTAGATGCAGATAGCATCTTTCTTCATATACTTCTTGCTGGCTTTGGATAAATAGGAAAACCAATTGAGAACTATTACAAGGAGCCACAACTTATTTTTATCTTTCGCTTATATCAGGCTTCCAGTGGAGCTTGAGGCTTTTTGCATGCTGTTGTTTTATTTGCAAGAAAACATTACTCCACACTAGTGAAAGAAATGCTGAGGTGATTCTGCAGACCTGCCTAAGGCACTGATTTGCAATCAGAGCTTCTTTTGAGAGATACACATGTGAGTAGAGAGGCTTTGGGGAGAGAGAGGGACAAATGATACCAGAGTGTCTAAGGAAGAGGGAAAGGACTTTGGAAGTTGAAAACATATAGAGAAGCCAGCTCTTCAGTGTATTACTGATTTCTTGGTTGCTTTCCCAAAATGCTCTGGGAGCACATTTGTCCTCTTTTCCAGGAAGCTCTGGCCCCCAATTCCATTTCTTATCAATTATGTAGCATTCTCTCCAGTAATCCAGAATCTCCTTGTGCAATATGCAGCCCCAGGCAAAATGCCCAAAACCTGATTATATATACATAGTTTGTTTTTGGTTTTTTTTTTTAAAGTTAACACAGATAGAGCCCAGGATCTCCTGCAGTGTATCAACTTGAGGTCATGGGACAAAAACCTCATACCAAGAGAGCCAATGGTTAAATGAAAGTCTGTAGATATTCTAAAACCTTTATGATTTTCAGTATTTTCTCTCTCCTCTTCTGTCTCCATTTTCCATCAACAGCACTGCTTGGTTTCCACGTTTCCCAGGATAAACTTATCACCAGAAATTACCATGTAGACTGAGTCAGTTTCTGACATCCAACACCTTCTCAACTCCCTCAGTTGCCTCTCTCCTCTGATTAGAGGTCTGGAGGATAGAACAGTAAACTCTGCCCAAAGCCTTCCTTTTAGAAGGCTCTAAAATTTCAGAACTTTCCAGGTAACACTCCTTTTTCTATCAGCAGCTCCCCTTGGTTTAGATTCCAGGGAACATCATACCCCTTGGCACCCACCCATTCCCTTTCACCTTCCCTTTTATGTACTTTCTTCACCCTATTAGATAGTCAAGTTCCCTGAGCACAGGGGTTATCTTTCTTATTTGTACCCCAAGAGCTTAGTATACTTCCTGGCACATAATAAGCAATTAATAAATGTTTATTGAATTGAATGAAATGCCACTTTACTACCATCATTGCATAAAAGCTGTGCATCGAAGAAGGCTCGTGGCCATCTTGTGTCTTTGTTTATTCCATGGATTGTCATAAAAAAAGGAATTCATCACCCATTGTCCAGCTCCTTTGAATTTATCAAGGGCAGTATTCAGACAGCAGAGAGTCTGTTTCTGAGATAATACTTTCTAGCTTGATAACATCTGCCAAATCTTTGGTTTTACTGATGTATCCATCTAGATACTAGGGTCATAGAATCAGAGTTGTAGCAATGGAAGACCATCAAGTCCAATACACTCACTTTATAGATAAGGGACTGTAGTGGCAACCACACTGGAATACCCAGGATGGCTGCTAGCACAGGTTCTTACATCTGTTTTGCTAGGAAAAATAGCTGTTCAAAGGGTCAACAATCCTTTTTAAATTACATTCATTAATAAAGGGGAAAAGTGAGCCCCCGAACTCCAGAGAAAATACAAGCAGAGAAATAAAAACCTATAGACAGGGCTCTGACTGCCTGAATCAATTATACATTTTACATACATGCCTGGATGGAGAGAGCCTTTACATCTGAGCGGTCAGGGAGCACTGAACATGCAACCACTGAGAATCTCCATCAGAGAATCACAAGAACTTTCTTATAAGCAAGCCCCCAAAGCAAAATACCAACTCAGAGTAAGTATATGTATTTACATATTACATTACATACATATACAATTTCCCCTGAATTAATGAATGTTAATGTTAAAATAAAAAAGATTGTTGACCTCTTAAACAGCTATCTTTCCTAGCAAAACAGATCTAAGAACCTTTTCTAGCAACCATTCTGGGTATGCCGGTGTGGTTGCCATTACAGTCCCTTATCTATAAAGTGAGTATATATAATATACTTCTCAGAGCCAGAAGCCATCACAACTCTCTAGACTCAGTGCCTAATCAGAAATTAGCAAAAGGTGTGAAAGCCTTCCTACAAGCAAGCCTCCCTTAATTATAGGCCACGTGGGGCCTATTAATGGGGTGGAGGGGAGGAGATCTTAAATCCCATTAACATTATAGGGATCTGTTGCCACAAAAAAAGTAAGGTGACTTGCTTAAGGTTACACAGAGAGTGAGTTATGACTATCAACCAAGATTTGGACCAAGGTCTTCTCACTCCAAATTCAGTGCTGCTATCCTTAAATAAAGCCATAATGGGGAACCAGGGGAGGACTATTCATAGAGGGTATCTGAGCATAAATCACAAATTTGGTTCTTCAAGTGGAAGTATTCATCACCTATAAGGATGAATGCCATTATAATTGTAAAAGGCAGTTAAAATCTTTACAGAGCCTTTTCTCTTAAAACAGAGATAGTAATAGCAAAGATGGGAAATTGGGCTGGGGAAAACACTACTAACTTACTGGGAACCTGGTGAAAGAACCAAATAAGAGTCCAAGACAATAGCAGTAAGGTTGGCAGAAGGGTGGAAAAGTCTCCCTATCCCCAAGGAAAGAATCGACTTCCTTGGAAGGTATGGTGTACAGCAACCTTTGTACCCCTTAAAGTAAGCTAATGACCTTTTGGTTTTGTTTGATGTCAATGGGAATTGTGGCAGACCTCCTCCAGGTCAGGTTTCTCTAGTTACTATTTGGGTCCAAAGCAGGAATCCACAAAGCTGCTTACTGCATTAAGAAAGGAGCAGATATATTCTCTTGTGTTGAAATGCGTTCCAGTTAAACTACTAGTCTACCTTCTACTAAATCTTGTTTCTTTTTTAAGATTAATTTCACAATCAGTTTTTCAACTGGAAGATGTCAGCACCAACCAGAATACAGCTTAGCATTCTCAAGACCCAGCTTGAAGAGGTTTGTGGTGAAGCCTCATTAACAAACTTTTCAGATAAACTCTCAGTGAGCCAGTATCTCCTTAAAGCACATGAAATATCATGTGACATGAAAAAACACAATACATTCCTAGGCAGACATGCCCTAACACAACTAAATTGTGACCTCTTTACCCTGTTGTATTTTGAAAATGCAAATGACCAATTCCAGGTGACTTATACGGAAGTTATTCAAGCAAAACTATCTTGCTTAGCAATTGCAGTAGATAAGATACACCTGTCAGGCTTTTTTTTTTTTTTTTAATTCTGTGGGTTGACTAGATATGTCAAGGCTTTCAGCCAGTTTAAGGAGAGAAGAGACCATGGTCACTGGGAGATGAGATGTTATCTCAGTCTTCTGTTTTTATTCACCCATATTCCTTCTTCTGTTACTCCATTTACCTGCACATGAGTGTGCTGGCAATATCTAGAAATGTGTGATGTCTATGTGTAGGATTCCAAGTAGGCAGATTCCAAATGCACAGTCAGTGAAACCTACTGGAAAATTTTCTTCAGAGTATATTTGTTTAGATGGTTATCTATTTACTGAAGTATTATGCACTATTTATCATCCTATACCTCAAAAAATATTACATTAATGTATGCAATAAGTCATAAATTATCTAGTAGCAGATGGAGGATTTTTGCCAGAACTTGGCTTACTATTTTCAACAATCATATCATTAACAACCCTTTGCATCTGCACACTAACATTGCACAAACCATTACATCATGAAAGAAATGCTAAAAAACAATCTTAGCAATGTTACTATCTTTTCATGCAAGCCATATGTTGCCCACAGCACCACGATTTTATTTAAACATAATTATAGCATTTCAGCTGTACAAATATCAGCATAAATAAAAAAGGCTTTAATTAGGAAACACCTTCAACTTTCATTAGGAAAACAGTTATGCTGAAACATCAATAACAGTAATTCACATAATTATGTTTATCAGGTTTATTTGGTCTAAATGATTTAACAGCTAAAGTCAGTTTTCATAGCTTGCATAGTTTTGAACCTTGTTTACAACATCTCCTCCTTCTGAAACAGATGACCACCATTTAGTGGCAACTTCATGAATAATTAGGTCTATGACTTACAGATGTCTAAGATAGCATTTATACGGGGCTTTTAGGTTTGCAAAGAGTTTAAAAAAGAGAGGTACTATTATTATCCCCATTTTACATATGGGAAATTTGAAACCGAGGTTAAATGCTTTGCCTGGGGTCATTCAGCTATTAAGTGGCTCAGGCAGGATTTGAACTCTGATATTCTTGCCTTCAAGTCCTCTCTCCACTGCACTACCTGCCTGTAAAACTTCTAATGATGTGGACAATAAGAAGTCACATATAAATTGAAAGTTTGCAAACCACTCTATAAACATTGTTTTGCTTGATCCTCATAAAAATCCCATGAGGTAAATGCTACTATCATCCCTCTGTTACAAATGAGGCACCTCAGACTGTGAAAGCTTAGTATTGTGAGAAGTTAGACACTTAGTATATCTGAAGGACTCAAACCTCTAAACCTTGCTAATTCCCAATCAAGCATTCTAGCCGGTATGCCCTGGACATTAAGCCATAAATTTGGTCATTCTTAGTACAATATCTCAATTTATAAGAGGCTTAGGCTATGTGACAACATTGTTTACTTCCTCTCTTTTATCCTTTCCTTGTCTCTCTTCCTTTCCCTCCTGCTTTCTCATTTTCTCTTTTCTTCCTTTCTTTTTTCTTTCCTTCATTTTCCCTCTCTTTCTCCCTTCCTTACCTTTCTTCTTTTTCTTTCTTATTAATTTTTAATTTGATTTGTTTATTTGCTTGTTTAATATTTGTACTCCAAAAGGTTTGGAGACAGGTTTGCAGATTAATCTTAATGGAAAACAAGGCAATTAAGGATAAAACAAAACAAAACCAGAGGCTAGATAAAGAGAATAAATGTTACCAGCCACAGTAGATAAGGGAATTACTACAATTGGGAACAGAATTTGATTCTAAATTTCCTGTCAGTTTAGACAAAAAGAGAAACACATTGGGTTACATGCTTTGCATTTCCTGACAAAAGAAAGCAAAGAAACTCCTCCTCAGAGACAAACTTTTTTTCCTCCCTTGGAACAAGTGGGACCATTAAAAATGCCAATTCTCTTGGTTTGGGTGGAAATCTCTTGGAACCTATTCGAATTTCCCAAGGGGAAAAGATTAGGCAAGGAAGTTAGGACTCAGCCTCTCCAGTGATACTCAGATATTTTACTGAAAACAAACGGGTCCTTTCTGGGAGGTGCAGGGAGGAAATTGGCAGGTAATGGAGAACAGTGTTCTTTTAAAATTAACCCAGCCCTGGGTTAGGTCCCTTTTGCCCACATTTGAGTGTCTAGCCCCTTCCACCAGCACTAATTCTGAGGAGAGTGAAAGCTCTGACTGTCAGAGGCCACATTCAAACACAACTGCCCAGAATCCACAGAATCTGAACAGGCAAGTATAGCCACTTGTAGGAAGCATGCCCTTGTCCTGATTCTTGTAGTAACTCACTTACTCCTTAACATTCAGATTCTTGGCTCCCATTCCACTATCTTTCCTTGGGTCTCTCTTATGACTCAACACTACTTTCCCCCACCCTGTGTCCCCTTAAGGCAGATCTCTAGATATGATGTGGCCTCTTCTTTCACTTGATCAGCTGACATCCCAAGAACCCTCCTGTGGTTATTTCTGACAAAAGAATACAGGCTTCCATCTGTACTCTCTTTTTCCTAATCAATCAATCCATAAATATTTATTAAGTGTCTACTATATTCCGGGCACAAAGAATGAAACAAACTCAGTGATTTTACATTCTAATGGAAGAGAAAAGTACATATAAAAATATACACAGGGGAGGCTAGGTGGCTGTAGTGAATAGAGCACTGGCCTGGAGTCAGGACGACCTGAGTTCAAATCCGACCTCAGACACTTAACACAAAAACTAGTCATGTGACCTTGGGCGAGTCACTTAACCCCAATTGCCTTCCCAAAAAAAGGAAAAAAAATTAAAATACACATAGCATATGTGTGTATATTGAATATATTCACATATATACAAGCAGTTAAATCCAAATAGTTTGAAAGGGAGGATGCTAGCAGTTAGAACACTTTTTTTAAGGCAATTATTTGCTTTTTGGAGGGCAGTTGGGGTTTACTTGCCCAAGGTCACATGGCTAGTTTTTGTGTCAAGTGTCTGAGGTCGGATTTGAACTCAGGTCCTCCTGACTCCAGGGCGGATGCTCTATTCACTGTGCCACCTAGCTACCCCTAGAATACTTCTTTAAAGAAGATGGTACTTGAGTTACATCTTTAAAAAAATGAAAAGCAGAGATAAGGAAAGAGTGCATTCCAGCTAGGACAAAGGTGAAGAGAGAGGAGAAAGGAAAATCTCTCTGAGAACCAGAAAAGGCCAGTTTAACTAGATCCCAGAGTACAGGGAGAAGTTGTAATGTTTAATGCACCTGGAAAAATAGGTTAGGGGTAGTTTGTATAGAAATGTTAAAGCTAAACAGAAGTTTCTAGTTGATCTTGGAGGAAATAGGAAGCCACTAGAGTTAAGCAGGGAAGTCACATGTGTGCTTAAGGAAAAATTTCTTTGGCTGCAGTGGGTAGGGTGGCCTGGAATAGTGAGAGACACGGTTCTTGGTTCTTGTTCTTACTCATCCCAGAGGCAAGAATTTGGTTTCGTTATTAATTAAAACTGGGTACAAAGGTAGAGCATTCTTACTTTGGGTTTGTGGAGTTGACCCATACCAGCTAGTGTCAAAGCTGCAACCCAGTCAAAGTGGTGGAGAGAGGTATGAGAAACTTGGTTCACTGGTATCTTTTTTGCCTTCTGAACCAGCACCAGGACTCCTTACTTTAATACTGTAAGTCATCTATAACAAGAAAAGAGCTTGGGTTTGGGTTTTTGCTTTTTTTTTTTTTTTTGCCTCATCCCTTCTCCTACTTCCTAATAACAGCCTGACAATCTCTTAGGAATTTAAAGAGGATTTTTTTCTGAAGTCCTATATAGGCAATGCAAAGATGGGTTAAAACTCAAGTAATAGGATGAAAATGTTCATTGTTCACACCTTACAAAGCTTTGAAGAGCTGAACTCTGGTCCCACTACAGGATGTGTGTCAATCTTAGTTTTTCTTTTTAATCTGAACCGTGTAATTAATTCAGTTCTAGTCCTGTGACAGCTGGAGCTGTCTTTTGCAGAATTCTGGAATCATTTCCCCCCATTTTCAATATCACATACAGGAATCAAGGCCTGTTCAGAGGTTCCCCATTCAATCTGGTTACTTTGGTGTACTTTATCTTCAATCCAATCACAAACATTTGGGAAAACTCATTCTACCTCTCTATTACTGAGAGAAAAAAAAATTCTTCCCTATCTGGGCCCCAAAGTTACCACTTTCTACGGTTTAACTTTATGTTGCTCCTCACCTTTTCCTGGAAGACTGCAGTTCTGGCTCCTTTTGGAGCATGTGGAAAGGTGGACAAAATGATGGTTTTGCCATCAGAAGATCTAGGCTTGAATTCTGGCTCCACTGAGTATTACTCATATGGCCTAGCCCTAGGGCAAATTTCTTACCTTTCTTGAGGCTCAGCTTCCTCATCTGTAAAATGAATAGAATGGATCAGATGACCTCTGAGTCCCTTTCAACTCTATATCTGTTCTCTTAATATAATTTTTTTAATCACTTGTGGACTATTATTGTTAAATTGTTGGCCTTTTATGTATATAGTTTAGGATCACTGAAAGCGCTACAGTTTTCCAAAAGTATTAACATATAGATCTCTTCCTCCTGTTCAGCCTAGGTTTAGCTATTATCAATCTACAGTGGTTGTTTGAAACAGATATATTAATATGCTAAGTCACTGGTCTGCCTTTCAGACTCATATCAGTCTAAGTTATTTGTTTATTTTGTCTTGATATACTAAGGTAAAATCTTAATATTCTCTTAATATACTAAGGCATTCCTCTTCTCCCATAGTCTATTTCTATCTTAGCTGCCTCCTTGAAACAGGTCAAAGAAGCTAGAAGTTTGGACCAGTTCAGTCTTTGATGAATGAATTAATAAACATGCTGGAAGAGAGGTAACTCCAAATTCCACCAGCTATCATAGAGCCTATTCTATTTCTCATATGCTGTGGGTCATGACTCCTGGATTAGTCTTTGGTCATTGCCACAGAGGTTCTAGATTCTATTGGACAAAGAAAGGAAGTTGTCCCAGTATGCTATGTAACACAAACACATTTATTATATTTATCACCACTCAAATGGAAAATGATTCTAGGGAAATGGTGCCAAAGACTGTTGGACTTTAGTGAGGTCCTTGAGGACAATCACCACCTAAGATCCCACTCCTGCTCAACCATTTCTCCAGAAGAACACAAACTACTGTCAGGTAAAAGCTTATGCCCCACCCAGAGGGACCCATGAAGACAAGATAACTTCCCCCTTTACATCCTAGAGTCAGGAATATCCAAATAAGGTCATGGATAAAACCTGGCAGGGTCATCATTGACCTGCCGCCTTAAAAGGCATTTTACATCTTAGATCTCTCCAGGACACATAGACCTGTGGGATCTGTGAAATGGACAGGCAATCCAGGGATAAAGTGCCTGGAAACTGAACTTCAAAAAAATAAATACATAATTTTGCTTGAGAAAGAGAGATTTAATGGGCACTATCAGCTTCTAGACTATATAGAAATAAGAAAATCCAGCAAAAGTTGAATTACTAACCATATGGACTATTATGAGAACTATTAACATACAAATGAAAATCACTTACATATGATGAAAATAGAGGCTTTTAAGACTGACAACATAGAAAATACAGAATTAATGGATTAATACTCGTTCTTAGCCCAACAGAGCCTGACTAGACAACTGACCATACAGAATTTTTTAGCTTCTGGGAGATGAGAGAGAGAGACAGAGAGAGAGAGACAGA
>NW_027186304.1:76514303-76520426 GCF_028583685.1 Petaurus breviceps papuanus | reverse complement strand
AGAGAGAGACAGAGAGAGACAGAGAGAGGGAGAGAGAGACAGAGAGAGGGAGAGAGAGAGAGAGAAGTTCACTTCTGCCCACAGGGAAGTTGGGGGCAGGAGGGAGGGACAGGACTTCTTAGCTTCTCTACTGCTCTGTCCTTAGGATAGGAGGAGCCCAGAAAAGAGAGCCAGTTCAGACTGATGCTGATGTGTTGACTCATGGCTAAGCAGAGAGGAAAGGTCAGAACAATGTCAAGAGGCTGGTGCTTTCAGTTCTAACTGGAAAGAATAGAGAAGTCAGAGACCTGCATCCCTTCAGTCAAGCCACGCTTCAGTCAACACACGCTTCCTATTACATCCAAGGCTATTCTCCCCTTCCCCAAAGATAAGACAGTATCTCAGGTTCTGTCAACAAAGGGGTAATATATGAATAAAGAAGATCTGACTCCATTCCTAATAGAAAGCCACCTCTTCAGGCCAGTCCGCGTGATTCATTGGAGACCATCATTCTACACTAAAGGGGTCCTGCACTATTCAGGATAAAAAGTCATCCCTTTAGTCAGGGGAACATTACTGTATTGGTCAGAACTAAGTGATATCCCCTCCCCAAAGCATAAGGAGTTGCTGTCAACTGTGATATTATCAAGGACATCTAAGGCAGCATCAGTATAATTAGTATTTATGTCACAAGGGCTATAGCCCATGTGGCCATGCTCATTCAAACTCCTCTAAGTCTATGCTTCATCACTTCATGGTTGCTCACCCCCAGACTCTTTTGCTCTCTAATATTGAACCTATCTCCCCATTATTCACAGAATTAAACTCATGAGGGATAAAGAATACAAGCTGGACACCTTTTTCTTAGACCCAACTGGAGATGCAATCTAATCTTTTCCCCATTTCATCATCATCCGCAACTGATCCTACTTTGGTTGTTCCTCCTGAGGATAGCTATAAGCTATGATAATAAAAATAACAAAAATGACATGGGCATATAGCATCATTAATATATGCTCACTCCCTCAGATCTACACACACACACACACACACACACACACATCCATTAATTGGGCAGGATCGTTTCATTACTGGCTTAAAGCATTGTGTCTGCATTAAGAGAACTCAGATTCTAGTCTGGGTAGACATCATACCATGTGACTGCCAAGTTACAATAGTAAGCTTAGAATCATATTAACTGACATTTATATAGCATTTTAAGGTTTGAAAAATACTTTACCTATATCATTATATCCTCACAACAACTCTGTGAGGCTCATTCCCATTTTGCCAATGAGGAAGCTGGGACTCATAGAGGTTAAACCAATTGCCTATGGTTACACAGTTTGGCTTAACTGATTATAGCAAAAATCATTTTGTTCCACAGTCTACATGTGCTTGGACTGCCAAACATTTTTTCTTTTTCATGTTTGCTGTTATATTTTATTTTGATATGGTAGTCACTCTCTAACAAACAACCCTGCCCAACTCCTATAACACATTATGAAGACTTTATGAGGTTCTTAAAAATTTCAGCAGGACAATTCATTAGAGTGATTTGGACCAATGGAATACTTTCCCTTTCTTTTCTAAAAAAAACCTATCAGGACCATGCACACAATCTTCTGCCTACTATGACACCTTTATTACTGGGAGTTTGAAAGTGCATGTGGAAGGGAATAAACATCTGGCCAGCAATTTGGCATCAGGAGCAAGGGTCAGATTGCTTACAATATGATGGGAGAGAAGAAAAAGTTGTCTTAATTCTCCAAACTTCAAAGTGACTTTAGAAAAAGGACTAGTCACATCAATAGCCACAGAAATTAGGAATCCTAATCTCAATTTCACTCTTGACTTATTGCAGTTTGATTGAGATGGAGAATGATTTGATTGAGAAGGAGGGTAGGGGAAGGAATGGGAAGGTTTATTTCAGATTGGAAATACTGATTGTCTGACCTCGTTTTTGTGTAGATTACAAATCAGTTTCTAACTACATGATGCTTATTTTATGGCTTTTAATTAAGCAATATTTTGTTAGGAAATTTTGAAAGCATGTGTATACTCAAAGACCTTACATTTTTAGAAGTGTTATAACTTGTCTGACTTCCTTTCTCTCTTACATTTCAGAGGGGGGAAACATCTGCCTTTCTATTTCATGCCTTTAGATAATTAGTTTAGCTGTTCTAGCTAGCTTTAATAATGAAATTAATCTCTTTGTCCCTGCTTTCCAAATGACATAGAAACTATCAAAAATTAGAGGATTTATTATCATCTTCATGTTTCCTAGGAGATGAAGACAACACCTAGGACTTTTCTGGTCTGAACATGTTCCCCTACCTCAAGTCAGGGAAGATAGTCCTCTAAGTGGGAATGATGCTAAATATATTTTGTGAATGAAGGTTATTCAAGGATATTGAGAAAAATTAAAGGAGGATAAGAACAAAAAGTAGTGAAACCTAAATTCAAGTCCCATCTCTGATGCAAACTGGCTATATAACCCCGTGTAAGTCTTTTACCCTTTCAGTGCCCTGGGCAACTTTCTAAGGTTATAAGTTGCAGAGCAGATGCTGGTCTGAACTGGTTGGAGTTTTCTCACTGGCAGACCCATTTTCCAATGAAATCATAGATCTTGAACCTCCCTCCCTCAAAGGAGCAGAAAGTATATGTATTGTCAAGAAAAAAGTAAAAGTCTTACATGACTCCCCAAGGACTACAGGAGTGATCACAGCACCTGGCAACTAGCCCTGAACCTGTCATTTAAGGCACCCAATTTGGCAATCCCCTCTTGCTTGAGAGAAGGAAAGGAAGGATTTGTAGTAGTCACTTTCAGAAAAGATGCTATTGTGAGAAGGTAATTCCCTCTGTGAACAGAGTACCAGTTTGTGGCTGAGATTAGAATCAAGGGATCTTAGAGTTGGTCTGTTGGTTTTAAATCTCTGAAAGCCATAATATCCTACCAAAATTCCCTCCTCCATTTTTTTTCTGAAGAAGGGATTTTCAAAGATCCCTTTCTAGTGAGGAGGGTTAGAAACAAGTTAATGAGGGAAGGCTGTTTTAAACTTCAAAATGCTGCTCGCTGCAGTCCAAGATAATGGAAAATTTCATGGAAAGACTCAAGTTCACAGTGCCCTTTCATTCATTCAATTCAACCTTAGAGAAAATTGAAGGAACTGAAGAAATGGCAGGTATATGATGAGACTTTCAGATTCCTAGAAATTCCATTTTGATTGACAGATGTTAATAATTTCTCATTGCATCATTTCATGGAACAGCTGAAAGCAAGAGACCAAAATGACACAATATCTTGGAACCTGTGGTGAACTTAAAAGTTATCTAGGCCAACTTCTTCATCAGTGCAAGAAGCTTCCTACAGGCCTCTGGTTGAATATTTCCAATGAGAGAGAACTCATTACTTTACAAGGCAGCCTGATCTTTTGGTGGAGAGCTCTGATCATTAGAATAACCTTGTTTCCTAGTTCTCATTATCTTCTCTTCCCCTCACTTACTCTAAAGTCTCCATATATATATATACACATATATATACATATATACATATATATATACATATATATATATATATAGGACTTTAGCACTTTAGATTTTAAACACTAAAAACTACCTTTTCCCCAGGTTACACTTAACAATAGCAACAACAGGGTGTTGATTCTGAGACTCTGACAAATACAAAAACTGGAAGCATACATTTACTGGAATCACAAAGCTATTTTAATTTTTCAAAGGATCTGTCATTGTGATCATTCCATCCTCTGATAAAGATAACAACCCTTTGGTGCTTTATCTTATACAATTCTTTTCCACTGATTTCTATTAAATATTCCATAGAGAAGCAAAGACTATAAATTCACAAATAAGCATCCCAGCAAGCTGCATATTGACTGAGTTTGAAAATGTAACATTATCTATGCTTTATTGTATTTTTATCTATTTTGTTAAATATTTCCCAATCACATTTTAATCTGGTTCAGATTAAATGGACTGTTGGAGTGTTGTGGACTGTGTGTTTGACATCTCTGCCATAAAGGACCCACTTAATATACTGGAGGTTTTCTTCTGCTTTTGTTAATATGTCATGGGTACCAGTACAGTACATGAGCTACTAAGCTATAATTCCTTACTCTTGCTTTTGACCAGAACATCTCCTTCTTCAGTCACACATGTCATTAACAGTTTCATTTACACTACATTTTAAGTATGTCAGTGTTAGAAATACGTGCTGCCTACTTACAACCTCCATTTTTCTTTCTGTTGCCTTTTGAATCATCTGTAATTTTTATTCATCTGAGATAATGATGTTCCATGATTCACCATCACATAATCACCAGAAATATATTGGGATTAAGAAGGTGGGTTTTTATAGCAATAAGTAACATGAGATCATCAAAAGTGAAGAAAAATGTAATGAGATCTCTTTTACAATTATGTCTAGGGGAGAATTTGTATTCAAACAAGAGATAAAGAAAATCACAAAAGATAAAACAGACAATTTTGATGACAGGAAATTGAAAAACTTTCACACAAACAAAATCAATGCAACTTGGGTTAGAAAGGTAATTGTTAGTTTGGCGAAAAATTTTTGTAGCAAATATCTGAAAAAAGGTATATTATCCAAGAAATACAGGAAAATCAACACAAATATATAACATCAAAAGTCATTCCCCAATGGATAAGTGGTCAGAGGTTATGAATAAACAGTTTTTTAAAATGCAAATTTATAACCATATGAAAGATTTTTCCAAATTACTCATTATAATAGAAATGAAAATTCAAACAACTCTGAGATTTCACCTCAAACCCAGCAAATTGGTAAAGATAATAAAAGATTGAAATAAGATCAACACTTAAATTGTTAGTAAAACTATAAATTAATCCAAATTCTAGAAAGTAATTTGGTTTTATTCTTTTTTGAAAAGGTGATTAGGGGCGGCCAGGTGGCTCAGTGAGTAAGAGCACTGGTTCCAGTGTTGAGATAGACCTGGAGATCGAATCCCGGGCTCAGACACTCAGCACCACACCCAGAAATAACTGGCCGGGTAACCTTGAGCAAGTTACTTAACCCCAATTGCTTAAAAAAAAAAAAAGGTGATTAAAATGCCCATACTCTTTGGTCTACTATTAGGCATATATCCCAAGGAGGCTGAAGACAAAAAAGACCCTATATATACCAAATATTAATCAAAATGCTTTGTTTTATATCAAAGAACTGAAAACAAAATTGTAGCTCATTAATTAGGAAATGACTGAATAAATTATCATTCAATGATGTATTGGGATATTAATCTGCTATAAGAAATAATGAATCAAAGAATTCAGAAAAAATGGGAAGATTTATACAACTGGTATAGATTGAAATTAGTAGAACTAGGGAAACACCATACACAACATCTACAACATAAAAGAAAGAACGATGAAAGCAAGTAAACACTATATAATTACAGTTATTCTTTCCATATCCCAGGAGTTAGGGGTAGGGTACCCCCACAATCTGGAAAATCTGGTAAAATTTTCTTTTTGGCCCTCTCTTCTTACTGGAAAGGAAATCTGAATTTTTTCCTTTTCTTTTATGGGGTATTTACCTTACCTTATCATAAAATTTGGGTTGATATCTAATACTATCCATATATTTCATTCATTGCTACACTTTTTCTCTGTCATCTGCTGGCCTTTGTGTGTCATTTGAAGGTTCCATAAAACTCCCACAAAATTTCCATTTACAATTACCCTTTCCACACTATGACTTTCCCTATTGTGGTTTCTGTATATTGAGGGTTGGAATACTAAATTAAATGGAAATTCGGGGGGAGTTTTGCAGAAGCCACAGATGACACTTGGCCAACAGGTGACAGAGGAAAAGTTTAAAAACTCAGAAATACATTAAAATATATACATAGTACTACATAATGTCAACCCAAATTTTATAATTAGGTAGTGTAAATACCCCATAAAAGAAAAAGAAAAAATTTAGACTTCTCTGGTACGAAGGGAAGACAAAAATTTTTACACGGATTTTCAAGATTGTGGGAGTGTCACACCCCTAACCACCATGATGTGGAAGAGATAACTATAATTTCTTTTTTGTTGTTGTTGTGTTTGGAGGGCAGTTAAGTGTTTAACAGTTAAGGGGTT
>NW_027186304.1:76477247-76514293 GCF_028583685.1 Petaurus breviceps papuanus | reverse complement strand
TGTTGTTGTGTTTGGAGGGCAGTTAAGTGTTTAACAGTTAAGGGGTTAAATGATTTGCCCAAGGTCACATGGCTAGTTTTTTTGTGTTAAGTGTATGAGGCCAGATTTGAACTCAGGTCCTCCTGACTCCAGGGCCAGTGCTCTATTCACTGTATTCACTGCACCACCTAGCCGCCCCAATAACTATAATTTCTTCTTCTTCTTTTTTTTTTTTTTTTGCCTTTTGGAGGGCAATTGGGGTTAAGTAACTTGCCCAAGGTTACAAGGCTAGTATTTTTGTGTGGGTGTTAAGTGTCTCAGGCCGGAACCGAACTCGGGTCCTCCCGACTCCAGGGCTGGGGCTTTACTCACTGCGCCACCTAACCACCCCTAACTATAATTTCTTATGCCTGACCTGTGATATAGCAAAACTGTAATAAAGTCACAATGTGGAAGGGTTAACTGTATAATAACTATGCATGGCTTTGGAGAAGTGTTGAGAAAATGCTTCCCCTCATTGCAGTGGCTGGTGAGTAAAAGCAAAGGATATCACATAATCCAGCAGATACGGTCAATGTTTTGACTGTATACAGTTGCTTGTACTGAACTTTTTTCTTCTTTTAAAAAATTAAACATGGAAGTGTGGCTAGGTGGCTCAGTGAGTAAAGTGCCGGCCCTGGAGTCAGGAGGAACCAAGTTTGGTTCCAGCCTGAGACACTTAACACCCACACAAAAATACTAGCCGTGTAACCTTAGGCAAGTTACTTAACCCCAATTGCCCTCCAAAAGGCAAAAGAAAAAAAATTAAACATGGGCATAATATTTAGCTTTAAAATATTTCTAAAGTTTTGAAATATTTATCTCAACGAGAAGTCTTGCTAAAGGAAGTCTTGATGGGGAAGGGTATTTTCAGAAGTGTATGGAATATTCAAACAAAAAATATCAATTTTAAATATTCTTTTTAAAATTTAATGAATTTATTTTTAGTTTTCAATATTCACTTCCATAAGATTTTGAGTTCTAATTTTTCTTTCCTCTCTTCCCAAGACAGTGTGCATATAGGCTATACATATACATTCATATTAAACAAAAAATATCATTTTTTTTAAATGAGGAAAGTATGCCACAATTTTCCAGATGTGATCTACTGCTACTATTCCTAAAGCTAGATGTAGAGGTGGGAGGGACCTTAGAGGTCATAAAATTCAACCCCTTAATTTTACACATAAAGAAATTGAGGCTGACAGAGATTAAGTAACTTGCCCAGAGACACACAGGTAGACCTATACAGAGGAAGTGGACTACAGAAATGAAAAACAAAATGACATGGTGTCTTCATTTTGCTTTACCATACATTTTATGAGAGAGCTCTACTTGTATAATGTTCAGAAATATCATCAATAAACTTTTCTTAAAACAAGCAAACTTATGAGGGCAAGAATTTGTTGATGTCTTTGCAGTTACATATTTCAGGTAAAAATTCTATCTGTTATTTTTTGGGATCTTCCCCTATTTGAGATATTTTCAAAATGGACTCTGCAGGACATTTATATTTTATTTTCTCCAGCATCCATTTTATTCTGTAAGTATTTGGTAAGGACCACTTACTCTTCCAAGCTGCTGTACAAGAGAGAGGGGGGGGGAGGGAGAGAGAGAGAGAGAGAGAGAGAGAGAGAAGAAATTACTCTCTCCTCATTAGTAAAATCAATGCCCCATGCTTGCAGGAGGGTAAGCAACACTGGGGGACTTGGGTTACATGTGGCATAGTGAAAAGACAGCTGGCCTTGATGTCATTAAGACTAGGATTCAAGCCCTGCCTCTGGCATATTCTAACTGTGCTATCCTGGGAAAGTAATTTAACCTCCTAGGTCCTAAGCAACTCTCTAATTAAGTTACAGATAAGTTGCCTATCTGCAGCAGTGGAGGAAACTGGCATACCAGGAGTTCCCTACACTGATGAAATCACAGGTTCAAACAAGGAAAAAAGTCCTTAGTACTAAGTATAATACCTAGCTTACAGAAGCCATTTTAATGCATGTCTTGTTGAATTGACTTGACTGTCCAACCAGTTACCTAGTCCTATAAATTCAACTTTCACAGCATCCCGTGCCTTCTCTATCTATTCTCTTATTTCTAGTGCCTAATACACGTCTTTATTACCACTTACATAAGCTATTACAACAGTTTCCTAATACGTATTACTGCTTCCACTCTTTCCTTCCTACACTGTATTCTTTACTCTGTTGCTAAAAATAATTCGTTTGGGTGTAGGTCTGGTCACCTTCTCCCTCCACTAAAAAAGCTTTGCTTAACACCTCCTGAGTAAAATTCAAATTCCTTTGCCTTGAATCTCAGGCTCTTCACTGTCTTGTACCATCCCATATTCTGCCTTTCCCCCTATCCCTTCCATGTACTCTAAACTCCAACCATCCTGGATGATTCTTTGCTTCCAAACCCTCTGTTATTCCTCTGTCCTGTCCCACTTGGATTTTTTTTCTCATTGAATTTTTCTATCTTTTAAACACCAACTTAAGTGATGTTTTCTCCATGAAAGCTTCCTTTCTCTCTTTTATCAATAACTGCCTTTCACTTTGGACCTCACATCGTCACTTGCTTCATACCTCTCTCTTGTGATCATCATGCAATACCGTGTATTGTAGTGACGTGTTTTTTTCTTATTCCCTTACAAGACTGTAAGTTCCATAAAAGTAGGAACTGTTTCTCATCTAAACTTTTAATTTCCCCTGAATACCTAGGACTGTACTCTGCAGACAACAGATACATAATGTTTTTGGAAAGACTGAACTTACATATTCCTCTTTCCCTTCAAACAGGCTCATTTCCTTGTATTGAAAAAAAAAGTCTATTTGTCCCTATTACCTTTCCTAGCTACCATTCTATTTATTTTGGTGTTATCTGGAATTGCCAAATTTCTAGGAAATAATGGCCTTCATCTAATGCCTCTATTCCTTCACCACTCACTCTCAATCACTCCTAATCTTATAGTCTTCCACATGGATTCTGTGTATCTGGCTTCTCCCTCCTTTAATCCATCTGAATTTTCAAACCATAATAATAATACTAAAATATACCACACTGATCATGTTATTCCAACTTAAAAGTTTTCAGTGCCTCCCATTTACCTATGGAATATAGATAAAATGCTGGGCATTTAAAGAACTTCCACAGTTTGTTTTGTTTTTTTTTAATTTTTTTTTTGCTTTTTTATTTTTTGGAGGAGGGAAGGCTGGGCAGTTAGGCTTAAGTGACTTGGCCAAGGTCATACGGCTAGTAAGTGTTAAGTATCTTAGGTCATATTTGAACTCAGGTCCTCCTGACTCCAGGGCCGGTGCTCTATTCACTGTGCCACCTAGCCACCGAACTTCCACGGTTTAATCCCAACCTACTTCAGGTGTTTTCTCTCTGCCTACTCCCAGCTACATGCATATCGCACTCCAGTCAAGTTAGTCTATTCAAAATCAATTGAATAGGAGATTTCTACCTCTACACTATTGTTGATCCCATTTGTCCAACCTGGCTCTCCCACCTTCTCTTCTCTAACCAAATCTCATTTATTCTTTAATGTCCAGCTTGTGTCAGCCCATCACTTCAGTCCACAATCCTTTTTGTTCATATCACTCATCGGCCTTTTAGATATGTGTGCTATTTGCCTTGTTAGAACTATGAGATCTTAGAGAGTATCTTTTCAACACCCCTCCAACATTTTATAGAAAATGTTATTTGCCTTTGTAGAAGTGAGAGGTCACAGATATGGAACACTGCATATATTTTCATATTTTTCAAAGTATTGATCAGTTTTGGTTTTCTCTCTTCCTCTTTTTCTCTTAAAAAACATTCTTTATTATATTGGTGGCTCTCTGGACAGAAGGAATATAAAGGAAAATTTAAATGCTGTAAAAACAAAAGTCACCCAAAATTAATTTTTAAAAAGAGAAGTGTCAGTCTGGTGTATTTTTGTCACTTGTCAAGATTAAAACTGAGCAAGAAGGATTAACGTGAACTGTGTAGAATTGTCTTACCAAACCATTTAACCTCTTGGCTAATGATGTACAGAAATATGTGAATAAAGGGTTTTTAGATTATCGGTATTTTCTGATTATGGAACATTTGACTGGGAGGAAGAAACTGTACCGGGAGATTCAAATGCAAAACAGATATGGTAGGTCAAAATCTGCTCCACAAGGTTCATGAATTGATGAAGATTTATGATTTAATAAGCTGGAGTAAATGCCAAGTTTTACCATTAGGGAATTCTGGGGATTGAATCCAGCCAAGTATGGTATTCAAAATACAAAAAGTCATGCACATCAGTTTATCAGGTTATTGACCTCCAACTGATTCTTCTTTCAAAGGAGTCCTTAGATTTGAAAACATTCAATTATTTATATGTAGTATTATAAAAGTAAAATTAATTACAAATCTGTAATTGGATTGCCATATTTTAAGGCTAGCAACATGAAGCAATACCTTGTGTTATTGGTATTTACATGGTACTCTGATGACAAAGTTTTTTTCCTAAAAGCATGTCAGTGCTTTGATTTTTTAAAAAAACTAGTCATTTTGAAAATTTTAGTATAATTTAGTTTAAATTACTTTGGATGTGGAGGAATATGAGAAAGGATGTGTTATTTACACATTACTAAGTAAAATACAAAACTGTATGGGAATAATTTATGGCATAAATTTTGATTTCTTATTATTCTCTATAAATTCTTAAAACCAAAGACAATGAATTCTCCTTCTCTCAGTCATCACTGTTTAAAAGTTCTAAGTTAATCACCTGTCATTTTATACAGTTGGCATATTATCTCTTCTCTTCTTTCTCATTCCTTTTATTTCAAGAAGTAAGGTTTATAATAGAAACACTAACTCAACCTTAACAAATAGAAAACTGTCAAGTGATATGATAAGACCATTGGATGATGTTTTACGATAATAGGTTGCCTTTGAGTTTTATTTCCAAGATAAAGTGGTATCTCATTTTATAAAAAATACACAAAACATGGAAACCACAGCAGAAAGAAATGGATGAACTGGCAAAATAGGCCTCCATTGAATATTTCTTACTAGCATCTACATCTCTCATCTACAAGACCTAATTCCCATTACATAAATCTAATGTTGTTTTTTTTTTGCTAAAGATATATTTTCCAGTATTCTAATTTTAAAATAAAGAACAAGAAGCAGAAATTTTGGAAATAATGTATTTTAAATTACATTAAGAACTGAGAACAATTTCTATTTATTTTACACCTCATAATATTCAACCACACAGTCATGAATAAAATGTAAAGTGGAACTTAACTTCAAACTTAACAACCCATCATGCATCTTCAGCATGATACTGAACTCAAAACAACCGCTGATTTGTGTTCACTCCTAACTGAAAAGAATTGGTAGTTGGGACAAAGGTGGGATGGGGGGAGGAAGTAAAAAAGATTCAGTTTGTAACAAGTTTGGAGGAAGATGAATATGTGGTTGTGTCCTGTATCATTTTGACTCCCTGCTCAGAAGAAAAATCAGGAATATGGTCTAAGACTCAAAGAAGCTGGTTGGCCTCCAGGGTGCTCCAAGATGTGAAATTTAGATTATTGATTGATTAATGGTTAAGAGTTTTAATCACTGTAACTAATATCTATGTATCAGATTTGAATTTAATAGTGTAGTCCTTAGTAGTAGAGTTTATAAGAGATTAGGTACCCAAATTTTAAGGGCTACAGTCTTGTCCTGTCTCTTGAAAGAGATAATGAAAATGAGTGGTGGATGAATCAGCCTAGTCAGATGTTTAAACCAGCACTGGGTCTCTCTGGTGTTAAGTGGTATCTGTCACAGAGCTTTCCAGAGGCATTACTCAACTCTGTGTTTTCCCTGTTGCTATGGGCTCTGGAAACCCCTCTTGCCTGTCAGTGTGATTTATAGCCCACCCTTCACCTTTCTTCTGACCAATCTCAGTCTTAAGTTTAACTTGCATCACTAGGTGTTATGTAACCATCAAACTGTATTAAAAAGCTACTCAGATTGTAAGGTGTGTCTCTGGTCACTGAAGGACCATTAATCTCTATTATTGGCAACCACTAGCTTTGCTAATAAATAGATTATGCTCAGTTTCTCTTCACTGTAGGTTTTTGCCACAACAATTGGCAAATCAGTCAAGAATCTCAGCCTCTGGGGCCACTCTTATTGAGGAATTCCCAGAGTACTCAGGTCTTATTTTTTCACTAAGGGACTTTCCCAAGAAGGATTGCCCCCAGGATAGGATTTCTTCTCTTGACCTTAAACCAAATTTTCTCTGAGGTAAGGTAGGCTCCTAAATGGGAGATATTGTAAACCAGTCAGAAGTTTTTATTCTCTGTGTAAAAGTCTCTTATAAAGAAGGGAAAAATATATTATAGGTAGAGCACTTTCTCTCTTGCAAGAGGAGATAGATTTATTTTTCCAATAAGCTAAGGAATTTCTTTTGCAAATAGAATTGCATTTCCTGCACCTAGAAAAAGTTTTAAGATAGTAAGTTATTATACAAGCAGAATATCAAAACTGTAACAGAGGCCTCTTACAATCAATTGTGCACACTAAGCTTTTAGCAGGAAACTTTAAAGAGAAAGCAAATACTTCACAGGGAGATTTGAGAAAAATTTGTAACTCTAACAACCACTTTTTTTCCATGTGGCAGCTTACCAAAGCAATATAGTGTTCTGCTGGTAAGACAAAAAAATATTTTAAAGTAATCATTTGGCCTTTTCCCAAACAGTCATTCAGTATAGAGTATCAGGCCTCAGGTAACCCTTTAAGTCATGAACCACACACCCACTCTGACATGAAAATTAGTAGCAGTTATACCAAAGCTGTTTTGAGCATGGTATTGTGACAGCAGTCTCAAAGGAAGGGCTACCAGTTGGAGTGCTGTGAGCCTCTGGAAGGGACCCCTGGAGAGATTTCCTGGCCTTTATTAGATCCATGAATCAAGGACCAGGCCTGTGACTGTATATTTCTAAGGCAATCACAACTACATTGCCAGGTAAACTCAGAAAGCAGAGACCTAGGGATGTAGCAGAACCACATGACCCTGTGAGAGGGAGCTTCTGAGGGATAAAGCTTAGAAGGAGGTCCTACCTCTCAAGATAATCCTAACGACTGTATCTTTAAGTAATTAGCTAAAAGTCATAAGTAACCCATAACAGTTTGAATTTTATGCTTTGATTGAGACAAGTAGGAGACACTTCACTAGTCATTGCCCTCTTCTATGAGGGAACCACTGTAGAGTCAGTGGCAACTTCCTAATTACCTTCTCCTGGGCCACTTGTCATCTCTACTGCTGCTTTTCCATTTCACATTCCTTTAGAGGATGACAATGGGGCCAGGTAGAGGTATTTCTGAAGGGGCACCCCTGGAAAAGCTGCTTAAATCCTAGGGTCAAAGCAAGTTGTAGGTTCACCCAGGGATGACAAGAGCATATGCTGTTAAACTAAGTGAGCACTTGTCTAAAACTGCGAGTAAATCAGCTGTTTTGGCCCAAGTATGGCTCCTTGGATCACCACATCTTGGAAAAATTGAGATTGGCTATTGAAAATTCTCACCTGCATTGCATGAATTATTGGTCCTGCTGGGCATTTTTTAGTGATGAATCTTGCTCACAGCAATAAAAAGGGCTCTCTTCCTCTCCCTTCCTATCTTACATTCCTTCCACTCAATCTACTCCTGCTGCTCTTCCATCTGCTCCTCCAACCTATTCCTGCATCGCAAAGAACCCCACTCCCTCTGGGAATGGAGGAAGGCCCACTGGCTTGGTTCCTATTCAAGGAAAGTTGACTCATGTTAATGCGATGGGAAATCTGACTTCTTTTGAAACTCCCACAGAACAGCCTACTGGCATTTTCCCTCTCCAAGACATGCTTAGTCCAGGATATCACTAATGGAGCTTTAGCGATTGTTAGAAATCACCATCCTTTTAGTCCCTCTAATTTTGTCACCTGGAGGAAGGACACCCCCAAACTTCATGAGGATGATGGAACCGTTATCAATCAATTCCAGACCATTTTAGAGGGTATAATTACATTTGGGGGGATGCTATGGATTTAATGGACACTGTACTTTCCACCTAGGGAAAAGGAGGCTGTTATAGAAGCAGGCAAAAGGCCACCAGAAGCTCAAGACCCTGCTGGACAGGAAAATCTTCCCAATTGGCCCTTATACGACCCTTTCTGGAATCTTAATGATTTGGGTAGTTATGCTAGGCTGACATAAGCTAGGGATATTTTGATTAGAGGAATGTAAAATTGTGCAACATATCCTGAGAATTGGACAATGGTTTCCTCAAGAAACCATGCAGGAGGAAGATGAAACTCCCAGACACTCTTATAACAGATTGTGTAAAAGTACAAAGAAAAACACAGTTAGATCTACTCAACATAAGGATACCAGGATAGTTGATTCAGCTTTTGTCAATGAGTCACAGTAAGATATATGTAATAGATCTCATAAGAGCTGTGTTGGGTGACATGAGATAAGAACATAAGTGAACTCAAAGCCATTCCTTAGTATATTCATTAGGGTAGGAACGAAGATGTAAAGGCTCCAAAGGAAAGGTTCAGGAAGGAAACCCCCTCCTTTCTAATTGTGGCCCAAATGACCCTCACCCCAACTGATGAGGATTCTGTATGTTTTTATTGCTATAAAAGAAGACATTTCAAAAGAGACCACATGAAAAAAATGTGATCTGCATTTTGAGATTAGGAGTGACTTCATTACTCTTTTTTTTTTTTTGCCCTTTGGAGGGCAATTGGGGTTAAGTAACTTGCCCAAGGTTACACGGCTAGTTTTTTTTGTTTGTGTGTGTGTGGGTGTTAAGTGTCTGGGGCTGGAACCGAACTCAGGTCCTTCTGACTCCGGGGCCAACGCTTTACTCACTGTGCCACCTAGCCGCCCCGCCTTCATTACTCTTTACTTTTGAAGCAGCAGTAGTTTGTAAAGTCTCCAAGAGATGGGTTTGCAAGAACCTTAGGAGAGTTTTTAGTATGAAGGCGTGGGAGAGGGAGACAGAGACAGGGATTCTGGGGAAAACATTTTTTCCTGGACCAAAAATCTTTGTCCCAGTTACCCCTACTTTTGCCTCTACTGCTAGTGAACCCCATGTTTACTTTAAGGTTGGTAATGTTTCTTATGATTGATTGATACCAGTACCTCCAATTCAGTCTCAAATACATTACCAAGTTCTCAGTGTATTACAATTGGACTCCAAAAGGTTGAAGGAATTGAGGGGGCACCCCAAGATATTTTTGTATTATATCTGTAAACTGTCAGTATGGGTCCTCTTTCAGAATATCTCCTTTTTACTAATGCCTGAGGTGCTTATTAATCTGTTGGTGTACAATCTGTTGTGTAAATTAAAAGTCACTATTTCATGCCTCCTGATAATTACCTTTTTCCTCATCTCCCAGAAGATTTGAGGTCCATGCTTTCTATATTAATTT
Organism: Petaurus breviceps papuanus; assembly: GCF_028583685.1. NCBI lineage: Eukaryota > Metazoa > Chordata > Mammalia > Diprotodontia > Petauridae > Petaurus > Petaurus breviceps. The sequence continues at coordinate 76,504,826 of NW_027186304.1, read as the reverse complement.
CTATATTAATTGACCTCTATGATAATGATGAAAGTATTGTTCCATTATTCCCAGTTTTACTTTTTACTACTCAGACTAGTTTTCCACCAGACATCCCTGACTCATTATGGGCCAATTCATCCTCTGATGAGGTACTTTTGAAATCCACTGTCTCAGTTACAATCAGTCTTAAGAATGGAGCCCCGACCATTCATACCCCAGTACCTTTTGTCTCAAGAAACAATTGAAGGAATCTCCCCCATTATTGATTCTCTTAGAAAACATGTTGTTATAATACTCTATAAATCCCCTTTAACATTCCCATTCTACCTGTCAAAAAGCCTCAGCCAGGCCTGGATGGCAAACCTGTTTATCACTTTGTTCAGGACCTACATGCTATTAATGCTTATGTTATACTTAGACATCCAGTGGTATCTCACCCTGCCATATTGTTTTTTTCTATTCCCTATAAGGCTATCTGTTTTACAGTGATAGGTTTGAGTCCTCCCTTCTTTAGTATCCCATTCACCCAGATTCCCAATACCTATTTGCCTTCACCTAGAAGAATACAAAGTGTACTTGGACTTGTCTGCCTCAAGGGTATGTAGAAAGTCCCACCTTGTTTTCCCAGTTTTTATAGCAAGACCTAGCTTCTCTCACTTTCAAGGGTCCCACTTTGATCCAGTATATAGATGACGTCCTCCTAGCCTTACCCACACCTGACATCTGCCAAGAAGATGGCCATCATCTTCTTTTCCAGTTTCGTCTACTGGGCCATAAAGTCTCCAGACTGAAGGTATGGTGGTGCCTTCCTCAAGTAGAATATCTTGGTTACATTTTGTCTGCCAGTACTTGCTCTATTTCTCCCAAGTGTATCTACAGCAGTTGTCTGTGCTGAGAACCAAGAAGCAATTATGAGCAATCCTAGGAGTCGTAGCTTATTGGAGGCAATGGATTCCTTCATTTGGTGAGATTCCCAAACCTCTCCCGGCACTAAATGCTGAGTACCTGAACTCTACAGTTAGAGCGTGAACATTTTACCTCTCTTACTGCTCTCAAGAAAGCCTCGCAGTCTGCCATTGCCCTTGGGCTCCCTGACTACAACAAGCCTTTTACTCTTTTTGTTCATGAGTCAAGCAGGGTGAACTCCAGGGTCCTGACCCAGAATTCTAGTCCTTCTCTACTCCCTGTTGCCTATTTTTCTGCCCAGTTGGATTCTGTGGCCTCCAGTGCTCTGCTCTGTTCTAAGAGTGGTTGCTGCAACTGCTCTTTTAATAGAAAAAGGCTAGTGACAGTTATGGGAGCCCATTTAATAGTGCAGTGCCCCCATGAGGCTGAGGCTCTTTTTCTCCATCACCATATTCCAGTCTTTTCAGATCACAGATTAGCAAGATAGGAAGTGACTTTGTTTGGGAAGAAAAATGTGACTCTTAAGCATTCCTCTATTCTCAACCCTGCAGCATGCCTTTCTGACTTAAACATTTCTACTGAACTTTTACCCGACTATGCTTCTATGGTGGACATGGCTGAGTAGCCCCATGATGACCTCACTGACCCTCCCCTCCAGAACTCTATACTGATGGCTCTTCTTTCATTAGAGATGGTGTCCATTATACTGGTGCAGCTGTGGTCTCTGACCGAAACCATTCCGGCAGCCTCATTGCCAACCAACCTTAGTGCTCAAACTGTGGAATTGGTAGCTTTGACTCAAGCATGCCACTTTGCTGCTGATAAGAATGCAGCTATCTATACTTGACTCTGCTATGCTTCTGGAGTCTGACATGCAATTGCCAAGTATGGTGACTTCAGAGAGGTTTTCTTACTCCCTCCAGAAAGGTCACTGCTAATGTCAAACTCATCAAAAATCTTCTCTCAGCCATTTACCTTCCTAAGGTCTTAGCTATTGTCCACTGTTCGGCATTGACACTGTTTCTCAAGGCAATGATAGAGCAGATGAAGGTGCAAATTTTACTGCTTTGAAAGGACTATCTTTTGTATTACCTTTAATAACAGAAAAGTGGCAACCTCCCCACTATGATAGTTTGAAATAGAAAAATTGAAACAGCAATATAAGGCAAAGCAGGTCCTTAGGGTCTGCATAACTGAGGATGGTAAGCCACTCCTTCCTCAGTGTTTCTGTCACCAGATATGTCTTTTTGTTTGTAAGAGGGGCCGTTATGGCACACAAGAAATTGTAGACACAATTAAAAGGGCTTACGTTGCTCTAAGAATTACTATTGTTGCATCCTGAATCTGTAGAGGACATGCTACTTATTTATCTTCTAACAACACACTCTTAGGAATACAACTTTTGGTGGCCACCACTTAGCCTATACCAGCTTTGGACATTTACAGATTGACTTTATTTACATGACTAAAGCAGGTCATTATTGAGTTTTGATTGTTGATCAACCTATTCACTGGGTAGAGGCATTTCCTGGCTCTAAAGCCACAGCTGCCTTTGTAGCCAAAATGCCTTCTTAAAGAGATTGTGCCTAGGTATGCCCCCCCAACCCTGCCACCTTGAATGAACTTCGACCGCTATTCTCATTTTGCAGATTCTCTTCCCTCTCAAGTCTATTCTAATTTGGGGATCTCTCCTAAATTTCATACACCTTATCCCCAGAGTTCAACTAAGGTTGATCACATAAACAAAGAATTAAAATCCCTTATTGGAAAACTGTGCTCTGAAACCCACCCTAAATGGCCTGATATCCTTCCCTTTACTTTGTTCCATCTACAAAGTAGACCAAGGAGGAAATTACACATTTCTCCTTATGAAATGTTTTTCAGACATCCTCCCATAAAAGCAAAACGTTTTTCCCTAGTGTATACATCACTGCTTGGCAGAGATATTTCTGCTGCATCATAGATAAAGGAACTGCAAAATAGACCAAAAACTCCCCAACACGGGAACAGTGATATAAACAGGACCTTTGGACTTTTCACTTCACAACCTTCATCCCAGTGACAAAGTCTATATACAGAATTTCCAAAGAACTTACAGAACTCAACTTGCTTGGGAAGGCCTATTACAAGTGTCATCAAGATTAGGGGAAAAAACTCTTGGTTTTGTTGTTCACACATGAAACTTGGCGCCGTATTCTGATGCATGATGTGCTTTTTACAGTTTAATTCTTCTAATTACACTTGTCACACCACACCACAATAACACCACTATAGAAAGTGGAAAATAGGGAGGGTGTGTGGGGTTGTGCTTTCTCTTCACCCTACTGCTCATAGCAGGTCTTATAATTCTTGGACTTGTGACTTTCAAGTCAGGACCACAGCCCAGACTTCTTCCTGCTCCCATCTTTGCTTCATTACTGATTGGTTTACCTTTTGTCTGCTCTGACTCCTTCTTTGGTTGTCCACCAGGACCTGAGGGGTCTTATTTATGTAGTCCTGGTCATCTAGTATGTTATCCAAACACTGCCTTTTGGAGACCTTAGCATAAGGTGCCTTAGGTATCTTTTCCTAAACCTTCTGCCCTTGTCACTAAGTCACCAAACCCTTCCTTCTCCCCACCCCACCATGCCTCTTCTCCCTTTTCAATAGAATTTTAATACTGCTTCTCCTTCTATAGGTTAAATCATGTGAATCAATCCTTCTTAGTAAATGTGACTACTTGTAACCCAAAGAAATCTAATTTGTCTAGTAACTACAAATAGTATTTTTGCTATTTTGCCCATTTCTAGGAAGTTTGTAGGAGTGTCCTTTTCACATATGGATTCTGATACCACTAATAATTGCTATTCTGGGGTCTTATTTAGTACCTATTATAGGTATAAATGGGAAAACTAGATGATTGAATAATGATATTCCTGACCCTACCAAAAGTCAAATTTCCCAAAATTTGATTTCTAACCCTGAAAAACCATTGGTGAGTGGAACTGTGGGGTCCTTTTCTAAGATTGAAGAAGTATGCTTTGACAAGAAAATGGGTGAATGATGTCTTGTAATTGCAGATGCAGAACAGCATTTTAGCTCATCCTTTGAAACACATGGTCATCAGAACAGGTAGATGAACCTCAATTACAATTACAATTACCTTGCTATGTTGATTTGGCTTTTAGTCTTTTCCTCTTCAGTCTATCTGGGTGAAAATGTGGTGGTTAGGATCCATAGCCAGGTGGGATACTGCCTTTAAGAGGTCAGAATCATTGGCTACTGGGTTTGTCATCAGTCTTAGCATAATGATTCCGTCTCATGGGTGCCTGTTCCCATTAAGGCTGATGATACCATGTCTCCAACAGAATGTGCAGAAGGCAGTGCTAATACCCGTTTTCAAATGCCTTTGGCACCTTTTTTTTTTTTTTTGCTCCCTGTGAAATCACAAATGGCATGTGGAATTTGACTTGGAGATTAGACAACCTTCAGTTCAAGTACATATGAAATATCATTTTCTCAGATATGCCCAAGTTAGAGAAGCGGCCCAAAGCTTCCTTTCAGGAAAGAATTTCTTCTCTCCCGCTCATGTTACCTCTGCCTATCTTTGACATTTGTGTAAACATGACTAAGACCCCTATTACTGGAGTAGTGAATATAGGTAATGGTGTTCAACATAACCTTACACTCCCATATTCTGATTTCTCCTTTGTCTGTGCTAAGGTAAATCATGCAAGCAACAATTTTTCTTTTGTGTCATGATGCTTCAAGCTTCACAGAACATCCTTAGGGCCTAGTTTCACTAGATCATTTTTAAAATATGCAATCTATCTGCTTATTTTACTCTTTCTCCTGGGTGGTATAGAGTCCATGGTATTGCCTGTTCAGTTCCTCCTATTTCTGTTTATAATCACTCCCTTGGACTTGTAACACAAAAGTCCATTTGAAGTCTGGGAGCCTGGTGGCATTCCTGCAACAAAAGGTCAGAGGACTATAGACCTCCAAATCCTACAAAGGACTCTTCCCATATAGAGAGATTTTTCTGGTCCCTATTTCCATCTAATTGCCTTCACTACAACAAGTAATTAAAAATCTCTCTGCAGACATTGAGAACTTAGCTCAAGATACAACTCAGGCTATTTCTCAGATCTCCAGTACTATTTCTTCCTTGCAGGTAGAAGTTAATTCCTAGGCTACAGTCTTGCAAAATTGTCTAGTACTAGATGTTCCCACAGCAGCTGCTGGAGGGGCTTGTTCTGTTAATAACCTACTGTACCTATATTAACAGATCAGGGAATATACTTACAAATATTCATGAATTCCAACAGATTATGTTAGATACACAATTCATAGCTAATAAAACCCATGTTTCTCCAAATGAGGGTTCCTGGTGAGACTCCCTCTTCCTGCTTGTCCTGGATTTTTTCTTAGTTCCAATGGGGAGGTATTCTCTCTACCTTAGTAAAACAAGGACTTCTGATTTTGCTTCTCCTAATTGGTGTCCCTTGTTTAATTAATTGTGACACTGATTTATGTTACAATTTAGGATCAAGATTGATTAGATTGGATTAATGGTCAGCCTCTCTGTTTGAATGTTACAATCTGATTATTGTTACAATGACCTTCTTTTGAATCATCTCAATTCTATGAATCTTCCACTCTGCTACCTGAAATCTCCTGCCTACCTATAGATACTCCCTTGAAGGATGAGAATGACATAACTCATCAGTGTCTTCTCATCTTCAGTGACTACCTCCAATCTAAATGGAACCCAGATGCCCCCATGTCCAGAAGATTTCTCTGCTTTGGCTCTTCCTTCTTTTCCATCAGAGCACTGTTCTTGTTGAGTCGGTTGGGATGTGTCTATGGTCTGTTATTATGGGGTCCTTACTTGTGGGAGCTGTGAATCTTCTTTAAAAGAATTGCAGACAGTGAGAACCCTCCTACTTGTAAATATCAGAATAGTCAGATCACCTTACGAGGAGGAGATGCTCAGCTTGGCTGCTATGAAAAATGCTCCCTCCTAGTTATGACTCATAAGAAATTCAGATGGATGAAAAGAAGCTTGGGTGCTCCCCTACAGGGCCTTTCTGCTGGTGTGCCACTGTTTAGATCTACTCCCATAATCAAAGCTGTCATTCATCTTTCCTTAGAGACTAAAAATCTGACAAAAATTTCCTGTAAGTCTCTTGAGACCCTTCAAACACAAACTAATACTCTGGCTCAATACTTGAGCAAATTCTGGATCAATTAAAAGACTTTGATGATTTTATCAGTGACCCATGAATTAATTTTTTATTTACTATATCCATAATTCTTTTTTTTTTGGAAGAGGGAAGGCAAGGCAATTGGAGTTAAGTGACTTGCCCAAGGTCACACAGCTTGTGTATCAAGTGTCTGAGGTCAAATTTGAACTCAGGTCCTCCTGACTCCAGGGCCAGTGCTCTATTCACTGAGCCACCTAGCTGCCCCCTATATCCATTTTCTATTGTAAATCTAGTTTAGAAAACAATCATTATGTAACAATGTATGCTTAGAAGAAAAGTGTGCATTTCCTCTGGTTCTTCCTAGGCACAGACACATTTACATTTGCAAAAATTTTCTGATGGAGACTGCTCCTACCAGACTTTGTCAATGCATTGATCTTATTTGTAATCCATAAAAAGTGGCGGGGGGGGAGGTTTGATCGGGGAATCTGAAGGCGAACAGCATTTTCATCATTAAGTCCTTCAGAATTGTCTTGGATATTTGTATTGCTGAGAAGTTGTCATTCATAGTTGATCATTATATAATATTATGGTTACTGTGTACAGTATTCTGGTTCTGCTCACTTTACTTTGCATCAGTTCATGCAAGTCTTTTCAGGTATGACTAGCTATATTAAGAGAAATCTTGTGATGGAATACTACTGTGCTATAAGAAATCATGAGCTCAATGATTTTAGAAAAACATGGAAAGACTAGCATGAAATGATAAAGAGCAAAATGAGCAGAACCAGGAGAACATTGTATACAATAACAATTTTGCTTTAAGAATAACTTTGAGTGAATAGTTATTTTTGACTATTATAAGCACCCAAATTAACTATAAGGGACATATGAAGACACTATTTCCTTCCAGAGAAAGAACTGATAACAAACACACACACACACACACACACACACATACACACATTTGCCAATTTGTGTCTAATGGTGGTCATTTCTAAGGTAGGGGGAGGGAAGAAAAAAAGGAGAAAAAAGAAATTTATATGATAATTTTGTTGTATATTTAAAAAGAATAGCAAGTTGTGCATGGTAGATTTGCTGTTTCATATGCAATCATCTTTTTAATTGAACTATGTTATGGAGAAGCTTGTTTTATTCCATAAATTAAAAATAGAATAAATTTTTTTAAAAAGAGAGGTCTTGGTAGAATATCTGTATATGAGATATTTGTTCAACCTTCAAATATGAGTAAGCATTTCACATAGAGAATCCCAAATTTGGGAAAATATAAATACATTGGGGCAGCTAGGTGGTGCAGTGAATTGAGCACAGGCCCTGGAGTCAGGAGGACCTGAGTTCAAATCTGGCCTCATACACTTAACACAAAAACTAGTTGTGTGACCTTGGGCAAGTCATTTAACCCCAATTGCCCTCCATATATATACCTCAGTTAGGACTTAGGTTCCTAACTTAAGAGAATAACTTAAGGCCTTCTCTTGTCACTTGTCAGATTAAAAGCACATATACTATAACTTTTGTTTCTTTTTTCTTATTTTCACCCCTCTTTTCCCAATAACTTCATTTGGGTTCAGACGGTCCCATAGCATCATAGATAAGACCCTTTACCTCCTAATTACTCATCTGGACAGACATGTGCTGACAAAAGAACATAATGAAATGGACTGTAGAAACCAAGCAAGTTTTCTCATTTTAAAATTCCTCCAAACCATGGAACCTACATTCCAATTGCTGCAGAGATGAACCCTAATTTGCCCAATAACTCATTAAGTCAATGCACTAGGATCTAGAGGAGTTGCCGTCTATATCATTGGAGGGATAAAACTAATAAAATCCTCTATCCTTGATATATTTGGATGCCTTGATTCTGCCCATTGGGTTTATGACTTTTCTTGGTATGGAGACATCCTTGGCTGATGCAGAGTTCAGTCTCCCTGCATTTTCTCATTCTATAAGGTTCTTTATTTGTCTTTCTATTATAGCCAGGGGAATGATGGAAACATTCAGAATCTTAACTTTTTTTTTAGCGCAAGTGTCTGTAGAGGGTATCTTCTAATTGACATGAAATGCTAAAGTTAGGCACTGGAAATAGAATAACCCTCAATTTGTGATTTGAGCAACATGACATGAGGATTTCATAATCTTAAATGCATAAGGCTGTTGTAAATTTGAGGTACTGCATTCCAGAGCTTCAATATGTAACTTACACTTGTTTATTAATCTCTTTACAAACCAGCACTTGTCCATTTCCCTCTAAAGGTATAACATTATTAAACTTTATTTCCTTGTTTGAAAAAAAAATGCTTCGTTTTTAAAAAACACAACTACAAACATGATGTGAACAAATTATCTTGAAAGTGTTTCTGTCAGTAGAAACTCTATTTTTAACTCCCGGCCTAGTGAGCTTTTAATATTGTACTATTAAAAATTCTTGTAATCCAACTTTGTTGGATTAAGTTTATGTTACCATTCTGTTAAAAATATTGTAACAATTTCTAAATAATAATGGCTAACATTGATAGCACATTAAGATTTGCAAGGTATGGGGTGGCTAGGTGGCACAGTAAATAGAGTACTGGCCTTGGAGTCAGGAGGACCTGAGTTCAAATCTGACCTCAGATACTTGACACACTTACTAGCTGTGTGACCTTGGGCAAGTCACTTAACCCCAATTGCCCTGCCCTCCCCCCTCCAAAAAATAAAAGATTTGCAAAGTACTTTACAAATATTATGTCATTTGATCTTCTCAACAACCTGATCAGGTAGGTGCTATTATTATTCCCATTTTCCAGATGAGAAAACTGAGGCAAAGAAAGGCTAAATGATTTGGTCAGAGTCACACAGCTAAGACTAGATTTTACCTCCACTTTCCTGAATGGAAGGTCTATACCTTTATCCACTGTGCTACCATTTGCCTAAAAGAAAAATTATGTAGGTCAAGAATCCAGAATAATTTATTTCTTTTAAACCACAATTTCAAAATCCAAATGCTTGTCTAAAATATCATCTTCCTACCCATCAATTTGCTTCCAGATTTGCCTTTCTCTTATGAATCCCTTGCCTTCTATGAGCAGTAGGGATAGAAAAAAAACAAAAGAAACGGAAATGACGCAAATAGCATCTCTGCTCTAAGATCTTTGGTTTCCTGATCTATTATTTATAATTCTTTAAAAAAAATTCTTCCTAGAAAACTTGCATGGGCTGATGCAAAGTGAAATGTATTGTGTACAAAGTAACAGCAATATTGTAAGATGATAGCTGTGAATGACTTAGCTGTTTTCAGCAACACAAAGATCCAAGACAACTCCAAAGGATTTATGATGAAAAATGCTATCCATCCCTAAATAAAGAGCTGATAGTGTCTGAATACAAATTGAAGCATATTTTTTTAAACTTTATTTTTCTTGAGTTTTTTCTATGTTTTCTTTCACAACATGACTATTATGAATATGTTTTGCATGACTACACATGTATAACCTATATTAAATTGCTTGCCTTCTCAATGCTAGGGGAAAGAGAAAGGTAAAGAATCTGGAACTCAAAAGTTTTTTAAAAATGAATGTTAAAAATTGTTTTTACATGTAACTGAGGGAAAAATAAAATGCTAAATTTTTGTAAAAATGTTTTAAAAAATTTCTTCCTAGATTCTGTCTGCCTACATAAGTCAACCAAGTGGATAATAGTAATCAGGTCTGACAAGTTCTGGAAGATTCTTCATCATATCCTGAATGCATTAATAGACATTCTCTGTTTTTCATAAGTTAATACATTAAGAAATTTGTAATACCCACATATAACCCGAATGCAGGGATACAAAAGGAATTTTTATTAATTTGACTAGAGATTTGAAAGCAGATACACCATAATCCTAGTAGTACCTCAGACTAGTTTACTGTCACCATATCTATTAGATACATTTTGGAGGCTAGAAAGGAGGATAAATATATAAATATATACTTGGACTTCTACCTCCAGAGGTATAAAACCAAAAGTCAGGTACAACTAGATCTTGCTTCCAAAGACTATCTCATGGATGTGACAGGCAATCAGTCATCTGGCAAGTATTTACTGAGTAATCAGAAGAGTGCATAGATCTTTCCTAGATTTGGGGCTTATTTATTAAGAGTAGATAAAATCAGGATTCCTGATCTCTATAAGTTAACAATGAATTCAAATTCCAGAGATAAAAATCAATTGCCAACTATGTATCTTTGCTTGTCCCAAAACTTTAGCCTCTGGTCTAGGGAAGAAGACTAGAACTCTTTAATCACCACTAAAAGCCTTAGAGGGACAGCACAAATAAAATTGGTTTCATATTATATTAATATTACATAATATTAAATACTACATTGATAGGTTTACCTATGATCGTGTGTGTTTTGATTATATTTCTGACATTTGCAATGCTTTATAAGAAGTAAAGAGTGGAAGAAACAGCACACGTTCAACTTTGGAAGAAAAGTATGGCCCAATGGCTAGAGCACTGAGTTTAAAAATTAAAATGTATGCATTTGGTTACCAACTCAAGCAATGAATTGGTAAATAACCTTAGGAAAGCCTCTGTTTCATTTTTTCTTCCTATGGAAAGTGGGAATTTTAACTGACATCCAAGATCTCTGCAAGATTTTGTGCTATATTTTGCACAATAATAACAGCAATCATTCACATCTATATCCAATATTAATACAGGACATTAAGGTTTACAAAGCAATTTCCTTACAATAATCCTGTCAATCAAGCTGTTCAGACCCTCTCCCTCTGAGTCTTATCACTCTCACATTCAGGTTCCCTTTTTGCCCCTGTACAAATACTCATCCATTCCTTATGGAAATTGATAGAAGCTCAGACCCTTGTTCATTAAGGCAAATACTACAAGCCCAGATCTTATTAACAGCCTCTCTTCATTGCTCCCTAATATTGCTATGGTTGAGAGGGAGTTTGCTGACACAGTCAAATTTTTTCCCATGCCCTGCCACAAACACATATGCATATATATGTATATATATGTATGAATATGTATATACGTATATGTATATTCCCCATTCCCATATTTCATTGACAATGTGCCAGAGTCACAGGCTCCTAGAATCTTTTTCATACCCTCTACTTCTTTTCTCAACTCATTCCCCTTCCTCCTATAGGCAGACTTGTTACATTCACATTTTCCTTTCACAAACACAGTCTGTTCTTTTCAAAACTCCCAATAAATATCCAGGGAATAGTTTCACTAGTCTAACACTAATGTTGAAAATTTGACCCCATATAATCTAGATAAGCTTGAGGGTTGTCAGCTATGGGCTGCTATGGGCTACTGTGGGCTGCTGTGGGCCTTTGCTATTTCCCAAGTATAGATATTCTCCCTGTGCTAGTATTTTTAGACTAAAGCACAGGGAACGCAAATATTATTGTCCCATTTTTTTCATATAATAGTATTTTTTTCAATTACATGTAAAGATATTTTAAATATTCATTTTTATAAGATTTTGAGTTTCAAATTTTTCTTCCTCCTTTCCTTCCCTCCCCAAGAGAGCAAGCAATCTGATATAGGTTATACATGTACAATCATGTTAAACATATTTTCACATTAGTCATGTTGTGAAAGAAGAATCAGAACAAAAAGGAAAAACCATAAGAAAGTAAAAAGAAAAAAGTGAAAATGTTTCAATCTGTATTCAGACTCCATAGTTCTTTCTCTGGATGTGGATAACATTTTCCATCATGAATTATTTGGAATTGTCTTGAATCATTGTATTGCTGAGAGGAGCTAAGTCTATCATAGCTGATCATCACACAGTGTTGCTATGACTGTGTACAATGTTCTCCTGGTTCTGCTCATTTCACTCAGCATTGGTTCAGGTAAGTCATTCCAAGTTTTTCTGAAACCCACCTGTTCATCATTTCTTATAGCACAATAATATTCCATTACATTCATATACCACAACTTGTTCTACCATTTTCCAATTGATGGACATCCCCCTCAGTTTCCAATATTTGGCCACCACAAAAAGAGCTGATATAAATATTTTTGTACATGTGAGTTTTTTTCCCTTTTTATGATCTCTTTGGGATATAGACCTAGTAGTGGTATCAAACACAGTTTTATAGCTCTTTGGGATTGCTCTCCAGAATGGTTGGATCAGTTCACAACTCCACCAACAATGCATTAATATTCCAATTTTCCAACATTTATCATTTTCCATGTCTGTCATGTTAGTCAATCTGGTAGGTGTGAGGTGGTACCTCAGAGTTGTTTTAATTTGCATTTCTCTAATCAATAGTGATTTAGATAATTTTAAAATATGACTATAGATAGCTTTTATTTCTTCATCTGAAAACTACCTGTTCGTATCCTTTGACCATTTATCAATTGGGAAATGATGATAAATTTGACTCAGTTCACTAGATATTTGAGAAACGAGGCCTTTGTTAGAAATATTTTCTGTAAAAAATTGTTAACCAGCTTTCTGCTTTCCTTCTAATCTTAGTTGCATTGGTTTTGTTGGTATAAAAGCTTTTAAATTTAATGTAGTAAAAAATATCCATTTTGCATTTTATACCTATTTTACCTCTATCTCTTGTTTGGTCATAAATTCTTCCCTTCTCCATAGATCTGACAGGTAAACTATTCCTTGCTCTCCTAATTTGCTTAAGGAATCATCCTTTATGTCTAAATAATGTTCCTTATCTTGGTATAGGTTGTGAGATGCTGGTCTATGCCTCATTTCTGCCATATTATTTTCTAGTTTTACCAGCATTTTTTGTCAAATAATGAGTTCTTATCCCAGAAGCTGGGGTCTTTGGGTTTATCAAACAGTAGATTACTGTCATTGACTACTGTGTCTTGTGTACCTAACTTATTCCACTGATCCACCATTCTATTTCTTAGACAGCATCAAGTCATTTTGATGATTGACACTTTATAATATAGTTTTGGATCTGGTACAGCCAACCCACCTTTCTCTGCATTTTGTTTTGTTGTTAATTCCCTTGATATTCTTATTATCCCTGTTTTAGGGATCACAAAACTGAAATTCAGGAAAGTAATGTAAAGTACTGTAGTGAGGTAGTACAGTGAATAGAGGGCTAGGTCTGGAGCCAGGACATCTGGTCTCAGATGCTAGCTGTGTGAGCCTGGCACTTACCTCTGCCTTCCCTTGTTTTCTCAACCATAAAATAAGGATATAATAGAACCTCCCTCCCAGGGTTCTTGTGAGGATCAAATAGGATAATAATTATAAAATGCCTAGCTCAGTACCTGGCACATAGTAGGTGGTCAGTAAATACGTGTTCCCTTTTCCTTGTACCATCCCCCTCCCCCCCCCCATATAGCTAGTAAATATCAGAGCTGGAATTAAAATCCAAGTCTCCTGATTCCATGTTGAGTGCTCTTTCCAGTGTACCAGAAAAAAAACAGAATTGGTAAATGCTGATTCCTGGGGAAAAAATTTCTAGAATGAATTAATTATTAAAAGGTTATGAATTAGCATTTAGAAAAAAAATCAGCAATCTTTAAAAGCCAGCATGACTTGATCAATAACAGATCTTGCCAGACCGAGCTCCCATTTCCAAGTGCATACAGGTGTGTGTGTGTGTGTGTGTGTGTGTGTGTGTGTGTGTATCTTTCACAGGCTTCCTAGACTAGTCAGTGAGGGGCATGCTACTAACAAAGTTATACTTGGGTTTTGACAAAATCTCTCATGCAATCCTTGTGGAATAATGAAGAGATGTGAAACAAATGACAGTAGAGAGATCCAAACCAGCTGAATGTCCAGAACCCAAGAGTTGTCATTAAGGAGTCCATGTCAGCTTAGAGAGAGGGTCCCAGCAGAATGTCCAGTAAATAGTCAGTATTCAGTGCTTTGCTGTTAAACCTTTTTAGAAATGACTTGGACAAAGCATGGGCGGCATTCTTCTCAAATATGCAGATCACATGAATTTGGGGGACTAGGAACTGGATGATGGGATACAGAGTAATGCTGAATAACTAAAACACTGTGATGAATCTCATGAGGTAGAATTTAAAAGGGATGACTTTTTTTTTTGCTTTTTTGAGGGGGGAAGGTAAGGAAATTGGGGCTAAGTGACTTGCCCAAGGTCACCTGACTAGTTTTTTGCATTGTGTCTGAGGCCAGATTTGAACTTGGGTCCTCCTGACTTCAGGGCCAGTGCTCTATTCACTGCACCACCTAGCCGCCCCAGGGATGACTTTCTTAACTCCACTTCAGTTAAAGGAACCAATCTCACAAGTACAGAAAGGAGGAGGTATTACCAGACAACAGTTCATATGAAAAAGATACAAGGAATTCATCAGATGGCAAGATCAAAGTGTGTTAATGATGGAACATGGTAGACAAAAATACTAAAGTGATTTTAGACTGCATTTGAGAGAGAGTTGGTGTCCAAAATAAGGGAAATGATAGTCTCATTACATTCTTCTCCTGGTCAGATCACTTCTACAATATTATATTTGTTTCTTAATATTCCAATTTACCGTGTTTCCCCGATAATAAGACCTATCCCGAAAATAAGCCCTCCCCTTACTGTGTAAGATTCCTCTAAAATAAGCCCTCCCCCGAAAATAAGCCCTATTGAGATTGCTACTGTAGTGAAGGTGATCCCCTGCGCTACACGCTACATTACGGTACCCTCTGTATGCACCGTCCCCCCCCGTGAAACGCACGCCGCGCTCCGAGCTGCATCCAATCAGAGCTGCAGCAGTGAGCGCGTCATCCTGTTCTTCCCCAGTGATTTGCTTATTGAATAAAGGTACATTTTTTTTGTTCACATTTACCTGTTTATTAAAATTGCTGTCAATGTTCATTAAAATAAGCCCTCCCCTGAAAATAAGCCCTCTGGTGTTTTTCTGTCCAAAAAAATTAATAAGACAGTGTCTTATTATCGGGGAAACACAGTAGGTGTTGGCACATTTTCAGAGGAGAGTAACTCAGATTATGACCAAGCATTGATGAAAATTCCATACCAAGAGGATATAGGAACTAGGGGTGTTTAGCCTGGAAAAGAGGCTTATAAGGGCTGTAATAGTTGTTTTCAAGTATTTGAAGGATTGTCTCTGGAGAGGAACTTAGACTTATTCTGTTTGCAAAACCACATGCAAAGGATAGGAGTTTTCTGAGAGGCAGAAAAGGAAAAGGCTTTGCTAAAAATTACAGGTATTCAAAAGTGGAATGGGCTGCCTCCAAAGTAGAGGGAGAAGACTAGATGGTAGATCCTATAATTATTAATCAATTGATTAATGACCATTTGTCAGGGATTATAAATTCACTGGTATCAAGCTAAAAGGAACTTTAGGGGCTTTCTAGTCTAACTCCCTTAATTTTGTAAATGAGGAAACTGAGGCCAACGAGGTTAAATGATTTGGGTAGTCAATGTTACAGAGAATTTCTGTGTCAGCTGTGGATTAGATTATATAACTTTTGAGACCTCTTTCAACCTTGAGATTCTACCATTGTATACAACCCCTAGACAGCAAGGTGGTGCAGTGGATAGAGCACAGATCATGGAGTCAGTAAGACTCCAAATGTTCAAATGCAGCCTCAGACACTTACTAGCAGTGTAACTCTGGGCAAGTCACTTAACCCTGTTTGCCTCATTTCCTCATCTATAAAATAAGCTGGAGGGAAAAAAAGGACAAACCACTCCAGTATCTTTACTTGAAAACAAAAAACAAAAAACAAGGTCACAATAGTTAGGCATGATTGAAATGACCAAACAACAACAAAATGCAACTCATAAGCAAAAACCACAATAAAGGCAGAAGTCAAAGTCCAGGAATGCTAACAAAATGAGGGGACCAGAAATAGGCAGAGGGCAACCATCAAGCCAGTGCAGCCCAAACCTGAGACCTGCTGGAAAGGCTTTTTCTTCTGAGCAGATTCCAAAGCTTGGTGCTATACAAAGATGACGCTGGAACAGTAACACGTACGTAACACTTTATGAAACCAGTTCCTTCATCTTCTGCGGAAGGTCATGGCCCCTGTACTAGGTTCATGTCCTCCTTCCCTCTTTAAACTTTTGTGATCATCCTATCCACAGTAATTTTCTTCATGGTGTTGGGATACAGACATCTATCTCACAGATGGGATCATGTTCTGTCTTTAACATGTGACAAATATTCTAAACCTTTGCTAATTACTGTCAGTTCAGGCATATATAGCAAATGGGTTCCCCCTTCAAACAGAAGTCAGATAACTATTTGTTACAAACGTGAGAGTGGGGATGTTTGTCTTGTAGAGGTTAGACTAGATCCAATTCTCAAATCCTATGAATCTGTGATTCTTTGCTATTCTCTCCTCTAGTGCAGATAGTTACTTCTCCATAATTTTTCATTCTTGTCCATAAATATAGGATCTATCCAACATGCTGGAGATCTATCAGTCAATCATATATATCAAGCAGTCAATAAGCATTTATAAAGCACCTACTATGTGCTAGGCACTGTGCTAAGCACTAAGAATATAAGAAATAAAAGTAAAAAAAAATGGTAGTCCCTGCCTCAATCTAACAATATAATTGTCTTGAAGCCTACACTCTAAAGGGGGTGGGGGGAGAGATAATATAGAAGGAAGCTGAAAAGGTGGGGAGGAAGGAGCCTAGTACAGGGCTTGATGGTTAAATCTAGAGGAGTATGGTTGGGGAGGAAATAAATAAATGGTGGATCTGGTTGCCATCCTTAAATGGAGGAGTTCTCCATCTCTACCCTCTCCAATGAAAGGGAAGGGCCCCCAGGGCAAAGGATCCTGATGAGCTGTGAGTTCAGGGGTGAAGTGATCTTGCCAGATCCTGGGGCATGATGGTAAAGACCAGAAGAGTACAGCCATGTGGGAGATTAAGATAAGAACTGAGGGAGAAGAAAGTTAAGTTCCTCCTAGGTAAGATGTATTGTGTCCAAAACAAGGCAAGCCAGGGTTTTCTTAGTGCCAGAATCCTAAGACTTGAAATGGGAAACCAATTTCAGAAGAAGAGATTCATTCTGGGAGTAAAGACTCAGGAAATGTCAAATATATGACTATTTGTATGACTCAACCTATTTCCCCAAAGTTTGGTAGATTTTTGTGGCAGCCATACTCATTTATTACTATCTCTTTGCACTAATGTGGGCACGGTCATGAGCTAGGTCTACCGTGTACTTTCCTGACTCAGAAGCACCAATAAGACCATGACTTCAGGAATGTCCATCTTTTCTAGTCATATACAACTAGTTCAATCCAAAACATTTTAAGTGTCTCCTATAGACAAAATCCTTCTGTCATGTAAGTTGTCACGTGGATAACATACAGTTGTGCTTCTTCTGAGATCAGTGTTTCATGATTCATAGTCATGAAACATCACCAGGAGACAACTGATTGAATGAAGAGCAATGACTAAGCACTTACTTTGTGCCAAGGAGTGTGCCGAATATGGGAACTATAAATACACTGAGACAAACTTTGTTCTCAAGGTGTTTTCATGTGAATAGAGAAAGACAACATACAAAGTGGAGGGGTAGACGTGAAAGTGTGTTTTGGTCTAAGAAATCAAAGAGACTCCAAATGGAGCTGTTGTTGTTTGTCCTTCGTCTCTGAAAGAGGACCATGACATCATGAAGTTGATGTTATGACTTGCTGTGCAAAGTCACTAGCCTCACTTTCTCCTTTGGAGTCATCTGGGTCCAGTGGCAAGATATAGATCAAGACGACTGGAGATGGTCCTGATGCATTGAGAGACCTTGACTTTTTTAAGGTCTTCCAGGTTGGTTTGTCTGAGGCAACACCCATTCAGTAATTAAGGCTAGATAATAAATAAGGAAAAAATGATTTCTTTACCTAGTCAAAAAAAAAAAAAAACAACAACAACAACCTGGGAGAGAAAGACCTTCAGGGTTTCTGGCCAAAACAGAAACAATTGCTATTTATATTCACTCTGAGCAATCCATTGTGGCTTGCCCTGGTATATATTGTTGAGAGTGAGAGTGATTTGGGTTTAAGGCACAGTCCTTAAGAAAAAAAAAATCTAACCCATAAACCCTAATATCTTTTGAGGTTTCAGCAATCAAAAGTTACTTTCCTTTGGGCAGAGCACTGGCTGGCAGGGGAATGGACAGAGAGAGAAGAAAGGAGAAGAGAAGACAAAAGAAGAATGGAGAGGAAAGGAGAGGAGAGGAAAGTGGATCCAGTTTGACTGAGATAATGCCATTCAGTAATTAAGGATGGGTAAGAAATGAGGTAAAGAATGCAGCCATTGAGGAGCTAGTCCCTCTCTCATAGAATCAATGTTATTATTGATTTGATTACAAAATTTTAAGAACAAGAAAGGGAAGTGTCAATAAATTCCAAATAAAGGGTCACATAATAAGGATTAATTTATTTAATTAAAGCAGCACAGGAAAAGATACCTTTTGCAACCATGGATAGGTTGTTCTGACCAAACAAGAAAGTCACAGAAGATAAACTGAACAATTTTGATTACCTAAAATTCTGCACAAGACAGAGTCAATAAATTGAAAACTAGAAGAGAATCAGTTAACTAGGAAAAAAATCTTTGCAGGAAATTTCTTTGATAAAGGTGCGGTAATAACAATAATTAATATTTATATAACACTTACTATGTGCTAGTCACTATGCTAAAAGCTTTATAATTATTATCTCATTTGACACTTACAACAACCCTAGGAGGTATGTGCATTATTATACCCATTTTCAGATGAGGAAATTGTGGCAAAAATGACTTGACCAAGGTCATATGGCCAGTAAATGTCTGAAGGTAGATTTGAATTTAGGTTTTCCTAACTAGAAGCCCAGCTCTCTATTCACAGCACCCTCTAGTTACCTCTAAAATCCAAGATAGACAGGAATTCAAGCTAGATCTAGTGCTTAGTTGATAAACATCTAAAGGATATAGTTAATTTGCAAGGAAAAAAACCTCAAGCTATCAATAATTATCTGAAAAAACTAATGTAAGGCATATGCATATACACATGGCATTTCTAAACACAGCTTCCAGGGAGATATGTATAGACATCTCTGGAATCTTGCCCACCCCTCTCCAAGGTAGACTTTTCATTCCTTCCTAGACGGGAGCAAGAGACAGGGCCAGGCGACTAGACATTTCTTTCTTTGAGAAGGGGTTCTGAACTAGAATTATATTGCTGGTCTAGTGACATGATTAAAAAAAAAAATCAAAAGCAACAAAGCTGCTAAGGGGGAAGACAACCCAAGTTTATTCCCACAGACATGACTCTTTTACTCCAAATGCTAGGTACACAAAAGACAATCACACATAGTGAATAGAGAACAAACTCATTTATCCAAGTAAATAGTGAACAGAAATTGGAGAAGTTATTCAGATTAGAATATAACAGAAAATACACAGGGTAAATGAACTCTTCTCCTGGGAATGAGATACTTCAACTCAACTGAGAGAGGCTCTGATATCACCCAAGGAGAAATTTCATGAAATCTTTAAGGAGGTAAGCATCAAAGAATGCTTATTGAATGACTAATGTGAAAATATGTTTACTATGAATGTATATGTAGAGCCTTATCAGATTACATGCCATCTTGGGGTAGGGGGAAGGGAAGAATGGGGAGAAATTTTGGAATTCAAAATCTTATGGAAGTGAAGGTTGAAAACTAAAAATAAATACACTGATTAAAAAAAGAAATGCTCGATGATTGTTTCAGTGGATGACTAGAAGCATAGTTTAATGGTCTGGGGTTAGCTACTTATAGTTGGGTTACCTCACTGACTCAAAACACAGGATGGGAGTTCCAAAGCTGAAATGGATTGTCTCTCAAGCCTTATCTCTGTAGACCTGGTGGTTGGGAGGGTAAATCACTGAGAGCAAACTCATACAGTCCTCAGTTTCTAGCCAGCCCCAAACCATCAGAGCCTGCTTCTGACCATCTATCCCAACCATCTTCTTGTCATCTGCTTTGAGGCTACATCTTCTAGACCTCTGGATCCAGACCACCAAAGACCATGCCTTAGAGAGAATGAGTCCACTCAGATATATAACTCTAGTTCTAGAGCTGAATTATGCTGATTAGTGAGTCAGTGAGCACCATTTCATGTAGCCCACTATACCTAACTGTCCCTAGACCACTGAACCATAAAGGCCTATCTATCCTATCTATCTATATATATTATGGGTATGTGTATGCACATGTATGTTTATGTGTGCATGAGAGAGAGAGAGAGAGAGAGAGACTAACTTAATGAACTCCTCATTGAGATGTAAATCTCTCTAGACACAGCTTCCCCCCCCCCCCTTTGTTTTTCCAGTGTGGATAGAAGGATCTCTTTGTCCTTGTACCATACCATGAGGTATTTTATACCAGTATCATAAATTCTGCTCATTATGACTTTTTATCCGTGGTCATCAGAATTCATTTGACTTTCATTGTCTTTCCATTTGGGAAACTGAGGACTTCCTGAACAGAGTTTTCTTTATATTTATGTCCTTTTCTTTCTTGGTAATTTGACTTTGAAGCCCTCCTTTCTAGCACAATTGTGCTCTAGACAATTTATTTTCCATTTTCTTATTGTCATTACCAGCAATCCTTCTCCACTCACATATTCTATCTAAATTAAAGATACAGATCTCATTGTTTGGGAAGGAATACTGGCAGACACCCAGAAGCAGAGGGATATCCTCGTTAATTTCTTGGGATTAGATTCTGTGGGATCTAAATGATTGAGGAACCTGTGAATATATGACATAAACAAAAAAGAAAGGAAGCTAATGTATTGGGTATCAAAATACCACAAAAGTTTTTTTCCACTTAAAAAAAAATAAGAGAACAAGAGGACAGAGTTTAAATGTCCAGCTATAAGATCTAAAGAAAAATTTCCAAACTAATAAAATATCCTATAACCCATTTTCCTAGATAATTTTATTTTTCTACTTGTATTTGAACAGTAATATAATAAAAATCTGCAATTATGGTTAAGATACAAAATCTTAATTCATTACTGTAAATCTAGTTTGTTAAAAAAAAACACCTTTATTGTATTCTTAAGACTTAAAAATTAGATAAACTGTTTCAATGGCAACTAGAAATACATTTATTTAAAAAAATCAAATTACTTCAGAATTAAAATTCAATAGCTACTTTACCTAGGGCAAATGACACTCTGGTAAGTTAAAGATGGCCTTTCATCTTTATTTTCCTTTGTAAAGACATGACACCAGACAATTCTCTGGCATACATTTTCCTAATGACGTCATATCTTCCATGGCAACTGATACAAGCCTATTGTGTGGAAGGTAAAGCAATTCCTGGTTGCTTTCCTTTTTGCAATCATTACATAGTCTGCTAAAATTCTGATAATATTAAACCTTTTTATATCTTAATATATATAAATGAAGTTGATGTTAAAAATAAAACCTCAAATTTTGACCTTAGAGCCAAAGAACATGGCAATCAGGCATTGTAATGACTATGCTAAGGTTTTTACTAATCTGTGCCCATCCAAGCCCTTGTCAAGCCCTTCATGATTAAAAGTAGGTTAATAAACATCTAAACAATTAACTGCCCAGGAAACAGCCAAAACAGATCCTATCTAAAGCTACTTAAAAAAAAAGAGGGAGTGTATAGTATTTGAACTCATGTCACTGGATATGCAAAGCAAAAGATAAACATGCTAATGAATCTGGAGTAAAAAAGAAATTAGTGAGATTGATAAGAGTACATTTTTGTGTCCTTTCTCTTCCTCCAATAAATCATTCAACATTTACTAAACACCTTCTATGTGCTAGGCACTGTGCCAAGCACACTGAACACTAAGTTCATTCCTCACTTTGACTGCATTGGTCCAATGTCTGATCACCTTATTTCATACCTGAATGGAGTCATGTGATACACTATCATATAGTACAATCCTTCCAGAAGCTTTTGAGCCTTAGATTCTCTCTAGTCTAGAAGAGTGATCTCCAAATATTTTTGACCATGCATCCATAACAATAAAGACATTTTGATCATCTACTCCCAATATATGTATGCTTATTTGTAAATTATATACCATGTACTATTGTGATCATAATTATGTAAAAGCTTACGCAAAAATATATTTTAAAAGGATGAGATAAAAATGAAATAATATTTGATACCATAGTTGATAGGGAGCCATTGGAGTTCACTGAAGAGGTAGGGCGTGTGTGATGTGGTCAGACTTGTGCTTTAGGAAAGTTTTTTTGGCAGGGGTATGGAGGACAGATTGAAGTGAGGAGAGACTTAGGGGTGGTTAGGTGGCACAATGAGTAGAGCACTGGCCCTGGAGTCAGGAGGATCTAAGTTCAAATTCGTCCTCAGACACTTAACACAAAAACTAGCCGTGTGACCTTGGGCAAGTCACTTAACCCCAATTGCACTCCAAAAAGCACAAAAAAAAGTGAGGAGAGACTACAGTTTGGGTGACCAAATTAGGAGGCTATGGTAATAGCCTAGGTGAGAGCTGACAAGGGTCCCAACTAGGATAGTAGTTGTGTGAATGAAAAGAAAGGGATGGATGCAAGATATTGTGGAGGTAGAATGTACAAGATTTGGGAACTGTGATAAGGAATTGAGGATAACACTGGGGTTAGAAACAGGAAAGGATAGTTCCATAGGGAAGCATGATAAAGGGAATTTTTTTAAATTTTTATTTGGGGACTTGGAAGGCAGTAGCTGCAGCAGCATTGAAATTATACCAGGGCAGGAAAGAATATGCTTGGTCGGGGAAAGGGGAAGGATAGAAATTTTCCCAGTGGCATCAGGATAGGTACTGCTCTGGGCGCCTGGTAGCTGTTATGCCTGGCTCTGCAGAGAAGAGGTTGGATATTTGAATAGCAGAGAAAGGGGTAGAGTAGAGAAGGTACGATAGAAGATAAGGGTAGATGTGGCTATAATGGAGATAAGCCTCCTTAAAATTGGCTATTTAAGAGAAGGTTAGATGTGAAATATCTATTTACCCTCCAGGTAGTTTATCACATACCCTCTGATGACAGGTCAAAGTTCCTGGGATCATGCTACAGTCTCCTAGGGAACTATAACTCTCTCTTTGGCTATCACTACTCATAACATCTTATATCATAGACCACAATAATCTACAAATGGATATGTGACCCAAATATAAAAAGTCACTCCATAAAAAACTAAAGAGAATAGAAGGATGAGCTTCATTGATTGCAGGAGAAATTTTCACCAAACAAGGGATAGAAGTGATTAAATAAGAAAAAAAAAGATAAATTTGATTACATAAAATTTAAGTTATTAAATGAACAAAATCAAGCCATTAGATGAAGAAACTGGGTCATCATCATTATCATGATTATAAATTTTTTGGTCCCTGAAACTGCAGATTTATTATATGCAACTTGCTATTCCTTTTAAATACACAACATTATCATGACAGTTTCTTTTTTCCTTCCCTCTCTCACCTCTCCCCTTCTCAGAGATGGCTACCATTAGACACAAATATGTGTATATAAGTTAATTCTTTCTCTGAATGATCATGACTGACCTTTATATGGTGCTTTACATTTTTTAAAGACCTTTCCTGAAATACCACTTCTGATGCTTGTTACCTAGGGGCTTTTGATTAAATCATTTAACAGGTGTCTCCCACTGAGAACCTCTGCGTCCTCATCTGTGAAATACGAGTATTGAACTAGAAGGCCTCTAGAGCTATGATCCTTCGATCTTATTTCTAGAATAACCCTGTGAGGTAAGTACTACTGGTAGCGTTATCCACATTTGAGGAAAATGAGGCCCCAGGATGTTTAAGTAACTTGCCCCTGGTCATGCAGCTGGTAAACATCAAAGGTTAGATCTAAACTTGTGTTCCTGACTCCAGGTCTAAGCCTCTATCTACTACCCATACCCTGCTGCATGACCTTAAATATGCAGGTAAGGTCCACATCAGAAGCAATGAGATGGGGCAAAGGAGGAGTTTTCTCTTTCTTCATAGGAAGTACAAATTAGAATTTGAACCACGTTCTTTCTATGCAGCAAGCTTATTCATCATAGCTGGAGCTTCAGGGTCACAGCGAGGAACTTAAGATAAATCTATCTACTGAAAACTGCTCCTGACTTGGGCAGGCTGATAGGCAATGGGTCAATCATCTAGCAGAAGTAAGCAATAATTAATGAGCAGCTCAAGAATTGCACTAGAGTCCATGAAATAATTAAAGATATAGCGAACGGCTCCAGTTCTTCATTCTGAAGCCTCACTCCAGTTTTGGAATTCACACATTTGAAGCATTCCCCAGCCCCATAGCCCTCTCTCCGATTGGATGGCTCTTCCCAGACCCTCCATTTAAGAATGGCACCTAGGCTGGTCGTGTCTCATTCCTCCCCAGTATACATTCTAGAGCTCTGATTCCAGAGCCCCAGCCCTGGTCACCTTTGTGTCCCCGCCCCCTTTAGTTTTCTTTGATGGGCTGTCTTCCCCCATTAGAATATAAGCTCCTTGAGGAGGCATTTCTTTCTGCTTCTATCTGTATTCTTATTGTTTCGGAGAGTGCCTGGCATCTGTTGTTGTTCAGTAGTGTCTGACACTCCATGACCCCATTTGTAATTTTCTTGTTAAAGAGATACTGGAGTACTTTGCCATTTCCTTCTCCATCTCATTTTACAGATGAGGAAACTGAGGCAAATAGGGTTAAGTGATTTATCCAGGATCACACAGCTAGTAAGTATTTGAGGATGGATTTGAGTCACATCTTAGGCCTTTCGCTATCCACTGGGTCACCTAGCTGCCCGTGGTACATAATAAGTGTTTAATAAATGCTAGTTGACTGACAGAGAACTTCAATTTTTTTCATTTAGTGTCCTAATCCTAGCAGCTTGACACAGTATCTCTATCAACATATATACTTAGGAAAGGCAACTTCATGATTCTACAAGGAGCTTGCCAGAAAAGCTAAAACATGCATAAGGGGAATTTGAAATGGATTTCTAGCAACCAACTAGCTGTAAATTACCTCCTTGGCCCATTCCTTCTCTAAGCTAGAGCCTACTTTCCTCTGGACTTCACATGCACTAATGGAATAATGTGTTTGGGTTTGGGGAGGGGAAGATATTTTGTATCTACTATTCTTACTTTATCTGCTTAGTAAATACCTTAATTAGGCCTGGATAATTTATATCATCTGGGATGTTACCAAGGCATGGTTCAGTGGATAGTGTACTGGGCCTGGAATCAGAAAGACTGATTCATCTTCCTGAGTTTAAATCCAGCCTTAGTCATTTAACTAGCTGTGTGACCCTGGGTAAGTCTCTTGACCCTGTCTGCCTCAGTTTGAAAAGGAAATGGCAAACCACTCCAGTATCTTTGCCAAGTAAACCCCAAAGGGGGTCATAGAGAGTCAGACCCAAATGAATAGTAGCAATTCATAAGAATTGACAATCAAGGGGGAAAGCACATCAATGGTGACTCAGGAGCTACAGCATTAGAAGAACTATCCCCAATACTTTGGGGCTAAAGCTAGGGCCATGAGGGAATGGGAAGCAGACTCAGAAGGGTGAGAGTTGGGTCTCAAAGCCTATGCTGCTATATAATCTCCAACAGATGGAGCCTCATCCAGCTCACTAACCCACCTAAAGAGCCATCCACTTGCACAGAATTTGCTGTGTGTCTGGATGTTCTTGTAAGCCACACTGTGGAACATGGTGAAGTCATCCACATTCTTCTTTGTCTCTCCCCTCCCCCTATCCCCACTGCCTAGCCAAATGACATCACTTCCTTTCCAAAGTTTCTTGCTTCACTTAAAACCTTGTTTATTTTGTAGCCTTGTACTTTTATGAGGGGTTTTGTTTCCGGATAAAGATAAGCTCATTTTTGCAGCATTCTAAGATGAGTGTTTGCTATAAAGGAGTAGACCACACAAGGGAGAGAGGGGTCAAAAGGGAACCCAAGACCAATTGCCTTAAATTTAACTGTGAGCCTATTAAGCACTCTTGCTGATTTCACAAAGTGTGGCTTCACCCAGAATTCTTTCATTTCTCTTTTGCCTCTTACCAGGTGTTAACTCTTAAAATGCTGCCCATTATTTAAAGGGTCACATCAAATGCCACTACCTTCCAAAAGTCTTCCCTGATGCCCTGCCCAATAATAATGAACCTTGTCCTTGGACTTAACAAAACACATGCTTTGCTTTTCATTTATGAACTTTTACATATAGAATTTTGTATCATAAATTGCGTATGTAATATATCATACTACTAAATTTTTTACTTTCATGAGGGCAAGAAATGTGTCAATTTATATTTTGGCTTCCCTCATTGTCTGGAACAGTGTTCTAAACATGGTAGAAGATTAATATATACTTGTTGAAGCCAACGTTAAATAAAATATGGCCCCTGGCCCCCTCCTTAAGATAACAAAGATGTCATGCAAACAAAAGATCACCATTTCTTTTTTTGTCTTAGAAGCAATATAAATCATGAATCATCTCCTTTCACTTTGGAAAGCAATAAGAAGCAAGCTAGGCAGCAAAAGATTTCCATTTATTATGTATCTGTAAAATTATCTTTATCAGAACATTTTCTGCCATGTGGGTAAGGACAGAAAATGGGAAAGGGAAGAGAATATGAGGGAAAATATAAAAATAGAGAACATTAGAGAAAATGAGATTTGAAAAAAAAACAACAAAAACACCATACCACACTACCCCCAAACTTGGGGAATGGGTGGAAAAATGAAAAGCAATAAAAGAAAACAGAAAAAAAGGGATGAGAAAGAGCCATCTGTGGAATAAAGCATATAGAAAGTTGTATAAAAGGAGAAAGAGTTGCCTAAAGAATAATTAAGACATAATTCCTGAATTAGGAGTGAATAGTTTTAGTTTGAATGAAGGGATATGTTGGTGGAAGAAGTGAAAATTGTTCTACTTGCCTCAAAGATAAATCACGTGTGGCATTGGCCCCTAAGCAAAGTGTACATATTCACATGATAGTCATTGTCTTTTCTTTGAGGAGACAATCTTGTAACTTGAAATCCTCTGACTTTCCTCCAAGAATGTGCATTTGCCACTCCATTATTTGGAATAATAGCCTCTTTCTGACTGTGTTATAAGTTGGGCACATTTTTTTCATTCTTTTAAAAATTAAAAATTATTAATATATTTTGTTTTTACATAACCATCTTCAAATATATTCTCCCTCTTCCACTATACAATAAACAATTCCTTTTAAACAATAAAGTGGAACAAAGACAATTGTTAGCAAAACTAACAAAGTATCAATTGAGTTGGATAATACATACAAATCTCTACACCCAGAGTTCTCCACCCCTTCAATGAGGGCAAGGAGGTGTTCTCCTCTTTGTGCATAAACATAGTTCTTAGAATTATACTACATTCAGTTTTTTGTCATTACTCTTCTTCCCACTTCTATTGTTGCCATTGTGTATATTGTTTCTTGACTCCTTTGTGATGTGTTATCTTCCTTAGAATGCAAACTCCCTGGTAACAGGGACTGTCTTACTTTTCCCCCTTTTTTTTTTTTTT
>NW_027186304.1:76422221-76477147 GCF_028583685.1 Petaurus breviceps papuanus | reverse complement strand
GCCTTTTGGAGGGCAATTGGGGTTAAGTAACTTGCCCAAGGTTACACAGCTAGTTTGTGTGTGTGTGTGTGTGTGTGTGTGTGTGTGTGTGTGTGTGTGTGTGTGTGTTAAGTGTCTGACGACAGATCCGAATTCAGGTCCTCCTGTCTCTGGGGCTGGCACTTTTATGCACTGCACCACCTAGCCGCCCCTACCAAAACAAATCTTAACTTGCAAATAGTTAAATAAAAAAACAATGGCAACAGCAACAACAGCAACAAAACCAAGCAACAAAACTCTTCCTTGTCCCTGTTCCCAAAAGATAAAGCAATAAAATTCTTAAATGGAAATGTTACATTGAAGGTCACTCAAATTTGGATTCTGGCTGGTCAATCAGCTAGAATATTCCAATTGAGCAAACATTTATTAAGTGTCTACTATGTATAAGGTACCAAATTAGGTCTTCAGAATGGTTATTGTCCTTCATTCTTGAAGAGGACCAAAATTACATCACTATGTTAGAGTCAAGTTACAATGTGTCAGGACTGTGGCTGATCAGACCAGCTTGAGCTCTGAATGCTCTACCACAGGTTGGTATGATGCATGTGAACATTTGGGGTGGATTCTCTAAATTTGCACATCTCATGTTCCTTTTGAGTTACTTCTATTCTACTGTGCTCATATAGCACAGCACCTTTTCTGATGAGGTCATGCCATGCTAGGTAGTCCTGTGCCAATGTCTCTTATGTAATACAATTCCAAATTTCTTAAGAGACACCTTGAGAGTGTCCCTGAATCACTTTTTCTGACCATCATGTGAAAGTCTTTGGAATACAAAGATGAAAAGTGGCCAAAAGGAGCTTATAGTCTATTAATAAGGAGGAGGAAGAGGACGAGAAGGAGGAGGAAGAGGAGAAGAAGAAGAAGAAATAGAAGAAGAAGAAGAAGAAATAGAAGGAGAAGAAGGAGAAGGAGAAGAAGGAGGAGAAGGAGAAGGAGAAGAAGGAAGAGAAAAAGAAGAAGAAGAAATAGAAGAAGAAGAAGAAGAAATAGAAGGAGAAGAAGGAGGAGAAGAAGGAGGAGAAGAAGAAGGAGGAGAAGGAGAAGAAGGAGGAGAAAAAGGAGAAAAAGAAGA
This sequence comes from Petaurus breviceps papuanus, assembly GCF_028583685.1. NCBI lineage: Eukaryota > Metazoa > Chordata > Mammalia > Diprotodontia > Petauridae > Petaurus > Petaurus breviceps. Next base: position 76,476,033 of record NW_027186304.1, on the reverse strand, counting down.
AATAGTCATAGAAGGAGTGATGGTAGTGTTGTACCTGGCCCCATTCTTTCCTCTCCCCCAACCTCAGCTCTCCCTCACAGAAGTGAGCAGACTGCTAGGTTTAGCTCTGCCCTTCCCCAGCCAGCTCTCCTTCTTGGAGGTGGGCAGGCTGCTGGGTCAGGGAGACTTGGCACTGGAGGGAATTTCAAGGTATGCACTGACCAGTCACTGTTTTTGGCCTATGCAAGTTCCTGCTTACATAATACCTAACTGTTGGTCACATGGCATCCCTTTAAAATCTGAGGATTTACCTGAGATCTCCACTGCATGATTTGGGAGGGACAGTGGGACAGGACACCGTCAGTCTGCCAACATGTGGCCTGATCAGCCAACATGGCTAAAATAAAGGGTCCAATTCTAAACTGTTACTTAGGTCTTGCTTGCATTTTCTGGGTACAACATTTGGAGGCTCCAGCGAGATAGACAACATTCCGTGTCGTCCAGGACCCCCCAAAAAACTGGAAGGTCCTCGGCCTCAGGGGATGGAGACCACTCAGCTCTGACTTCCTTGAGCAGCTGGCACCTGAGGTCTTTTCAGAGCTCAAGGCTGAGAAAGTCCAGACCATCCCCTGACGTCAAACAGATCTCATTTTGGTTCTGTGGACCCAGATCCCTGTACCAGCCTCTGGAGGTAAGTTTCTTTGGTTTCTATTTCTGTAAGAGTACTCATCTGTTGGGAATTTGGGGAAGCTGGATGCAGCCATGTGTCCTCCTCTTTCTTAGGCCACCCAAAGACACTGGGTGGACCTTCTGGGGCAGAGCCAGCTATATCCTGGTCTGCCATCTGGTGCGTGACTGGGGTGCCTGAGGGTCTGTCTGTTAGTGTATGTGAGTCTTATGTGTTTCTGTGTTTAGTGTGTGCCTGCCTGTCTGTCTGTCCATCTGTAAGTAACTAATAGCCCCTGCTTTCAGAAACAGCCAGGTCAACTGTTGAACTTTAAGCTTTCTCTTTGTCTCCCCTTAGGAGAAAGAGAGATAAGAAAAGGAAGCAGCCCCAGCTGGATGGAGGGAGCCAGGGCATCCTCGTGGACCCTTCTGCATTGCAGCAGCTGGGGGTCAGGGTGGGGCTGGCCAGCCAGGCCCCAGTGTCAGGCCTAGGGCGGGAGAAGGTGAAGGCCCCCACCCCAAGACCACCGGCTGTCAGTTGGGGGATGGGGGGGAGAAGTTCTCCACCCTCTGAAGTAGAAAGGGGATGGGGTTGGGACTTGCACAGACCCTCCCTCAGGAGGGAATTGGGCAGTTGGGAAATTTCTCTCTCTCTGGAACTGCTGGGGAAGGGAGCCTTCCATGGAGGGAGACTCTGGCCATGTGTCCTCCAAAAACTTAAGGGGGGGCACCTTGTTCCACTTGAGCGAACTTTGGGGAGGTGGGGAGGTGAGCCCTTCTTTGGGAATCCCTCCCCTCAGATCAAAGAAGCAGGAAGGCTAGCAAACAAAATAACTTTGCAAATTCTAAGAATTAATCATTAAGAAGTTGGAAATAGGATATTGGGATTGCTTTAAGAACCAGAATTAATAGTGTTTGTTATGGGATCAAAATGATATTATGATTGTAAAATGTTTAATGTAATGACTGGCATGTGTTGGATGCAACATTATTGTATAAGTCATTTGATGTCATTTGAAATTTTGGCTATTATGGAAATATATAGTTGTAGTTTCCACATTATTAATGATGAGATGAATGATTCTCTGTACAAGGTGAATTGGAAATGTGTTTTATAGAACTCTTATTAAGCAAATGAAAAAAATATATATGGAGGTATTGGTGTTAATCTGAAGGTTTCCAGAATGTAAATAGTAAAGCAAGTTTTAATTTGTATATAAAAATTTGAAAAAACACATCCAGCTGATTTAAGGTCACTAGATTAGTAATTAATTGGTTTAAGTTTACATTAGGGAAAGAAACTTTTTTAGTTATGTAGTTCTTAAACAACGAATTTGAATTGCTGAGAAGTTGCAAGTTTGTGTACAATAGGTAGAAGGGATTTTTATCAATTGGTTTTTACAAGTTTAGACTTGAGAAGTAAATATGGTATATGGAATCCCTTACATTTGTGAGACCTGGTAAATCTTTACTGTTGATTGCAGCCCATAAGAATAAAAAAAGACTCTATACTGTGATTGGAGAAATTTGCTGTTTAATGTGATTTTTTTTTCCTTCTTTAGCAAATCTCCTATTATCAGAGCACGTAGTCAGTAAAAGATATGAGCTCTTTTGTGTTAGCTTATTGGAAAATTTAATAATATTTTTCATCTAGAATTAGAACATGTACAGAAAGTTATGCAATCTGCTTAAGATCATTTTAACAGTTATCAACTTTCTTCATAAAAGTTTAATGAGATTGTAAAACAGAAGAGATCTTGCTGTTTTATCTGAATTTGTAGTTATTCCATGATCTAAGCAACAGTTAACATTTGTAACTGAATGCATATGGTAAAGATTCAATTTCTGAAGTATCTCTTTCTTTCAGAATGAATATAATCAGAGGATAAGCAAGCTTTGTGAAACAAGGATGTATGTCTACTATTCATTTGTGAGGTTCAAGTCAGGAACCTCTATTGTTTAAGACAGTATAGTTATGTTAGTAAAAGAATAATAACTTCTGAAGTATCTTGTTTATGTAGTTTGTAGAAATATAGAGGAAAGTGAAATAGACTGAGTAATGGATTGTACTAGCCCATCTTCACCCCACTTCTGGTCACTTTCCTCTTACTCCTTTTTGGCCCTTGTTTAATCTCTTTGCCAGATTTGTTTTTTCTAGGCTCAGCACCCTTAACTTTCAGATGACATCTCAGGCTGAGTACCCACTGTCCCAAGACCATGACCCATCACCCCCTGGACCTGGCTTCGGCCACGTTTTGGACACTGGCTACAGACCCAGCCCCTTAAATGCTGAGACCCTATGAAACAGAGACAGTTCTACATCCTCCCTCAGCATGAAGCAGTTTGGGAAATCTGTGACCTCCGTCCCTTATCCCAAATGATTTTGGGTCCCATCTGTTTAAGTGGGGAATGATGGGGTGCTTGGGTGCCTGTGTTTGGGTTGCTGGGGTGCCTGTGCTTGAACCCCAGTTTACAATTTCACCAATTGGGTATTAATACAATTGATTGCAATAATGAAATGAGAGATATTTAGTTTAATCAAAGATATTTTAGTTGAGAGAAAAGACAGATACCATTTTTAACACCAGGTTAATTATGGTTAAGTATGTTGAGAGAGCATGAGGAAGTTTTGGGAAGGCAGAAAAATTTGTAACTTGATTTTGTAATTAATAGCTCAATCAAATTTTTGATGGCCCTATCTGAAGGACACTAGTCCATATTTATTTGCTGTTTAATAATTTGGGGGACTGTAAATTTTTTCTATCATTCTGAGACTTAATTACAGAAATCCATTGTCATAAAAGCCAATGATGGGATGGCAGAAGCTGCAGGCTGCAAACTGTTCAAGGTGGATGTCTGTGCTTGGAAAAGTTTGGGGACAACCTCAGACACTGCCCAGGTGGGATCTCTCTGACTTTATTTCCCAATTGTGCATTTTCTTTCTGAAAAGGAAACCCCCCACCTATGTATGCCTAAGCCCTGCTTTCAGCACCTGATGGCTATCTAAATGACTACCAGAAATGACTCATGCCTGGATCTAAACATGGCTAAGGAAGTTTTCCTTCTGGGAAGGTTTATGACATTGTCCCTACCTTTTTTTTCTATACCAAATTCATTGAGAAGTAATATTCAGGGACAAATAAATGAATAGATATAGAGATAACATCCTTCAAAGAAGGAGATGATTAGTAATGAGGTGAAATATGATGAAATAGATGCCTAATTGACCAGGATAGTGAAGTTTGAGGAGAGCAACAGGATCAGACTTAGATAACACCTAGAATTAAATACAGATGTATAAAAATTTGCTTTAAAAATTTTCTATTATGTGAATTCAAGCTTAAAGCATGTTTGGGAATAAGATCAGAGGTTTGGATTTTAGCACAAGAATTGGATAAGATAGTGGTAAGGGTGAAACTAATGTTACTTTGTTAAAGTATCTGTCTGATAATTTTACAAAGGGCAGATGAAATCATTTAAAAAAAAAGATTTCTGCATCTAAAAAAATTCCCATGCTAGGTATGGGATTTAGGAAAGGTGGAAATAACAAAGAATAAATAAACTGAAAATTCTCTGTAGTTTCAAAATATGGAACTAATCTTAAGTGATTGTGCTAATTTACATTAAGTCAGAATTATCTGGTCACCTCTAGATCTGAAATGGAAAAGCAGAACTCCTTTTCAAATTCTGTAGCTACATGAGACATCTGGGATTCAAAAGTGTTGTTTAAATTAAATAGGTCACCAGGATACAAGGAATGTATGTTAATAATGATTCTTGTATAGTCTGTATGTAAGTTTTCTTGGTTATCTTGGTGACATGTAATTGTGTACCTGACTTAATGTAATCATGTCATTTTGTAAAATTGTGAGAAAACCTTATTGTATCACTTGAGCCTACCCCTGTGTGGCTAAGAAAACGGAACTATTTGTTTATACTGTTTGAGCCTTGTCTTGCACAGTGGGAGAACTGGACCTTTGTATGTGCCCTTGGTGTTGGGTCGTGTTTCTGGCAGCTCTTGTCAGGTTTGGCTGGCTGTGCCAGCGTGTACATATGAACTCTAGTCATCTAAAGATTTCCCCCCCTCTGAGTCAAGGGATCTGAAAAAGATGACATCAGATGCAGACAGCTTTCCCAAAAGTCCAGACTTGGCCTTTACTGGAACAGCTTCTTTCCTGGAGAAATTCAACCAGAGGACCAATGGGAAAACCTGGCCTCTTCCTCCTTGTGACTATGGCCCTGATTATAGGACCCTACCTCATTAATTATTTTCTACAATTTGTTAAGTCCCTATTAACTCTGTTAAAGTGCTAATTGTTAGGGACCCTTACTACCAGCCCTTGGGAACAGAACTGACTGACCTGTATGATTCAGCCCAGTGGTGTCAAGGGTTTGACACATGCACATAAGAAGTGGGGAATGTCATACCTGGCCCCATTCTTTCCCCTCCCCCAACCTCATCTCTTCCTCACGGAAGTGAGCAGACTGCCAGGTTTAGCTCTGCCTTTCCTTGGCCAGCTCTCCTTCATGGAGGTGGGCAGGCTGCCAGGTCGGGGAGACTTGGCATTGGAGGGAATTTCAAGGTGTGTACTGACCAATCACTCTTTTTGGCCTCTGCAAGTTCCTGCTTACATAATACCTAACCATTGGCCGTGTGGTGTCCCTTTAAAAGCTGAGGCTTTAACTGAGATCTCTGCTGTATGATTTGGGTGGGACAGTGGGACGGGATCCTATCACTCTGCCAACATGTGGCCTGATCAGCCAATATGGCAAAAATAAAGGGTCCAATTCTAAATTGTTATTTGGGTCTTGCTTGTGTTTTCTGGGTACAACGGCAGTAGTAATAGTTTGGCGTAGTGTTAAGGGGTTGGGTGGAAGGCAAGAAGATAAACTCTATTTTGGACATGTTGCCAATGGGACACCTAAGAAAAAATGTCCCCAAATCTCCAAAGCTGGAGTTTTGTTGAGAGATTACAGCTGGATATACTGAGTTGGAAATTATCTGTGTAGAACTGAAAACTGACCCTCAGAACTAGATAAGTTCATCAACATAAAGAATAAAGGGAAGGAGGGCACACAAGTAGAAGAAGATGGTTCCTGTTCTCAAGACTTTCATACTCTAATTGAGGGAACACAAGACATATAGGAGGGTTTGGATATAGGGTGATAGAAAGACCTGAAGATCCCAAGGTAAAAGGAGCAGGGCAAATGGCAAGATCCAGAAGTTTTAGGGTTAGTCAAGGTATCTAAAAGGAGGGGAGCCAGTAGGGCAAAGAGATTAAACTCCACATACTGCTAGCAAAATTTGGAGCGTGGCATGAACTAGATTAAAATGTAAGTGGGAAATATTTAATAAAATAAAAATACAACACAAATAATGGTAATTTGTGTTTTTCTAGGTCAAAACACTGCTCCAGGAATCTTTTTTCATTTAAGTTTGACACCACTGCAGTAGCGGCTAATCTACCACCACTGGGAAGCAGGGAGTTGGCCCAAGAAGGGTTGGAATGGAGTGAGGATTCTGGGTTCCCTCTGGCAGTAATAGGGATTGGGGAGGGGGTAGAAAAGAGAGTCACTTCCTATCCCCAAAAGGAAAAAGGGAAGAGGTAAGAGGTGTCATCTTCTCTGGTTCATTGTTCCCACTTAAAATTAATCCAGGTGATTTCCAAAATGCAGCTTGAGTATAGTTCATATCTAGGTTCTCCCCAAATGTGGATAAAAAGTAACTCCAGTTTCCTTAAAAGTATGTAAGGCAGCACGTGCAAATAAATATAGGATAGCTTTTATTTTAGTCCATAGAAAACACTGAGGGTGCAAAAGACTCATAGTAACCCATAAACAAATACAGAAACACATAAAGCAATCAAATAATACATTAGCTCAAAGAGGGAAAACGAACTTTGGGTTACCATTGGGGCAACCCTTTGACATTCTGATGAGTCAAGCCCTCTTTCCAACAATCCCACAGTTTCCCAGACTCATAGTACCACCCTGTGGTTTAGACTCCCCCTAAAAGGTAAACACACTTTGTGGCTTCCTGAATAAATAATCCCTTTCTCTTCAGACCTGAACTGTACAAATAACTCACTAGCTTTGCTTTCCAAAATAGGATGCTCCTTAGGAACCATGCGGACAATCCTCTTCTTTCTTTAAGGAGCAATGCTGTATCAGAAACTTCCCTTCTCTCATGAGAAGATCCAATCCCCAAATTTTCCCTTTCCACCCAAACTCTTGGATCCAGTGGTATTGGTTTCCTTGTTGTTCCTCAAACAAGACATTCTACTCTAGGCACTTTTTCTGGCTATCTCCCAGGCCTGGAATGTTCTCCTCCCTCATTTCTACCTTCTAGTTTCCCTAAAAGCCTGTCTTCTACTTCTTAATTCTAGTGTCTTTTCTCTGTTGATGATTTCCTATTTATCCTGTACATAGTTGTTTACTTCTTATTTTCCTCATTATACTGTGACCTCATTTTTTCAGTTACCATTGCCTTTTACATTTTCTTTGATAGATAATGACTTGCTCACTGGCACGAACAAGGTCACCCAGCTAGTGAGTGTCTGAGATCAGACTTGAACTCAGAAGATGAGTCTGGCTGAACCCAAGCCTTACGCCCTCTCTACGTCACCACCTAGCTGCCCCTCCTCCAGGGCATGAATTCCACTCCTTTGCGTTTCTTTGTATCCCCAGTGCTGAGCAAAGTGCCAGACACATTGCAGGCAGTAGGGACTTAAATACTTTTTGACTGATTATGTGCATAATCTGTGTTCCAAAATCTCACTAGGTTGGTTAAGGGAACCTTTCAAATTGACCAAGTACTTCCCTCATCAGCCCACCTCTCATTTATATAGTGCTTTACATATCTTGTGTAGAGTAGTGAGGCAGGAAGTCGAATTGCAAGGGGTTGAGAAGTGGGTTGTAAGGAAGTAGAAGCAGTGAATGCAGACAAATTATTTTTATTGGTATGGCAGTGGGAGGAGACACATAGGATGGCTGCTTGAAGGGATGTCCAGAACAAGTGAAAGGCTTTTGAAAAACTGGGAACATCAAGCATGGTTGTAGGCATTGAGAAAGGAGACAGTACACAGTAATGGACTGAAGATTAGAGATCATAAAATCATAATGTATAAATGTGGGGCATGGATGTGTGATGCAGGGTGTGAGCCTCACATTTTAGATGCACTTTGGGACAATGGCAACAACCTCAACATCTTTATGCTACTGGATCATCCTATGAAATCTATGTTTCTCTCTAGGTTTAAAGGCAATTTAGTAGATATGCTCTGGAATACACTCAATAAATTACCAAAAATTGTATAAATGCTCTAACTGGCTTATTTCCAATCTCATAGGGTGAGAGATTTGCTAAGGGGGAAATATCTCTACTCTTTCCCTTTCTCAGTCTCATAGGCTTAGACAGAACTAACTTCATGTCTATACAATTTATTATTTGTATGAAGTAACAAATTTAAGTAAGAAATGTAGATAAACATTCATACAAGGTATAGAACTCTGGGATGGGCCTTGCAACAAGGGTTACCTATTTCTCTTCTGCACTGTACTCCCAGCTGGTCTGATTGAAATTTAAACTCTGGGTCAAAATTATACCACCACTGTGCTCTGGAAAAAAATCAGGGGGAAGAAAAGAAGTGCTGACTGAACTTCAAACTTAGCAACTGCTAACTATGAGTTCAGCCTGATCTTAGTTCCTCTCGACTCCTGTCACACATCTATCTTCTGTCCTCTTGCTCTCCAGTTCTTATGCTTATATGTTCATTTTCCACTTATGCTTCTATACCTATCCTTTTTGATTTCTCAAGCTTGGGTGGAAGTCCCTTCCTCAAGGTGATGGAACACCAACACAAAATTCTCTTGGATGCCTTGACAACCATTTGACCCAAGGATTCATTATCTCCTCCAAATTCTCTGTGATCTAGCATAGGTCCTTAAAGTCTTCAGGAATGTTATACTGAAACTTTCTGGGTCTCAGGAACTTGTGGCTATAATATGATCTGGAAGGGACCTTAGGGATCATTGAGTCCAACCCTAACATTTTATACTTGAGAAAACTGAAGCCTTGATATGACTGAGGCAGGATTCAAAAACAGGCCCAGCACTCTATCTGCTATATACCACACATTCTCTCAGAGAGAGGGATAAGGAAAGGAAGGGCAAGCTCCCAGAGGAGACATTAAGTGAAAAGGAACTCAGAATATTCTAGCATTGCCTCTCATTTTACAGGATGTAAAAAATGAAGCCCAGAGAATTTAGGTGACTCACCCAAAGTCACACAGATAGTAAATGACAGAAGTGGGATTTGAACTCAAGTCCTCTAGATGGGATTGCAGCTAGTTGGTACAGTGGATACTCTACTGGGCCTGGAGTTGGAAAGACTCATCTTCTTGATTTCAAATTTGGCCATAGACACTTACTAGCTATGTGACCCTGCGCAAATCACTTAGCCCTGTTTGCCTCAGTTCCTCAGGTGTAAAATGAACTGGACAAGAAAATGGCAAACCACTCCAGTATCTTTGCCAAGAAAACCCCAATGTGATAACAAAGAACTGGACATGACTGAAATGACTGAACAACCAAAGGAGGAAAAGATCAGTTATGTAGGTTTTTGATGTGTGGAGTAGGAGAAAAGAAGACACAAGAGCAGAAGCAAGGTCATGTGCAAAGAGAAAGGAAAGTGAGAATGACAAAAGGCTGGAAGAAAGAGAAAGGATATGGCTTGGAAAAGCTTCTGTATTATAGTGATAAAGAGAAAATCAGGAAAAAATAATTTTAAAGGTTCTTTGAAACTACAAGGGTCTATTTGAGATTAGATACCATAAACTGATAGTTCAATCACCTAGTTGAGCAACTTCCTTTGAGACAGTGTTCAAGGGAGTGGAGAAACAAGATAGTGTGATTTAATATATAGTGTGATGGGGCAAAGGAGAGATCCAGACTAAGTGATCTATGAAAATTCAGAGAGAGAGACCACTTTTATTTGGGGTCTACCATCCACTGGTCCCTTTCTGTAAAGTTGAGTCTTGGAAGACAATAGCTGAACTAGTTCAATTCTTATAGATACTGTAAAATTTTAAAGGCAAAAGGGGGTCTAGTCCACATAAACAGGGCCTATATTACTCAGAGGCTTAAAGATTATTATCAGCAACATTTGTAGCTTGTTCCTCAAAGCAAAAGGGAACCAGTTTAGTTTGCAGTACAGGTCTTGTGTACATGTAAACGGTTGTTCTTCCTGGGCTAATCAGGCAGATCTACATTGCCAAATTATGGTGCTATTACCTGCAAAAACCCTTCTTCATATCACTGTAAGAAGGTTGTCTTTACAAAATTCTAAACTGATGGCAAGACCAAGATCTTCCATTTTTTGTCCGAGTACAAAATTCTTACAGGACTTCACCTCTAATCTCAGGACAGAAATCATAGTTGTAATGACCAGGACTTGGCTTATAAATAAAAGTAGAATTTTGTCTCTTGCATTTTCTAGTTAATTTTCCTTATGTCAGTTGCTAGGGGTGTGAAGGATCTGAAATTCTGTGTTCTTAGGGTGGCTTCCTGAATTTACTAGAGCAGCTGAATACCTTAACAGCTTGTTTTTTTAAAATGTTACTGCCAAAATTGACCAGATCCTACTGTGCCTGAACATTTCAGGATAATTGAGGTGACTGCTGTCTATTCAATTTCCTAAAATGTTGAGAAAATCTGGAGGGTTTGTTGGAATAACCTTTTCAATAAATGGGCATTATACATTGACTGGTTTGTGTAAGCAGTACTATTTTGCATTAGCTAAAGACTGAGAGATCTTCAAACTTTGTATTATCTTAGGTATTTCCAAAGGAACAAAAATAGGCGAAAAATAGTCATGACACCATATTAGAATATGTAAAGTGAGCCTGGCCTTAAACTGTTTCTTCCTCAGTTTCCCTGTATATGAAAATAATAAAACCTGATCTAAAATACATACTTTAAGGATGACTGAGTAGTGTGAATATGACTGTAATAATTCAAGGAGATCAGAGAGAAAAGCTAGAAAATACCAACAGGGAGGGGAGGAGGGGAAAGACAGAAGAAAGTAAAGTAGTAAAATCAGTGGATTTCAAAAAAAGGAAAATGGAGAATAATGAAGAGCAGCAATAGATTTTTATAGAGCTTGAAGTTGTTTTCTTTGCTGGGGAAGGGGAAAAGTTGCTAAGATGATTTATTGTGGATTTCAAAGAATTATAGAGATGAAAGGAATATTAGAGATAATTTTGTCCAATGCCTCCACTGTATAGACAAGGAAACAGCTCCAGGAGATACAATACAATAGAATATATATTCTAACACACACACACTCTCTCTCTCTTTCTCTCCATATTCTGGTAACGGAATAAAAGAAATAGAATCATAAAATATTTTACTGTGTAGAAAACATTATGAAATAATAAATTAGCAAAGCAATATTTGGAAGATGAAAAGGGAGTCATAATATCATAAATCTACAGTTAGAAATTACCTTAGAGGCCATCCAGTCCAACTTTGTTTTGTAAATTAGGAAACTGAGGCCCAGAGAGGTTAAGTGACTTGCCCAAAGTCACAATAGTAATTAATGGTAAAATCAAGATTTTAATCCTGATCCTTTGATTCCACATTCAATATTCTTTCTATTGTTGTACCTTACCTGATCCAAGGAGAAATATAGTGTAGAGACTGTAGGTATTATATATAAACTGTGCATGTTCAATAGTCATACACCTGTCAAATATATAGGTTAAACATACTAGAAAATTGATATTTGTTGGAATGCTTATAACTTGGGGAGGACATACAAATTATGCAGAAACACAAAACTATGACATTTCCAAAGAAAGTTAGGAAAGTAAGAATACAGTCATACTAGTTGCCAAGATCCTGCTCATATCAGGAATAAAGAAAATAATTTAGAAAAATAATGTACAGGCTAAATAGGACCAAGCAGAAAGTCCTACTAAAGGGGGATAAATTGGGTCCATCCTCAAAGTCAGAAGAAGACTTTAGAGCTAAAGAAAGAAAAAGGATTAATAACGATTAAAAGCTACCCTTCTATCAAGTTCTTTCAGCACTCAGAATGCCATTCCAACCTTGGCTGCAAATTCATGTTGACTACCTGCTTTAAGCCTCAGCCTCTCCAGCCTCAGGAAACCTTTGCTCTAAGAAAAATTCACTCTGTTCACTTTTTTATTCTGTATCCAATCAGCACTTTAAGAAGCTGTGTCTAACATGGTACTTCACACTCCTAATACAGTGTACCACTTTACCATTCTCAAGTGTGGAATAGTGGAAAGAGCTAATGGTTCTGGAGTCAGAGAACCTGGGTTCAAATCCTAACCCTGTAAGGATTTGACAATTTAAGAATGGCATTCAGCGAATTGTCCTTATTTCCCACCGATTTTCCTAAAATTCACCATCTCCAGGAATTTATCATTTTTTTTACTTCTCAGTACAACTTTAATTAGTACATTTTCTTAAGTTTAGACAATTAACAAAACAATAAATCAAGCTCTGCTTTGTAGCAATTAATGATTACTTTATATGCTCACAAAGAAAATCAGTATATGCTATCAGCTCTGGAGAATGGTTAGAGTTGGCTTCAACCTCCCAGTTACCATAATGGTGTGGTCTCCTGAAAAAGAAAAAAGTCTTAGAAATACCTGCCTACAGGGGGCAGCCAGGTAGCACAGCGAGTAAGAGCACCAGCCCCAGTGTCGTGATGACCTGGGGATGGAATCTGGGCTCAGACACTTAGCACCCACCCAGAAACACCTGGCTGTGTAACCCTGAGCAAGTTACTTAACCCCGATTGCTTAAAAAAAAAACCGGCCTATTTACCCATTCTTTTGTTTTTTTTTTCCTCAAGGATTTTCTAATATACATATAGACCATTTCAGAAACTCATCATTCTGACAGATGAAACTAACTTATCACACCTCTTCAGATCATTTCTTATCCTATCTATAGGACTTTATCATGATCCTGCACTGAGTAGTTCCATTCCCTTCCCTCCCTTGACCCTTTCACTTTTTTTTATATATATTGTTCTGTCCCATTAAGACTGTGAGCTCCTTGAGGGTAGGGGCTGTCTTTTGCTTTGTTTTGTATCCCTAACACTTAGCACAGTGCTTGGCACATAGTAGGTTATTAATAAATTATTAACTCTGATCCTGACTCTTGATAAGTAGCTAGGTGATATTGAGAAAATCATTTAACTTCTCTGGGTAAAATAAAGGGTTCGACTTCTCCCTTCTAACTCTAAATCTATTATTCCATTTTATGTGTATATATGTTTTTCTCTTCAACTAAACTGAAAGCTCCTAAAGTCAGTAGCTGTTTATTTTTCTTTTGTTTCTTGTGTATTGATGGAAAGATTCTAAAGATGATTCTGTTTGTGGAATACATTGTACTGACTTCATTGAGCATGGGATCACTTATTAATCCATTGAGCATAGGGCCATCTTAATAAGGTCCATGGTCACTCAAAATAGATAAACATAGGCTTCTGTAATGGAAGAATTAAATTTATGAAGAAGGCATATTTACAAGACTATGATGCATAGTTGGGTCAGTAATTCACTGATCTGGTCCATCAGTGCATATACCATGTACATTTTAAAAGATAGGAAATTAACAGGGTCCAGAATTGAAGAAGATTATATTTGGGTAATAGTGTTGGAAAAGTGGGTGGGCTAGCCATACAGTAAGAATGAGGAATAATAGACGGATAGGCTCTACATGGAATCTAGCACCTTTGAAATGTTGTGTGGTTTTTTTTTAATAGTGCAAGATCTCTGCTATTTAAGTAGATTCTCTATGAACATTTTACAAAAAGTCATCCAGAAAATCTCATAGAATAAGAGGGTACAGGTTGGTTGTGATCTGCATTGGTAGAGGGAGAGCTCAAGCAAATGAGATCACGGATTCATTGAAATATTGAAGCATATGTCCAAAGAACCTAGTGCTTTAAAAATACTGACTTTTCCACCCTAATTTGTCTCACTCTTCCTTTTTCCACTTTTATTACTTTTTGCATCAAGAAAAATAGAACATTGATGTGCTAGGCTTTTATAAAGGAAAAGTATGTTGATGGTGTTGACTATAGGATGGAAAGGAGAGATGGGAAAAATAAACTTTGGCAATACATAGCTTCTAGAAGTGTGGATAAATAGGATTTTATGGTTATGAAATAATCGGAAATTCTTAATAAGAAGAAATACCAACTTCAGAGATAAAATGGAAAGGATGCATTCAAGGCCAACTTTGCAGTAATGTCAATGTCAAAACAGTTTTTTAAATAGTCATAGATTGAGAATGTCTGACCAACTCAGCATCATCAGCAATCTTAATCTGTGGCTATAGATTTATAAGAATATAAGGTTCATAAGAAAACAACAAAAGAAAATAATAGATGGAAATTTTTTAAAAGAGGCATAATGTGGACTGGAATTAAGGTCACTCTTTTGATAATTTATGTTCAATGTTGGAACAAAATGAGACACTTGTAGGTCATCTCAACAGTTAACAAAAGAGATTTATTTAGCCTTGGCAGAAGGATAATTAACAAGGATATGTGAGGATACATTGAGCTAATTCAGCTGAGCAAAAATCTCCTTAGCTGAGTTGCCCGTCATGATCCAGAGCCAAGCATTAGAGCCCAGCCAGAGCTTCTTGTGGCTATTCTCTACTGAGGTGATGTCACTATCTGGAGCTCTGAGTCTCTTGAGTCAATCAAGTCTTGAGGATGGTTTCAATACCTTTTAGTTAAATGTGCATGGGGAAAGGAGTTCGGATATTGCTCCTGCTCTACTCTATCCTTTGGTAGAAGGCTTCCCTAAAGAGGAGTTGCACAGTGATCATTGAGTGTTATACTGGCAGCAAAGTGGAGGAGCCAATCAGTTCTATATTAAACAATGGGCTATAGTGGGTTTGCCCTTTGCTGCTACCAATGCCCACTTATCTGATACAAGGCTGCCATCACCACTGGGGTGGTAAAAGTTATTGGGGGAGGTACTAGGAAGGACAATGCTTAATGTTTCCAGGAGCCCAGAAACACTTCTGTAATTGGGGATATGGACAAATGTGCCAAATGCAGCCTAGTTAATGTGCCGAGGATAGGCAAAGGATGTTGCATCAAGGGCCTTCTTTCTTTTTTGCCTTTTTGGAGGGCAATTGGGGTTAAGTAACTTGCCCAAGTTTACACAGCTAGTGTTTGTGTGTGTGTGTGTGTGTGTGTATGTGTGTACTAAGTGTATGAGGCCAGAACTGAACTGGGGTTCTCCTGACTCCGAGGCCAGTGCTTTACTCATTGCCACCTAGCCGCCCCTAGGGCCTTCTTTCAGTAGGCTTTTAGGCAATTGTTTGGTAATGACCATTTGTAATACAAAGCCATCTAGTCTAAACAAGGAATAGCACAGCTCATTCTTCCAAATTTTTTCTTTTTAAAGAGAGGAAAATTGTCTTAATTCCCCAAAAGTTTAATTTATCCTGGTTGCTTTGAAGGTAAATTGAAATCTGAGGAAATTAATTACCTAGTACAACTTGGGAAAGACATTTTCAGTCAGAAAAATCCAGGGATGACACAGTTGGTGGGCCTAAACACCAGTTTATGACAATTATCTTCAAGGTATTGTTCTCACAAACACAAAGAATATAAATGTTTGTCTTTTTTTTGCTGAATTGCCATAGGTAGCTTATTCTCTAATTTCCAGGGGTGTGGGACACTTTGTTGCAAGAAGTAGGAAGGCTAGTCTAGGCTTACCTTCCTCTGCATTATCATCCCTTTTTTCAAGGATATCATTTGATTCCAATCCTAAAGAACCAAGTAAAATTTTATAGGTTAGACCTGACTCAGACTAGTCTTAGTAGTTTATATTCAATTTTGGAACAAAATTAGGCATTTATAATTCAACAGTTAATAAAAGATTTACTTAGCCAGAAAAGGAGAAGGATATTCAATGAAGATTGGCATTGAGACACCTCAAGTTGATTCAGTTGAGTGAAATTCTCTTGTCTGAGTTGACCATCATGGTCCACAACCAAACATTAGAGAGTACTTGGAGCTCAGGTGACCAAGAAGTGATAAAACACCCTGAGTTTTTAGCCTCTTGAACCAATCAATTCTTATTTTTTATTTTTCCCCCAATTTAATTTTTAGTTTTCAACATTCATTTCCACAAGATTTTGAGTTACAAATTTTCTCCCCATTTTTCCCCTACCCCCCACCCCAAGACAGTGAGCCTTCTGAATGCCCCTTCCCCCAATCTGTTCTCTCTTATATCCTCTCCCATTCCCCCCCAACTTTCTAGTAGGACAAGATGGATTTCTATATCCCAGTGTGTGTATATATTATTTCCCAGTTGCATGTAAAAACAATTTTTTTAAACATTTGTTTTTAAAACTTTAATTTCCAGATTCTTTTCCTTCTTCCCTCCCCAACCATCCCCACTGGGAGGACATGTAATTCAATATAGGTTGTACATGAGTAGTTACATAAAATGTTTCCATAGTAGTTATATTGTAAAGACTAACTATATTTCCCTCCATCCTATCCCCCCCCCACTTATTCTCTTTTCTCCTTTGACCCTGTCCATTTTCAAATCTTTGCTTCTAACTACCCTCTCCCCAAATCTGCCCTCCCTTCTATCATCCCCCCTCTTATCCTCTTTTCCCCTACTTTCCTGTAGGGTAAGATACCCAATTGAATGTGTGTGCTATTCCCTCAATCTAAATTCAGTGAGTAAGGTTGACCCATTCCCTTTCACCTTCCTTCTCTTCCCCTCCATTGTAACAGTTTTCTCTTGCCTCTTTTATATGAGATAATAATTCCCTTATTCCTTCTCCCAATATATTACTCTCTCACCTCTTAATTTTATTTTTTAGATATCATCCCTTCATATTCAACTGATCCTGTGCCCTCTATTCTATGTATACATGTATACACATATATATTTATATATACATATACCCTCCTATACATGCATCTAAATGTATGTATGTATGTATATATATATGTATATATACACATACGCACACACATATATATTCCGTTCAACTATCCTCATAATGAGAAGTCTCATGAGTTACAATTATCGTTTTTCCATGTAGGAATGTAAATAGTTCAACTTTAATAAATTCCTTATGATTTCTTTTTCCTGTTTACCTTCTCTTGCTTCTTGTATTTGAAAGTCAAATTTTCTGTTCCCCTGCTCTGGTTTTTTCATCAAGAATACTTGAAAGTCCTCTATTTCATTGAATGACCATATTTTCCCCTGAAGCATTATACTCAGTTTTGCTGGGTAGGTGATTCTTGGTTTAAAACCTAGCTCCTTTGACCTCTGGAATATCATATTCCAAGCCCTTTGATCCCTTAATATTGAAGCTGCTAGGTCTTGTGTTATCCTGATTGTGTTTCCACAATACTCAAATTGTTTCTTCCTGACTGCTTCCAGTATTTTCTCCTTGATCTGGGAACTCTGGAATTTGGCTATAATATTCCTAGGAGTTTTCTTTTTGGGATATTTTTCAAGAGGTGATTGGTGAATTCTTTTGATTTCTATTTTGCTATCAAACCAATCAATTTTTGAGGATAGTTTCACTACCTTTCAAGGAAAAACTAGTCTAACTTGCAGGGAAGGAGGGCTAAATTATTGCTTTTGCCAAGGATGTGGGAAAGGGTGGTTAATAGGTCACAAACTCTATATGAATCAATAGTGTGGTGCTAATATAATTAAGTATGCCACTAGCCCTCATTTGAAGTCTTCAACACTTTAAAGACCACTTGTCAAGGATGCAGCAAAGTGTAATGTATAGAGAGTTAGGGCTTATATCCAAATCTTGCCTCAGATACTCTGCTATGTGACCCTCAGCTTCAATCTCCCTATCTGTTAAGATAATAACAGCACTTACCTCACAGGGTTGTTGTGAAGATCAAATGAGATAATGTATGGAAATCAGTTTGCAAACCTTAAATCATTACATAAACATTAGCTATTTATGTAATGCTACTATAGCTACTATAATAGTAGTGAAGTACTATTGTCTTATATGTTGTTCCTGTATAGATTGGTCTATTGGAGTGAGGAACCTGTGGCCTTGGAGCCACATGTGGCCCTCTGGGTACTCAAGTGCAGTTGTGAATTTTGGATTCAGTCAAATGGCCGCATTTGAGGACCTAGAATGTCTTATGTATCCTTGAGGCCACAAGTTCCCCACCCCTCGTCTAGGTGGCATCTTGCCTCTTTTCCGACTCTGACATTATGAAAATTTGAGAATAACAAAAGTGATAAGTATAGGTGTTCCAGAATAGTTATAATAAGAAAATTAAAAGAACATGGATATTCTAAAAA
Organism: Petaurus breviceps papuanus; assembly: GCF_028583685.1. Lineage (NCBI taxonomy): Eukaryota > Metazoa > Chordata > Mammalia > Diprotodontia > Petauridae > Petaurus > Petaurus breviceps. Next base: position 76,458,022 of record NW_027186304.1, on the reverse strand, counting down.
ATCAGAAAAGTAAAATGAAAATCATGAATGTGGAAAAATGCTGCATCAATAGAAAGTAGGAATTTAAATGAAGCTCAGTATGGCTAAAAAACAAAGACAAGTACTAATGTGAACTTCAATGCAATTTTTTTTCCAGTGGAAATGACATATTTTTAAAAATTGAATTATAAGTCTAGAGAAAAGAGTAAAAAAGATGTATACCCAGATAAAGATCAGAAATCGTTTCTTAAGAACACAAGTTGTATATGATATTCACTTTAAATGTCATCTTAATAAATGAAAATAATACCTCATATTTATGTAGTACTTTAAGGCTTACAAAACAGTTAACCTCAACCATCTATGAGGTTTTGCGTAATAAGGAAAAAAAAATAAAACAAAAGCCTGATGAGGATAAGTGAGATAAATAACACATGAAGCACTTGAATCTCTTCCATAGGAAAAAAAAGAGTCCAATAAAAGCTTTCATTGTGTTTGTATAAACACTTTAAAATAGCATTTTGATCCTAACTAGCCATAATAAATATATTAAAAGGTAATTACCATTGTAATGAATATAAAGTTACTATCACAGAGAACTCTGTCATGCAAGACTTCAAAAATCATAATGAACTCCATCAATTATTATATACCTACAAATGAAAGATAGAAAAAGAGAGAACATAGTACTGGTGACTCAGAAGCTAGCCACCCTATCAGTATAGTCTGGTACTCCTTGAGATAAATTGGTTTATTTTTCTTTTATCCTCTTTTATCACCCATCTGCACAAAATTATAGTAACATCTCTTCCCCATCCCCTCCCCCAAGTTCTATCCTAATTTCTCTCTAAGTTGTAGATGAATTATACATTAGCCTCTTGATCACAAATTAAAAGAAGCAAAATAAGGGAAATTATCCTGACCATTATTTGGCAGATCAAAGCTCACTGTAGATTTTTTAATAAGCATTTCCCCCTTTCATGACTGAAAATCATGCATAGTGAAAGCAACTTACTTCCTGTGGCTTTTGTCATACTGTTTGCTGTTTTTGTTGTTTTAAAAAGACAGCTATTCCACAGAAATCTTCTACTTGAAAATGTTTAGCTTAAACCTTTCATCAGTGATTTTTTTTTGTTTGTCTTAGGTTTGTGATTTATTGCATTGTATTTCCATATGTGTCCTATAATTTTCTTTGCTGTGGCTGACATGTAGGCTGTATTGTTTATGATAATTGCCAGCAGGTACACTGGAATTACAGTATTCTGCCTGCTGGTGTTGGATAGTTGGAGCAAACTATGGAAATACATAAAAGAACCAAGTTGTCATATCATAGTGACAATGTTACTTGACATAAGTACTAACAGTGTGTATTAGGTACTATAGACAACAACTATCATACAGTAGACTCAATCTGAATTTTAAGAGAGGTGATGAAAATAAAGGACAATGCTCAGTTAAAAATACTAGTGGTAAAAGTCTTGAAATTACATGTTAATTCAGTCTGGCATAGTGACTATTAAACTTTCTTGGTCAAGATTATTTCTTGAGGGTACTTAAGAGTAGACAGAAAATGAATGCCGCAGAAGACCTTAAATAATAATGCTAGTTAACAGTTACATATAAATTTGCATTTATTAACTTATTTGAACAGCACAACAATCTTATGAGGGAAGTACTGGTATGAACATCTTCATTTTACAGATGAGAATGTGACATCCATGGGCACACACAGCAAGTGCCACTTTAAAGAGAAGGAATTAAATCCCAGGTCTTTTTAGATTCCAAGTCTAGCCCTTTTTCCATAATGCTGCATCATGTCAGCAGTGGATGAGATGGAGAAAAAAAACATTTCAAACAGGAACCAACATCAATTACATAAGATGCTATTGTGCCTCTAACTATCAAAGATTACAGTTATGTGGCTGAATACAGACCTTGTTTTTGGAGGGGTAGTCTAGTAATAATGTAAAAAGAACTAGACTTGGTATCAAAAGACCTAGGTTTGATTCCTGACTGGAACCTATTAGCTGTGACCATAGGTAAGTCAATTTATATCGTTTCACCAGTTTCCTCATCTGTAAAATTTTTCTTTAGTAGCCAAATCACAGCATTTAAGTGAAAAAAAAAAGCAATTATAAACCTTTAAGTGCAAGGTAAATGTCAAGTCTTTTTATTATTTTGGAATATTTGTATGTATATCTGCCTGTATAGTATAGAGGCACTGTAGTGATTTCTCCATCCTTCAATGAATTTTTTTCCTAAATGCTTACAGTTCATTGTAGTGGTGGTGACTTGGCTTTTGATCAAGGTAGTAGAACTTGGAGCCGAGGGCCTGGAAACCAGGATTACACCTGAAGCCCGCCTAAGATGTGTTCTCTCTCTCTCTCTACACACACACACACACACACACACACACACACACACACACACACACACACACACACCTCATGCACATATATCCTGGGGTCCAAGAACACTAAAAAATATGTATATATTATACATATATATTCATTATTGTATTTCAATGTAATTGGTTTTCTTTGTAATCCTACCTCTCTTACCTTATGCATTTAAAAACATAGTTCTAAGAAAAATACCTTAGGTTACACCAGACTGCCCAAGGAGTCTATGATTTAAAAAAAAATTAAGATCCTCTGCTACTTTCCACTGAGCCACATCAGTTCAATGACCAATTTCACACTGCACTTTAATTAAAGTGGTAAGAACGGAGATATTTTACCTGGAGCTGTGATTTCATTGGTGTAGGGACCTCCCCTGTGAGGAAACTTTCTTTACTGTCTTCAGTTTATGGTCTTGGAGAGTTGACTGGGCCACCAAGGGGTGAGGCTACTTAACCAGGTCACGTAACCAGTAAGTGTCAGAGGTAGAACTTGAATCAGACCTTCCAGACTCCAAAAGACGGCTCTCTGTTTATTATGTTATACTGTCTCCAGTGCAGACAGTTATTTTATAATTCATGGGTTTAAAATTAATGTTTTTAAATTTTAATAGATATATGTATACACATATATACATACACATGTTTGTATTTATGTATGTGTGTATGTATATCCTATATACATCTATATATAGAGAGAGTTTATTAATGGTTTTCTGCTGTTTTGTTTTCCATGGGTGGGGGAGGAGATGATTATTTTTAGATTGGGTCTCTCTATCTTGGGTGGGTCTGATCCCACTGTACATGGAAGTTCTTACCAGCTATATTTCTAACCTGAGCTGCTTTGCTCTTCCCTCAGCAGCCTGGAGCCCACCATATTGGTGCTAAACTTAATACAAATACTTGATTGGTTTTAGTCCTGCTGCAACTTAGAACTTCTGAGTTCAAGTGAAATCCTACAACCTTTTCAAGTGTTTTTAAGGTTTAATACTCTGATTCAGACAGAGACAACTAGGTGGCTCAGTGGATAGAATGCTGGGCCTGATGTCTAAAATTCAAATCTGGCCTCAGACATTTGCTTGCTGTGTGACCCTGGGCCAATTACTTAACCTGTTTGCCTTAATCTACTGGAGAAGGAAATGGCAAACCACTCCATTATTTTTTTTTCCTTTTTGGAGGGGGAAGGCAGGGCAATAGGGGTTAAGTGACTTGCCCAAGGTCACACAACTAGTGTTAAGTGTCTGAGGCTGGATTTGAACTCAGGTCCTCCTGACTCCAGGACCAGTGCTTTATTCACTGCACCACCTAGCCACCCCATCACTCCAGTATCTTTGCCAAGAAAACACATGGGGTCAGATAGAGTTGGACGTGACTGAGCAACAACTCTGATTCAGGGTAGACTGTCAGAATGGTTAAGTTTTATCATATGACTCTTTAGCATAGCTATATTACTCTTCAGTATATATGACCCTTCAATATAGTTCCTTAATACAAATGGGTGAAGGGGTTTGGCACAGATGAAAATAAAAATGAGAGGCTATTTGGGATTGTTGGCATAGTCTTCAAAAAGATTATTTTTAAAAATGCCAATTCTAGCTTTGGATGGTGTTATGTAGAGTGTGTAATAGGGATCTGGCGCATGCACAGAGCACATCTGATGGTATCTCCTCGCATGGTGAAGCTAGGGTAGGGAGCCTGCTTTCTTGTCAAGATTACATATAATGAGAGATGATGCCTTGGAGACATGATGCAGCATGCATAGACATGCTGGTTCTGGTTGGCTATGTGGTAAACAGGGGCTCTTTGATAGGCTCTGGAGGTATTCAAGAAGGCTGGGTCTTGGTCTGTCTCATCGTTCTTTTATTCACTCTGTTCCACTGCTTAGTCTTCTCCCCTCTGAGGTCACGTAACCCTGCAAATCTGGGCCTGTCTGTTCCTTCTGTTCCATTCTAGGTGAAGGGGGAACAGTGTCCTTGTGTCCTAGGGTCTGGGTTTTGCAGCCAGCTCAGCACTGATGCCCCAAGGAGCAAGAAATGACTTTTAAGACATAGTCCACTGGTAGCTGAGACAATGCCTCATTCAATAGAAATGCTACATTTGAATGTGAACTTGGTGAGACCACTGCTATGCAGAAAAATGAGCTAAGTGTGAGCCCACTCTCCCCAGAAACTGAGGTGAGCTAGTATATGTTTGTTCCAAAGGAGTCAGGGGAGAAATATATTGGTACTTTTGTTATTGCCCTATCTTTAAAATAAACATCCCTTAAAAACTTTACTGATATTAGATGAAACTGAGGTGCTAGTCACTAGTACCTAAAAAGGGGGAACAATCCTTGGTTGGGACTAAAACCAGTAAAGACATAATCAAACTTCTCAGGGTATCCCTAGAACCCTTAGCTAGCCTGGATCTGGGATATTGAGCTAGACTTGCTACTTTTACATAAAAAACAAAATCTTCCTAAGATCTTAGAGCAATTTTAAATGGTATGGTTAATCTGAGGGAGTTCAGGTAACGTGGAATAATGGATAGTTTTTGAAACACTGCTTACCTGAGGAACCTTGATTTATAAAATATAAGTTGTTTCCTGTCAGTTTGTTCTCTCTTTATTAAAGGATAAGTTCCTAATGGACTTAAAAAATTTTCCCATTATTTTTTAAGCCATTAGAAGAGTGCTGTGCAAATATGTTCAAACAACTTTTTGTAATGAAGATTAGAGCTTTAAGTATTTAAATACTAGAACTTTGTTAGCATCTCTGTAGAAAATTATTTATGCTCTAAAGATTTATTCCTAAAATAATCAATTTTGAAGCAAAGTTATTTTAAGTCTAATTAAGGAAGTATGTGTGTATATAACATCAGAAAAATGTTGTACTATAAACACTTGTTATAAAGTTTTTTTAAATAAAATTTCATGACTTGTTTTATATTAATAACAAGAAAATAAGGAAATCCATAATTATTGTTTATGAGGGAAAACCCCAGGTTATTTAGATATCAGATCTACCTTAAGATATTATGTTACTAAAAATATTCATTCTGCAAATCCTTGTAAATTATTATGTTAAGTGGATTGTTGGGAGTGGGGGGGAGTTTTTGTACTACCATCAGACTGTTAGAGATAGTTTTGGGTGACAATATTTTTAAAAACTAAATGTAAACCTCAGTCGGGCATACACTTAAATATTTATAACTAGAAACTCAAATTTGTGATTTCAACCTTGCCAATCCTCCCACATTGCTTAATTGAACAGATGGGCTTTGCACTGTGCCCTAAAAACCATCTAACGTGATTACTGTGGTTTTAAAGAAACCTCCAGTATGAAAATCAACTTTTTAAAGAATGTTGTGCCTGTAATACATATTTAGGTAAATTGCTAACTGATCTGGAGGAGCTAAACCAAGCTCAATTTCTGTGAGATGGAGTGGTCTTTAAGGTAAACTTGCTTTCACCTAGAGCAACCAGTTAAGGTGCTACTATTGTTCTTAAAGAGTTTCTATCAATCTTCTATGGCCAACTCAAATTTTTCTTTCAATTACTTCTGTTTTTCAAAAGGTTTGTTTTTACTGTCATTTTCTCCTAAAAATCCCTACTCTGATCCCTCACAGTAGAGTGGAAGTGACTCTGGGTACTCAAAAAACATCCTAACATTGTGCAAGCTCTGAGAGGTTTTACAATGACTGGAAAGGGAACAAACTGTCTCAGCCTGGGACTAGTCTGGCTAAGGTCAGAGAGGTTCATTATCAAATGATTGATTTTGGGGTGACAAGAACTCATGAAACTACTAGGGCTCAGAAAAGGTTGCAATGCACACAGGGTTTCTTTCCCCTCTCTGTGGATAACAATGTACACAAGGTGTAGGGAATACTCATACAGATGAAGTCACAGATCATTAGAAGGATCCTTCAGTTGAAGAACTTTTAAGATGTCATTTGCATAAAGTTTTCAAGTATATTGTTGAGTTGCAAGTACAGGAGACAAATTTACTGATTAATACAGCTGAACCTTAGATGGTGTCAGGTGTGTTTTACCTGTTATGGCATACTTTTGTGTGCTCTGAAATCATACTGTGACTATCTCTTGTCATTAGAAATTCTATGATTCTCTTAAGTCCAACTCAACCACTTCTTACACTTTTACTCTTTATCTCCTTAATTTTTTTTAATGTTATCTTACATTCTGGTTCCATGAGTTTATGTCACTCACCCCTCTTTGCTCTCCAAGAGAGCAAGAATTGTATTTTCTTTAAGCTTTGTATCCTCCCTAGTGGCTAACAGTGCTTTGCACAGTAGGTACTTAAGTCTTTGTTGACTTAGAATATGTAAACAGAATTATGAAAATTCTTTAACATATTCTGGAATTGTTTAGGCCATGTGAATTTAGAACCTACTTTGATCCTCCATTTATGAATCTATTGAATGTGCAGAGGTGCTTGGCAATGAGTCAGCTGCATATCAGAAATAAAGGAGTGGAGGGTGGATGCAGTTAAAGCAGAGCTGTATCGGTCGTCCTGCCAATATAGGGAAGGTTTACCTAGTCTGATTCAGCTGAGGCTAGGGGGGAAATACAGGGATGGATTTAAGAACTTTCAGGAAAGATGTGAGCAGCAATTGAATAACATATAAAACATACCAATACCCAAAGGAATGCAAAATCCTTGATAGTGAGGTTGCAGCGGCCGCTTCAATTCGACTTTTCCTTTAACCCTATCTAATTCGTTTACTCCCCCGCCCCAATGTGCCTGCTTTTTATCCCTTATTTCTCCCACCAGTTTTCTACTTCTTCCCCACCACCTCTGCCTGGAGCCCCCTTCGCAGTCCTCGTGCCTCGGTTTCCCATTGCCACTTTTCCAGCACCAGCTGCAGCTGTTTCAAGGGATTGCACCAGCTAGTACGGCTAGCGTAGAATTACGTCACTAGTATGATGGCATGTTGACGTCACTTGGCGCACTGGTTCTTGGGGGAGATGAAAGGATAAAGGATTAGTGAACTGGGGCCTTGACCCAATGGTCAGGTCTGGAAGTCAGGGAGGGTTTCAACATTAGTTTGGACTTCCGCGCCTGGAGGAAAGAAGGAGAAGGCGGACTCGGGGAGCTAGTCCGGTGTCCCTAAGGAGAGGCGCACCCCACGCCCCCAAGAAGAGCGCGAGGGCGGGGGTCACCAAGGGGATATCCCCATGGTGTGGGAAAAGAAAACGCACGCGCTCTGGAGATCGGTTGCGTGAGCGCGAAAGGACAATGGAAAGGAACCTAGGGAGTGGGACGTCTGCTTGGAATGTGGTCGGAAGGGATGGTCAAAGGGTTGAGAGCTGGAAGGAGGAGACGTTAGTTAACTACCCCAGGCCCGTTCTTCAGCCTCCACCAAGAGGGGCGACGGCAGCGCGATCCAACAGCGCGCGCCGGCGCGGCGTCGTGACGTCACAGCGGCAGCAGCGGTGGTGGTTGGCGCAGGGTTTGGGGCTGCAAAGTGTGAATACGCCGGGCTCGCGCTGGCGGCGCAGTGAAGTCAGGACGAGGGGGAGGGGAAGACAGAAGAGGAGGAGTGGGGAGGAGGAGGAGGAGGACGGCGGCGGCGGTGGCGGCGGCGGCGGCGGCAAAGGCAGAGAAAGGCAGTCGCCTGTCCCGGAGCCTCGCGCGCCCCTGGGTCTCGCCGCCGGCAGCAACGGTCTCTTCGGCCCCCCTGTGCTAAGCTCACCCCCCCTCCCTTAAAGATCCTGCCTGCCCTGGTTTTTTCTCCCCGGACAGCCGAGGACTCCGGGGCACCTCCCGGACTTTGCCGGTCCCTCTCAGCCTCACTACCCCCTTCCCTCCTGACAATAGCGGGGCGCGCATCGCCAACAGTCGCCGCCGCCGCTGCGTCTTCCCGGGCGGGGGAAGAAGGGGGCGGTGGGGCTAGGGTGGGAGGGAGGGCCGGCCCCCGTCCCAGGGAGGCGTGAGTGCGGCTTCTCTCGCTGGGCTCCGCGCCTCCGCCGCCGCCTTCACCTCCTCCTCCTCTCCGGCGCTGTCCGGGTCCCCCCGCCCGGCGGCTGCGGGGCTGCGGCGGTCCGGGGCCCGGCCGGGGAGCAGAGCGGCTGTATTCAATGGAAGTATGTTACCAGCTGCCGGTGCTGCCTCTGGACAGGCCGGTCCCTCAGCACGTCCTCAGCCGCCGAGGAGCCATCAGCTTCAGCTCCAGCTCGGCGCTCTTCGGCTGCCCCAACCCCCGGCAGCTCTCGCAGGTAACCGCCGCAGCCCGCGCGCCCGGCCGACCCTTCCCCGCCCGCCGTCCCGCGGCGGCCCCGGCCTCCGCCCCCTTCATTGTTTGGGGAGCTCCGCTCGGGACCCCCTTCCCTGAGCGCCCCACCCCCCATAACCAGCTTGGTGGTGATGTCCTGGTTCCCTCCATCTGCAGGGACGGCCCTGGGGGGCCTGCCGGCCCCCAACCACGCACCCCCAATGTACCCCAGCTGCACACACACACATACACACACACACACACACACACACACACACGCACACGCACACGCACGCGCGCCTGCCTTCTGCCCAACCACATACCGACCCCATTCCCCCCCAAACCCCAGTTCACCCCAGCCATACAACACATAGAGGCTTGCCCTCTACCATACATACATGCCTGCCACCCCCACACCCCTAAATACGTACCTCATTTTCTTCCCCACTATTTTCAGCCTAATAAATAAAGCCCCAAGGTGTTGACCTCTGGTCTGTCTTTCCACCCTGCCCCCTCTCCACCCACCCACTCCCCCCCAGTTCCTGCCCCTCTAGGTAACAGCCACGAAAGACACCTGTTTCGTTACCTCTCGACCCTTCCTCACTCATTCCCCCGGTATACTCCCTCCGCCTAGGTTTTCTCTCCACGGTCGAAGTTCTAAAATTCTTGTCCTCTTTTAAGTGGGATGGGCCCCTGTACTATGTCACTTTACACGGTTTCCTTTTTTTACCTTTTAAAAAATCAACCCTGGACAAAAGTTCCTCATTTTCTCTCAGCACCTTTTACCCTTCAACTCCTTTGTACCTAGATTACAAAGAAAAAAAAGCTTAGAGAAAGGTAAAAAAAAACAAACTTAAATTTTATATACACATGTATGTATACATGTGTATGTACACAGACACACACATACACATGCCTATCTATGGTGACCAAGAATTTTAAGCACAATTCCCGCTTTTTGCTTTAAAACTTCTCATTTAGAAGACAGGAGCAACTGATGAGACTTCATACTGGACATGTTCCAGTGTCAGTTGTCGTGAATTTAGTTACCAGTGGTCAAATGGTCACTTCGACAGAGCTAGTTTGGTTATTTATTTATTTATTTTTTGTTATCAAGCCTGTCTTCTTCTTCTGTCTCTCCCCCTCCCCCTTTAAAAAAAAGTGTATCTGTATCTTTTACTCCTTACATCCTCTGTAAGCTCCTTGAGGGGAGGGATTAAACGTTTACATCTCTTTGCTCATCTCTGGTGGTTCGTAAAAATTTCTTGAATTAATAAGTTGAATGCATTGTTTCGTTGAAAGACCTGCACAGAGAAAGTACTTAAGTTCCTAACTCCTAAAATTGTTCACTATAGGTTGGTACTGTGCTGATGAGGATTGAGTGGAAGTTACTGTAACAATAAATGTCACTTTTCACAAACCATTTCATTAAAGAGTCAGTTGTGGTGTAGTACTGGAGTGTACTAGACAAACTGTCACTGCTCAGAGTCTGTTTCCACATCCGTAAAATCGGGATGATGATAGTTATACTTCACAGGGTTATTGGGAGGGAGTTAATATATGTAAAAACTTGAAGTGTTGTATGAATATCAGCTATTCTTATTCAGAAATAGCTGCTGAAAATCAGTGACTTGTTTTTCTTCACTCGATTAAAGCATTCCCAGGTTGTAAAGTGTTGAATTTAAAATGTCACTAAAATATATAGCAATTAGAAGTCTGTTACTTTTCCCTACTTCTAAAATAATATTTTGCTTTCACAAACCAGCCAGGTACACATGCTGACTTTCAAAACTGATTTTCATTTCAAGATATAATCAGGAAAATAATCGCTACATATAAAATAAGAGGGTTAAATCATTTGTGCTCCTTATGAAGAAAAGGTATGAGAAGGGAAATCCCAAAGGGATTAAAGTAAGTAAAGGTGATCTCAAAGGTTTTTACCTTATGTTTTAATTAATCCAGAGAGACCAATTTTAAGTCTCACTACTTTCTTAAATCATTTCCTGGTATTCGTTTTAAATGTATAATGGAATTTTAAAAGATTGATTGGTGACAAACAAGAAGCAAATAGTAAACATGATGGAAATATGGTTTTCTGACCTCAAAGACTTTTTTTCATCTTTCTTAAACTGAAGTGAGCAGATTGGGACTTTCGCAAATCTAGATATAAACTCTCCTAACTAAAACTACTAACTTTCCAGGTTAGTTCTTTGTTCCATGTTTACTGAGTTACTTGAGTACTAAATACATTTTTTGCTGTCTTTTGGGGAAGAGTGGGATTGAAAGGTATAGAAACATGGGGCCTTATCACTGTCTAATACTTCATATTATAAGGAAGTATATGTTGGTGTGTAATGGGAATGCAAATTTAGAAGATCTTCCCTGCCCCTAGGCTAAAATGCACCTGAAGCCTGGGGAGGGAGGCTTGTTTTTCAGTGGATACTTCTTGATTGGCCAGTGAGTCAATAAGGTTGTTACAGTCTCTGAGCCAGGAGAAGGCTATATAAGCCCTGATGTGTAGCTTTGTTTTGCGACTCACTTTGAGAAGTGTTCTGTGATTTGATCTGAATTCTGGGAAGCCTTGTTGAGAGTCCCCCGGCTTTGAAAAACCCAGATTTGGAAACCCAGATGTTGACTGGGTATGGATGTAATGGTTGGACAGTTTGGAAATCTGTCTACTTGATCTGTTTCTGTCTTGATAATTCTGCCTGTATGCTTTGAAGTTCGGGGTGCTGACCTTTTTCCCCTGAACAAGGTAAACGATATATGTCTGACTGATTAAAGTAAGCTTGTTAACCCATTTTGAGTTGCTTTCCTTTAACAAAGCAGATCCAAGAACCTGTGCTAGCAGCCACCCTGGGAACACTGGGGTGTTTGCTGCTACATGGTGATATCTATAGGTTATATTTTCTATATGTCCAAGTGCAACAGATATTGTTTTTAAAGTCATTTCAAGGGCTAATAATGCAAAAAGGACATTGAATGATTCTCTGCTCTTGTTCAGAGCTCTAGAGAATGAAAAGATGGTTGCTTTAAAGTTATTTTTCTAATTATCTATGGTATTAATAAACTGTAGATAAAATTTCTATTTAGATTTGGTTGCACTTTTGAAATATTTATAAACCTCACTTTTTTGAACCAGCATAAATTTTTATAACTAGCATCTTTCTATTGCACAAAATTTGAAATGTTATCTTATTCATTGGCAGCTATTTTATCACTTTAATCATGTCATTGTTAGACACCAACTTCAAAATATTGCAACAGTGTCAACATTAAGGTACTTCACAAAATCCATTGCTTGTTTGTCGGTAGTTAGGGGTGCTGTGCTCTGATAGAAAAATGTGCAGTATTTTTGTAAGATTTTCATATAAAGTGACCAAGGTGTTTTAAATTTTATTCATGGTGCCTGAGGAGGGATTTTCAGTTTGTTGACTTAGAGTTAGAAATAACTTTGAATATCATCTAGACAAGCCCCCTCATTTTAAAGGTTAAGAAACTGAGGCCTAGAGAGGTTAAGGGATCTGCCAAAAGTCACAGGCAATTAATTGGCAAAGACCAGATTTGAACCTAAGTCTTCTGGCTCATCCCACATGACCTGGAAAATTCATTTGTGTTGAATACTTACTCAGATATATCAGATAAATTACATTTAAACTATCGGATTTTTGTTATCAGATAATATGCTACTTTTTTTCAGGCGATTAATTTTAAGCTAATTTGAGTTTATGAAATAAATGAAAGAAGCATATATTTGATTATTGATAAACATTTATATCATTACAAGAGTAATGGGGTTTGAAGAATATTTGCACTGGAGTAGGAAATAGTTTTTCTTGGTGAGTTCAAATTCATATCAGAATTCTTCCTGGTAGGATTAGAAATGAAATTTTACTTATGGTAGAAAAATTTTAGTCTGTATAGGACATTTTAACCTAATGGCTATTTTCTGATTCATAAGTTCAGCATTACCAGGTAACAATTTTTAAATGTATATTATTATTTGATATTATCTCATTCAGCAAGTACAACTTTGGAAACACTATAACTTTTTGGTTTAATTATTTAAGGAGTTGGAAAGTTGAAAGTTACAATGAATTATATAATACATCAAATTTACATTCTATTTTTCTTTCACAAAATTTTCTGTAAGTCTTTAGATTTGGCTTGTACACTTCCTATAAAGGAACCTAAAAATTCAGTTTTGAGTTCCTCTCCCTTCTTCCATCTCTTCGATTTCCCTCCATCTCTTTTAGTGATGTCTTCTGTTTCATATATTAGTCATTTCTGCATATGCTCTCCCTCAAAGACAGGGAGTTAAGCAGGTATAGAGAGCATCCATATTTTACAGTTCATGGGACATTCCAGATCTCCATGTTGGTGAAGGGGAGGAAAGTGTGTTTTCATTATCTGAGATCAAAATTGGTCATTAAAAGGAAGCTGAATTTTCTGTGATTAGTGTTATTTTCATCTTAACTATTATAGTTGTACTGTTTCTTCTGGTTCTGTTTATTTCATACCACACATGTGTATGTAAATCTTTCTAGGCTTCACCAAATTACTCATATTTGTTGTTTCTTGGGTGTAATAATAATCCATTCCACTTATATACCACAGGATTTTGTTGTTTTTTGGCGAGGCAATCATGATTAAGTGACTTACCCTGGGTCACACAGCTAGTAAGTGTCAAGTGTCTGAGGCTGTATTTGAACTCAGGTCCTCCTGATTCCAGGGCTGCTCCTCTATCCATTGTGCCACCTAGCTGCCCCTTATATGCCACAGTTTGCATAATTATTCCTTCATCTGTGGTTGTTGAGTTTTTTTCTCTTTTTCCTCTAAGGTACCATTAAGAGCAGAGACTGTTTCCCTCTAAAATCGTTCTGAATTATAAGGAGATGGGAAAGAGAACTGTTCCCATCTTGTATATATGTGTGCAAACAGGTACATGTTTCTTCTCAGGACCCTTGTTCCTAATTTTTTTGGATCATATGCAAAAATTCCTTAAATCGTCAAATTCAAAGAGTTTTTCAATCACTGTGAGCCTGCTTTTAGTTTTCTTTCAGATACATGTTAAAGAGTAGTAAAATAAATTTTCAGTGAGTTTTCAGTATAGTTCTGGTTGTGTGGTGTCTTTTAATTTATTAGTTGGAGTTAGATGCTGCTGGGAATAGTGGTAGAGTTCATCTCTCCCCCCTTTCTTAGAGTGACAGAAGATCTAGTTTAAACTATGCTGCCTTTGACACATTGGCTTTGTGACTCCTAGGGAGTCATTTAATGGGACTGCTCCCCATATAAATTCCTTTAAGATTTCAAATTGCAAAGCAAGTATCCTGCTACATTGATAGAGAGCATTTCCTCACTGGTATCCACTAATGAAATCACAGATCCTGTCAAAAAAAGAATATTTTAAACAGCCTCTGTGGTTATGATTGAAGGTTTTCTAGGAAGGAACCACAGCACCCACCCCCAAAACAAAAACCAACCCAAAACATTCAGACTCTTCATTATTCAGTGAAGTTGCTGATGCCTGAAATTACTATGCTAATATATTGCTTGGATTGCCCTCTCCTGATATCCCTTTTAAAACTTCAAGAGCCCTAGAGAGATAAAACATTTAAACCAAAGAGTTAGCCACCTAGTGTTTGGAGGAAATTGCTAGAGGTGACTTTTCTATGTGAACCAGTATGGCATAGAGATGACACGTCCGAAAGTTTCTCTAAGGTGTGATTGAATCTAATTTTAACTTTGTGTGCTCAGCCACTGATAACAATAACTGACATTGTTAAAAACACTTTAAAGATGGCAAAGTAATTTACATTTATTATCAATCTCATTGTAGCTTTGTAACTTTGCCCAGTGAGGGTAAGTACCAGAGATAATACCTGTATTAAAGTTGAAGGAACTGTGTCAGAGTTGGGATTTGAACCCCAGCCTTCCCGACTCCCAAGTCTCAACACCTTATCCAGTAGATTTGTAGTTGCAGTGATGTAGCAATGTCTTGGATTTATCAAAGGCTACTTTATTTTCTTCTTGGTCACTTACCAAGGCTTACCAAGGTTTGGGGAGAGATGAAACAAAGTAAACTATATTCCAAAGGTTCTTAACCTGCAGTCTGTGTACTTAGTTATTTTTTATAACTATGTCAGTATAATTGGTTTTCTTTGTATTCCTATGGATTTTATGTTCTTCATTTAAATGGTGTATTGTTGATGCCTGACATGACAACATATTAATATTACTTGGATTGCCCCCTCCAGGTATCCCTTTATATTATTCAGAGACGGGTTCTGTAGGTTTCATGAGACTGCCACAGGGGTCCATGACACCAAAAGAAGTTAAGAACTTCTGCTATTCAGAAATACTGAATAAAATTAGCAAAGGTGCTACAGCAATGTATTCTAAAGATTATTTACTCTGACTAGAAAGTATTTATAACAGAGTTTAATGGTGGAAATCCTGTAAACAAAATGGACCTCATTAATAACAAAAACAATAGGGTTATTGCTTGATCATGGCAATAGTTGGTAGTAATATTTGATAGAAAAGTCTTTACCAAAATACAGCACTCCATTATTAAATGTGGAAAAAAGCATGGGAATAAATGGATTTTTCCTTAATATGATAAATAGTATCTTTCTAAAACCAAGAGTTAGCATTATTTATATTAGAGAAACATTAGTGAAGATCAGTTTAAGATCAGACATAAATGATGATCATTTTCAAACCTGTTATTTGATAAAGGTCTAGAATGTTAATATACAATAAAATGAAAAACAATGGAAGCTACTGGTTTTTACTTTTAAAACTTCCCCATTGATTTGGGATATTTTGTGATATAGTACTTAAACTTGAATAACCTGACCTTGACAAGAAAATTTGAATTTTAGAATTGAATTGAAAGATTTTACTTTTTCTTATGCATTTTCCACAAAAATGCTTTCCAGAAAAGTTATGTACATTTTTAAGTGATACCTTTTTTATCTAAAAACTTCTGACATAAAACTTTTGAACTTGAGTATAAAAAAGTTTTAGGATTTAAATGAAATAAAATTAAACAGATTGGGGAGGCTTATATCTGTCAGCAAGCAAAGTTTTTATTTTTAATTTTTTTTCCTCCCTGTCTCTAGATAGTCCCTTTTAATTGGATATATATAGAACCTGGCTATTCTCTCACAATTGTGAGTCAGGTGTTCTGCTCTTAATTTCAGTATTTCTGGGTCCTATCTGCCTGATTATTGCTCCCTGCTTCCATCTGGTGGTGAGGATTTTCCTTGATCTTTTGAAGTCAGAAGACTTAAGGAAATGTTAAAATAATATTGTCCATAAGGAAGTTTTCAGTAAATTTTAAAGCAGTATCTAAATGTAAGCTGTTTTTATTAGGAAAGAACAGACTTATAAAATGTGTAAATTATAGTATGATTAGTACTGAAAGGATTGGATCCACGGTTTTATTCGTGGCCATACTCTGGCATTTGAGGTAGATTGCAATCCTTCACTATGCTGGTAGTTGGTCTTTCTTTGAGAGTTTTGCTTGAGATCATCAGAATGTATCACTTTGCTATTATCCAGGTACTTTGCTATTATCCAGGTTCTTAGCTAATTGTAAAAGTCCTTAGATAACAAAGTTGCCAGTCCATACTCAAAACTTTGATAGGTTTATAGGACTTGCTAAAGCTTTCACTCTATTGGCATAGCCTTAGATAAACTTGGATGATCCACATCACAATGAGACATTGAAGGACTTTATTGGAGGTGTTATTCTCTTTAAAAGGGAATTGGATTTTCACAGATTATTTTAAAGTTCTTTGAAGACACACTATTTCTTTAAATAGCATAGTGTACCTAGTGTTTTTAGTGTGCTTATAGATCATCAACTATTTGATTAGGACCAGTCTTGGAGTCAGGAAGACCTACTGTTCAGTCAGTTCCTGTTTCTTACACTTAGTAGTTATAGTGTGACCTTGGGTGAGTCACTTATCCTCTCAATTCATTAGGCAGTTCTCACAAATTGGTTAGATTATCCAGCAACTAGACTTTTTATCATAGCAAAGAACTGGAAACAAAGTATGTATCAATGACTTTGATGAAGTTAAGTAAATTACACTATATGCATGTTACTGTACCATAAGAAATGATGAATATGAATAATTCAGAGAAATGTGGGAAGACTTTATGAACTGATGCTCAGTAAAATAAATGGCACTAGGAAAACAATATGTGCAGTGAATAATTTTGTAAACAAAACAATAAAATGAAATTAAACCCTGTAAATCATAATGGCCAAGCTTAGGCCCCGGGAATAGTTTTCAAAAAATGCTTCCTAACCTCATTTTATATTACCTTCCCATCCCACCTCCAGCTCTGTGATCTAACCAAACTGTCTTGTCTTTCTCTTCCTCATATATAATATTCCATGTGCTTTTTCTGTGCCTTTGTGTTGACTTCCCTGTACCTAGAATGTACTTCTCCCCCACTTCTACTCATAGAACCCTTGTCTTCTTTCAAGATTCAATTCAAGAATCACTTTATATCACCTTCTAGGTGAAGACTTTCTTGACTGTCAGCTGCAAGTGTCCATCTTCCTATATACTTTGTATTCTCATTGTTCTATATTTTTTATATTTATTCTATATATGTGTATATGCACATGTTTGTGGCTGTGTATAAAAACCTCTACTTTTGCATACATACTTCCTCTCTAATTGACACAGTGATCAACCACAATTCTAAAGCACTCTTGATGAAACAGTGCTAGCTATCTCTTGATAGAGATATGATGGACTCAGTTGCACATTGACGTAGTTTTGAACATGGCCAATGCAGGAATTTGTTTTCCCTATATGTTTGTTATAGGGGTTTTATTTTTCTTACTTAATGCGTGGAGAGGTATTGGCTAGTTTAAAAAAAATGAAATTTAATTTTTAAAAAATGGGGGCAGCTAGGTGGCACAATGGATAGAGCATAGGGTCCTGGAGTCAGGAGGACCTGAGTTCAAATGTGGTCTCAGACACTAGCTCTGTTTCCTTGACAAGTCAGTTAACCCCATTGCCTCTCCTCCCTCCCAAAAGAACCAACAAATAAAAAAAATTAAAATTGTTTTGAATTGCTTTAAAATTAAAATTTCTTTGTTTTAGGAAGAAGCTTGAGTTCATTGATCTTTTCAATTTGCCAAAACCAATTCAGCCACCTCCCTTCCTCCACCCACCTTTTTTCTCTTTCTGTGCTTTGGCATACACGCTTAATTGTCTCTTCTGTTAGAAGGTAAACTCTTTTTGCAAGTGGGAGTTGTTTAATTATATTTGTATCCTAAGCACCTAATTGTTTCATTAATTATATTTGTATCATAAGTGCCTGACATATATTTGGTGCTTAATAAATACTTGTTGGTTAATCTCTATTCCTTCATTGCAGAGATGGAGAGAAGGGGGTTCTATGGGTGTAAAATGTTACATTATACTGTCAGATATGGGTGATGTGTTAGTTTTGTTGAATTTTTTTCTATTTTTTTAATCTTTGTTAGAAGGAAGTTGGTCAGTTCAGGATGCTACATATAGAAAAAATTGATGGAAAAAACAAAAGACATTTAAAAAGTAAATGTGTAGGGGGCATGTAGGAGTGGGGGAGGGAGGGAGATTTAATTTAGCCAAGCTAAATTGGCTTTGGCAAATTGCAAAGTTCAAGCTTCTCTGTGAAACAAAGACCCATATTTTTATTGTTAAATTTTATTTTTTAAGTTAATAACCACCTTTTCTCCCTTCACCCCCCTGCACATATTGAGAAAGCAAGGAAAATAAAACTCCAATTACAAACATGTATAGTCAAGCAAAACAAATTCTTGCATTGACTGTGTATAAAAAAATATGGCTCAATCTGCATTCTAAGTCCATCACATCTCTTTCAAGAGGTGAGTAGCATGTTATATCATGAATCCTCTGGAATTGTGGTTAGTCATTGTGTTGAGCAGAGTTCATAACTCTTTCAAAGTAATGTATCTTTACAAAATTATTTTTGTACAAATTATTCTCCTGGTTCTTAACTTTACTCTTCTTCTGTTTCTACAAGTCTTCCCAGGTTTTTCTGAACCATACCCTTCATCAGTTCACATGAGATAATATTTACAAAGCACTTAGCATAGTTCCTGGCACACAGTATGTGCTATATAAATACTTATTCCCTTTCCATACATCTTAAAGAACAATAATATTCTTTCACATTCATGTACCATAACTCATTCAGCCACCACAAAAAAATAATTGCTATAAATATTTTTGCACAAATGGGTCCTTTATTTCTTTGGGGTATAAATTTACTATTGGTATCACTGGGTCAGAGGGCCATTGTTTAATAGCATATAGGGTATAGTTTCAAATTGCTTTCCTAATTGGCTGGATTAGTTCACAACAATAATGTACCTGTTTTCCCATTAGCTTTTTCATTTTTCATTATTTGCCTTTTTCATTTTGTGTCAGATTTGCCCATCTGATGGGTGAAAGGTACAACCTCAGAGTTGATTTAGTTACTTTTCTTTATTAGTGATTTAGAGAATTTTTTATTAAAGTATTAATTGCTTGAATTTTTTTCTTTGAAAACTTCCTTTTCATTTCCTTTGACCATGTATCAGTTGGAGAATGGCTGTTCTTTTAAATTTGACTCAGGTCCCTGTATATCTTAGAAATGATATCTTTATCAGAGAAACTCCCTACAAAGAATTTTTTCTCCACTTAGCTTTTCTAATTTTAGCTACCTTGGTTTTGTGAGAAAACTTAAATTTTATGTGATCAAAATTTTTTCTTTTACTTACTATAGTTCTCTCTATTCCATTTGGTCATGCATTCTTCCCCTATCTATAGATCTGACAGATAATTTTTTCCTTCTGTAATTTGTGGTACCACCTTTTATGTCTTGTTACTACACCCATTTGGAGCTTATTTGCCAATCTTTTTTCTAGTTTTCCAACAATATTTGTCAGATACTGTCAGTTTTACTGTAATGGGATATTAAACTCACTGTGCTATGCAAAATCAAGAAATATAGACTATAGGACTTATGCAGACAGGGTTGAGACAACACTCAAAAACTTCATTGGTGACACACAAAAAAGATAAGGTCTTAATAAAAATGGTAATACATGGTAAATAGTCATGTGAAGAAATACATAAATACTATAATACATCTAGTGGTAGTTTGTGTGCTTCTCTGGTACCCAAGAGAGGCCTAGGTTAGCATTAGAAGCTGGGATCATGGTAGGAGTGGAGGAGTAAGGTATGAAGATCAGCTCCTCTGCTTATAGTTCCTACTGTACTAAAAGATATAAAAATGGTACTTTACCTCTAAAAAGATCTGAAGTGCATTTGTGGTGGTCTTTTCATCAGGAATATTTGAAAATCCCCTATTTCATTGAATATCCCATTTTTCCCCCTGAAGATTATACTCAGTTTTGCTGGGTAGGTGATTTTTGGTTTTAATCCTAGCTCCTTTGACCTCTGGAATATCATACTCTAAGCCCTCTGATCCCTTAATGTAAATCCTGCTAAATCTTTTTGGTTCGACACTACTCAAATTGCTTTCTTTCTGCCTGCTTGAAATATTTTCTCCTTGACCTGGGATCTGACATAATATTCCTGGGAGTTTTCATTTTGGGAATTTGGGAGGTGGTCATTGGATTCTTTCCATTTCTGTTTTCCCCCTGATTCTAGAATATCAGGGCAGTTTTCCTTGATAATTTCTTGAAAGATGATGTGTAGGCTCTTTTTTTGATCATGATTTCAGGTGAACTTTTGGACCTCCTTTTCCATTTGGCCAATTCTGTTTTTTAAGGCATTTTCCTCCTCATTTGGCTTTTTGGACCTCTTTAGCCATTTGGGTTAGTCTATTTTTTAAGGTGTTATTTTCTTCATTTGGGGGGTCTCCTTTAGTAAACTGTTGACTCGTTTTTTCATGGTTTTCTTGCATCTCATTTCTCTTGCCAGTTTTTCCAGTCCCTCTTCAATCAGTGGCTCCATCCCTGTGTCTGTGAACTGAGAGCTAAGCTGCTACTGCCCCTACCACTGCCAATGGCCTGGGGCCAGACTGTGCTCCTCTCTTGTCCAGCTCTGACAGATCTTTCTTACTGACCTTCTAAGTTGTCTTTCACGTTTATGTGTTGAGAAGTCTGGAAAGCACCACAGCTGCCAGTGATTCAGTCCCCTGAGGCTTGCTCTGGATTTTCTGGGGCATGGTCTGTGCTAGTGTGTTTTGCTGCTGGACTGTACTCCTCTCCCAGCCCAGTGCAATAGACCTTTCCTGTTAACCTTCCAAGTTGTCTTGGACTGGACATTTGTTTCATTTTCCATTTTGTGGGTTCTGCTGCATTAGAATTTATTTAGATTCATTTTTTACAGGTATTTGGAGAGTTTTAGGGGAGAGCTCATGCAAGTCCCTGCTTCTCAAACTCTGCAGTCTTGATTCCACCCCACCCCTCCATTCAAGTTTTCAAAACAAGTCAGGAAGGCTGACTATAGTGAGTTGTCACCCTAATAACTGGAATCTTTGGGTTAATCAAATGCTAGGCTAGTGTACTTTTAGCACCTACTCTTCCACTGATTATTCCTTTTGTAGTTCTTAATCCTGACCAAAGTATTGTGATGATTATACTTTTGTAGCATAGTTTTGAGATTTGGTACTGTTACTTTTTTTTTTTCATTAATTCTCTTGAGATTTTTTTATCTTTGTTATTTTATCTAACTGTATAAAATAATTTAGTTTGGTATTGCATGGCATAAGTAAATTAATTTAGGGAGTACTATTATTTTTATTAAATTGACTTGGTCTGCCCATGAGCAATTAATATTTTTCCAATAACTTAGGTCTGCCTTGATTCGTGTAAGAGTGTTTTGAACTTGTGTTTATATGATTCCTGTGTTTGTCTTACAAATAGATTACCAAATAGTTTATATTTTCTATAGTTATTTTCTACAGAATTTCTTTCTGCTGCATTTTGTTGATAATATACAAAAATTTTCATTATTTATGTGGGTTTATTTCACATCCTGCCACTTTGTTACAAAGTTGTTAATTGTTTTAGTTTTTTAAAGTTGATTTTCTAGAGTCCTTTAAGTAAAAAATCATGTCATCTAAAAAAAATTTAATTTTATTTCCTCTTTGCCTATGTTTAGTCTCTCTGTTTCTTTTCTTGTCTTATTGCTGTAGCTAGCATTTTAGCACTCTGTTGAATAGTTATGATAATAGTGGATATCCTGGATATCCATAAGACCCTCGAACTACTGGAAAACCCTCCATTACCATTATAGATAACTTTGGCGAGTCACTTAACCCCAATTGCCTTGTCTTTCCCCCTCCAAAAAAAAAAAGTCTAATTTCTTGTTAATCTGGGCATTTCATAGTTTTTGTATGTATTCTTTTCATTTAGCATTTTATTTGTACATAGTTCGGTGAAATAGTTCCTAGTAGCATCTTTATTACTTTATTTGTTTTGAATTCATCTTTTTAAGTTGGATACTTGTAATTTTGTGTTTTTTTAAAAATCACAATACCTTAGTGGTTTTATTTATCACTTTTTTTTTTAAATTTCTTTCTTTTCAATTTTGATTTAGAATTTCTATTATGGTATTTATTTGGAAGGGTTTCAATATTTTTGTTTTCTAGTTTTTTTAGTTGCATAATTCATTGATCAACACTTTCTCTTTTATTGACAAAAGTGTTAAGAAGTATAAATTTTCCTTTATGGACTTCTTTGACTGTACTCCTTCCCCTCCAAATTTTGGCATATTGTTTCATTTTTATCATTATCTTTGATGAAATTTTTATATTTTGTTGTTTGACTCACCCATTTTTTAAGATTAAGATATTTCATCTCCAATTCATTTATAATAATTTCTTCAGTGGTTTTTTGTTGAATATACAGTGGTCTGTAAAATAATGAATTTTTGTTATTTGTACTTTTCTATATTTATTTGTGAAATTTTATGCCCTAATAGTTTTAATGAAGTTGCCATGAATAGTTTAGAAATTTGTGTACTCTTATTTCCATTCCATCTTCAAAGGTTTGTCATGTCCAGCTTCCCTAAAATCCTGTTTAGGTACTTCACTTCTTTTGTTCATTAGTTTTTTGGGTTAGATTAATCTAGGTCTGAGAGAGGTAAGTTTTGGCCCTCCATTAATGTACTTTTACCATTTCTTTTTGTAACTCTTTTAACTGTTCCTTTAAGTAGTTAGATGTTATACTAATTGGTGCATAATGTTTAATATTAATAATGAGTCATTGTCAATGGTACTTAGCAGAATGTAAGTTTCCTGTTTATCTCTTTTAATTAAGCCTATTTATGCTGTTGCTTTGTCAAGCATCATGATTATCCCTGCCTTTTTTTCGTTTTTACTTCCACTGAAGCATAATAGAAATTATACTGACAATTTTTTAAAAACTTTTTTTTTCTGTTTCTACTCTCTCACTTGTAAAATAACATATTGTTGGATTCTGGTTTCAAATCTATTCTACTATCCTCTTTCATTTTTGAGTGAGTTTATCCCATTCACAGTTATAGTTGCTAATTGTCTATTTCCCTCTATCCTGTTCTCTTATATTTTTCCTTCTTTGTTTCCCCACTCCTTTTTTATAAAGAATTCGTGGGTGATGAGAGAGAAATGAGCTCAGCACCAGTACTCTAGGTTTTGTGTAATCTACTTCTTCTTCCCCACCCCCATCCATTGCCCAATAATAGATTCTTATCCTTTTCTTTTAAACTCTTCTTTGAAATCCATCCTCCTTAGTTTATTTTGCTCAAGATTAATATCTCCCTTAGTCTACTCTCTTTTTCTCCCTTTTCATCCTCTTTATGTTATTCTGTACCCAGCTGTATGTGTGTTTATATTCTTCCCTTCTTTGATCAATTAAGATGAGAATAAGATTCAAGTGTCACCTGTTCCCCACCCACCCTCAACAAAAGTGCATTATTTTACATACCACTGTATATTCAACAGCTTGAGCACTCTAGTTACTTGAAATAATTTTTCTTATCTTCTCACTTGCCACTCTCCCCCTCCATCTTGCCCAGAGGTGTATTCTTCTACCCTTTCATTTCTTTTAAGATCATCGAAACACTACAAAACAACTTCCAGACTCTAATTAGAATCCCTCTATGGCCTCTGATGATGATAGATTAGTAAGGGGATACCGTTATCATCTCCCTCTATTAGAATATAAACAGTTAATCCTTATATAGTCTCTTATGATTACTTGCTCATGTTACCTTTCTGTGTTTCTCTTTACCAATTTGTGTTTGTATTTCAAAGTTTGTATTCAACTCTGGTCTTTTCATCAAAATTCTATTTTCTTTTTGTCTTCTGGTTGGAAGAGATCAAGGTAGTTTTATGATTTCTTGAAATACAATGTCAAGGCCCCCCTTTTTTGGTCATGGCTTTCAGGTAGTCCAATAATTCTAAAATTATCTTTCCTTGATCTTTTTTTCCTAGTCAGTTATTTTTCCTTGGCAGATAAGTGGTACAGTGAATTACTGGGCCTGGAGTCAGGAAGGCCTGAGTTAAAATCTGGCCTCAAACACTTACAAGCTGTGTGACTCCAGGGAAGTCATGTCATCTCTGTTTGTCTCAGTTTCTTCAACTTTAAAATGGGGATAGTAGCACCTACTTCTCAGGGTCGTTGTAAGGATCCAATGAGATAATATTCGTTAAGTGCTTAGCACAGTGCCTGGCACCTTGTGCCATACCTCACATTTTATTCTATTTTCATCTTTTGACTTTGTCTTAGTATTTCTTGTTTCATGGAGTCATTATTTTCTCTTTGGTCCATTTTGATTTTCAAGGAGTTTGTTTCTTGGGTCAGGTAAAAACTCTTGTTCTAAGCTGTTAATTCTCTTACCAGATCTTCAATAGCTTTAATTTCTTTTCCCATTTTTTCTCTCCTGCTCTCAGTTGATTCTAAAAATCGTTTTAAAGACCTTTTTGTTTAATTTTTCCTTTCATTAGGAATTCTAGTTGAATTTGTGCCTAAGCTGTGGGGGTTTGTTTTTGTAAAACTTAGGCTTTTTTTAAAAGATGTTTTGGAATAATTTTTTTCTTTTGGATTTCTGTCTTGATTGTACCTATCACCATAATAGATAATAATTTTTATGGAAGAATTTTTTGTTTTCTCAAATTGCATCCTAAAATGTTAAGGCTTGTGCTTTGCACACTTCTGAAGGAAATATCTGGACTAACTCTCTTGGGTCCTTCTTCTCCTTTAAGAGGTCTGTAGTATTGTGTTATTCTAGATCTCAAGATTAGCTCAAGCTGGAGAATCACAAACTTTCAATGTTTTAATCCCAATGTGTTTTAATCCAGAGCAGAATCTGAATACTGCTTTCCTGATCTGAGCTATATAAATTCTTGACATGAGTTTGGGTCTCTGCAACAAACACTCTTGTTAACTTGACTCCGCTTGAAAATTCCAGTAGACAGCTGCTGGACTCAGCTGTCAGCCACCTAGAAAGCTCTGCAGCTTCAGAGTAACTGAACTTCAGGCTCCAGTTTGGTTCTGAATTCCTGCCAATGTTATCCTGTTGCAGACTTTAAACTAGACTTGAGGCTGGAAATGAGATTCCATTCAACTTCTAGTGTCAGAGATACCTAGCTGCTGTTTACTTTTTTTTTTCAATTTAAATAAGTTTTTATTGATGACTACTGTTTTTTTTTCATTATCATAGTTACCCCAAGTATATCTCACTGGTCCCTGAAGCACTTGAAGATCTATTCCATTTATGTTCATTTGTTCTTTTAGTTTCATTTACAGTTGCTGTCAGATTTATCTGGCTTAGCTATTTCTCACACCAACTTGTCTGATGATTTTTTTTCCCCCTTATAACTGCTTTTCACTTATTTATGAAGTGATATGGCAGGGCAGCAGTTCTCTGCTAATGTGGTCTAGGATTCTGCTGGGATCTTTTCCAGAGGCCTGTGAAGTCAAAACTATTTTCATAATAATGCTGAGCTGTTTAATTTCTAATGTGGTAAATACTAATAGATATAAAACTCTTTGAGTAGTCCTCAGCAATTTTTAAGAGTATATAGGGATTCTGAGAGGAGAAGCTAGATAACTCAGTGGATAGAGTATTGGGCTTGAAGTCAGGAAGACCTGGTTTCAAATCTGGCCTCAGACACTTAACGGTGTGGCCTTTGGCAAGTCACTAAACTTCTGTTTGTCTAGGGGACAGCTAGGTAGTTCAGTGGATAAAGTGCTGGGCCTGTAGTCAGGAAAATCTGTGTTCACATATGGTTTCAGACACTAGTTATGTGGCTTTCAAGTCACTTCAACCCTTATTGCCTCCACTCCCCCCACCCCCCTCCAAAAAAAGAATGAAAGAAAGGAAAAGAAAAGAAAAAAAAGTAAATTCACTGACAGTATGGTCCACAAAGTCACAGAGAGTCGGACTTGACTAAACAACAAAAGGAGTTCTGAGACCAAAAAGTTTGAGGACTTCCTTGATAGGGCATAGTCTTCCATCTTATTTTGTGATTTTTACAAATTACTTTCTAGTTGATAACACTTTTTGATGCTATCTCTGCTTGGCAAGGAGATGGAATGTTTAGGTGCAAAAGTTTCTGGGCTCTTTCTGCCTCCTTGTGACTGTTGCAACAGAATAACTTCTCCAAGTAATAGTGATAATGGCTGTCTTTGCTTTTGTTGCATTTTTTCCCCCAGAATTGACAACTCAAACTGAGGCAGCTCCAACCTAAACTATTTAATCTCATACATTGTTAGGTCCTCATCTTTACCCTTTTTTTGCCCCCTAATTTGATAATGATTTGAATTTTTCTGAAAACATCTATACTATAAGGTTAGCTGATTCACTGAAATATAGATTTTTAGAGGTGTAAGGAATCTCAGTCAGTAGAAATGACTCCTATTTAGAACCATTTGTTTGATATCTGTTAAGATAACAGTTTCAGTTTTAATGAACACATTTAATATCTTCTGACTATTCTTGAGGAAAATGTTCATGATATTCAGGCATGAGATTTCTGAGCATTTAAGTATTTCTGAGTTTTAAGCCTGTGTCCAATTTTGTTTCTCAATCTTAAACCATGTTTTGCATCATTTTTAAATGTATTTTGTGCCCAACTCTAAAGTGAAGTCACTACATATCAAAGAATATATTGATGTAATCTGACTGATTTTGCCCAGTTCTTCTTCGAATTTCTTTATAGTGTGCGTGTGGGCATGCAGGTGTGCTTAAGTTGCCCTTATTTTCTTACTGACCTGTGTGCCTTCAACCTTCATAAGTACCACATGTTGAAGGAGGCTTTGCTCAACAGTTGTTCTGAAAAAGATCTGGGAATTCAAAGGACTGAAAGCTAAATATGAGTCAATATTGTGATATGGCAGCCAGTGAAAGTTTTACAGAAAAACAGAATATCCTAGAATAAGAAAGTGCTAGACCCCTTATTCTCTTCTGCCTTGGGTCAGATAAAATTTGTGTTATCCACAGCAGTGTGTGGAGTTCTTGGCTCATAGTTGAAGGAGGGCATTTTTAAGTTAGAGAATGTTGGAGGCAGGATGGCAACCAGGACCTTGAGTTCATGTCATATAGGAATCTTTTAACAGGGAGTGTTTAGCATAGAGAAGAGAAGGGATGGAGTTGAGGAATAAGGAAGTTGTCTTAAAGTATTTCAAGGGTTGTCTCATGGAAGAGGTATTTGATTTGTTTATCCCCATAGGGCAAAACTTTGAGAAGTGGGTAAAAGTTGCAAAAAGGCTGATTGCAATGGAATATAAGCCCAAAAATCCTAATAACCAGAGCTATCCAAAAGTAGAGAATTAGGGCTTCCTTAAGAAGTAGTGAGTGGAGGACAGCTAGGTGGTGCATTAAATAGAGCACTTGCCCCGGAGTCAGGAGGACTTGAGTTCAAATCCAGCCTCAGACACTTAATGCTTACTAGCCGTGTGACCTTGGGCAAGTCACTTAACCCCAATTGCCCTGCTTTCCCCCCTCCAAAAAGAAAAAAAAAGTAGTTAGTGGGGTCTTCTTCATTAGAAGTTTTTGAAAAATATTGAATGACCAAGAGTCCTCTATCCTGTATACTATATTCCAAGGAAACTGTAAAGATGATCTCATTCAACCTCAAATGCTTTAATATTATTAGACTTTAAATCACTTGAGGGCAAAGAATTGTCTTATTTTTGCCTGCACTAGTAAACAAGCTATCTTTTATGTAGGTGTTTTGCCACCTGTTTTCAGGATTCTTCTCATGTAACTAAATTTTAGAATCCTAGAATTTAATTGGACCTCAAAGGTCATCCATCCCAACCCTCCCTGGAGAGTGAATCTTTTGTACAACTTTCTTGACAAGGGGTTTTTCATCCTCTGCTCAGATGCTATCAGTTCCCGGGAAGCACATTTTCTGTTGAAGTGCTACAAATGTATGTTTTTGGACAGTTCTAAATATTAGAAAGTTGGTTGGTTTTTGTTTGTTTGTCTTTTTAAATATTGAGGTGATAGCTCCCTTCCTATAGCATAATTTTACCTTTTAGTATCAGAAAGACTAAGTTAATTTTGAAATCCCTTCAACCATCCCCCCTCCCTCAATAATCTTCTTTTAGGCTAAACGTCTCTAGTTCCTTAACTTTTGATCCTCTTCTAGAACAATTAATATCAATAAAACACTGAACTAAGCCCAAGATTGTGGGGTTGTTTCTTATCTAGGATAAAAGTTCCTTTTGGGGGCACTGGAAAACCCACTGATTTTGGAGTCAGAGGACCTGGGTTCAAATACCATCACTGACAGTTATGTAACCTTGGACAAACCAGTTTGACCTCCTTCAATCTCTGTTTCTTTAATTGGTACTAGATGGGCTTTAAGTTCCCTTTTCTGCCCACACACACACACACGCACACTCACAATCTTAGTTACAAGCCCTGAGTTAAACACTATTCTGCTGACCAGCTTCTCAAGTCCAGTTCTATGATGGTTAGGACTGAATGCAATACTCCAAATGGTGATTGAGTAGTATAGAACATGAGACAATCCATTCCTTCCTGGATGTGTTACCTCTCTTTGGAGTTTATGCTTTTACTAG
The DNA here is from genome assembly GCF_028583685.1 of Petaurus breviceps papuanus. Lineage (NCBI taxonomy): Eukaryota > Metazoa > Chordata > Mammalia > Diprotodontia > Petauridae > Petaurus > Petaurus breviceps. Next base: position 76,429,367 of record NW_027186304.1, on the reverse strand, counting down.
CTTCTGTGGATGTCACTCATTATATTGAACTTCAAGTTTATCAAAAACCCCAGATCTTTTTTTTTTCCTGATGAATTGCTTAGTATAGCCATGTAACTACCCCTTACCTAAACATTTTCAGTTATAGAATAATACTTTATTCTCATAAAATTTCATTTCATTAGATTTTGCTCATGAAGCTTGGTAATTTGAAGATCTTCCCTGTCCCTTAATAAGCTTAAGGGATTTTGAAGACCTTCCCCTGCTTCGAAGATTTTTCCTGCCCCCTAATAGGCTTAATGTAATCACATGGAACCTATAGTGAGAGGAGTTTGCTGAAGGAAGGAGTAGAACCCACAGGAAGCTGGGAATCAGAGCAGTTAGAGGTGGAGGGAGGTGAGTAAATGTTATTTGCTACCTGCTGTGACAGCTAGGCTTGTGTTGGTTTGTGAGAAGGCTAAAGGCTGGTGTGGCTCTCTGCTACATTGTGGTATATTAACTTCTATGTTGCTATGATGGATTCAATTTCCTGGTGTTGGGATTTGGTTTTCTGGTGACTTAATAAATGTTTTGCTTCTGTTTTATCTATGGAGAGTCTGTTATATTTTATGGTTGAGCATTATACCGGCATAGTTACAGTTGCCATCAGTGCTGTGAATATTGCTTTGGCGCCACATTTGGCAATGAGGATGGGATCTTATGTGTTTTCTGTTTTCTAATTTGCAGATTTGGAGTCATCATTCTGGCTAGATGTGCACTTCCTTCTAATAGTCTATTCAAATTATGTAAAGCAGTGAACAAATTATCCTTCCAATGTTGATACGAATTATTAGAACTTCTTTTAACTCTTCTTTCAATAATCCATTCATTCTTTCAGTTAACCCAGATGCTTGTCGATAATATGAAATATGATATATCCATTCAATATTGTTTAGTATACACTATCTCTTCATTTAATTACCCTTGAAATGTGACCCTTTGTCACTTTGAATCTGCATTAGGGTTCCATAATATAGACTTATGAGACCTAGAGTTTTACAAGTGTTTTTTTGGGGATGAATTCTTATAAGGATAAGCCACTAGTACACCTGAATAGGTGTGAACACAAGTACATATAAATTTGCATCCTTTATCTTGGGTTAGGGGAACAATATAATATATTTGCCAAATTTGGGCTGCAGCTTTTCCCCTTGCTATCTCTCCAGTTATTACCAAAGGAATAGTTCATTCCTTTTCCAGTTGTTATATATGACATTCCTCTGCTACCTATTTTAACAATGAATGAGAGATATTAATAACCTCCATCTGGTGCCCACCAGGGTATGTACTGTACCCCTAAATGGCCAGCTGTTTGATTGACCCATTTTGCTAGTACCGGATCATCAGTTGATGATGTCATATGTTAAGCAGCAATCTTTGCTAGTGGATCAGCATGTGCATTGTACTCACATTCTGGCATGGTGAGGGCCATGTGAGCATCTACATGAAAAAATGACAAATTAGTAACCAAAGACATGTCCCACATATCTTCCCATAGTTTTTTGCCCCAGGCTTGTTTACCATGAATTTCCCAATTTTGATTTTTCCACATGGGTATCCATGTAGCTGACCCATTAACTACTGCCCATGAATCAGTGAATATATGACATTGTACTCCTAGTTCTGTTTTAATGGCTTTATGTACTTCCATAAGTTCAGCATATTGACCACTTCCACCTATCCCAGTACTTTCCAAAGTTCACCCAGTACATGGGTTATAGACTACTGCTTTTCAATGTCTTTTGTGGCCCAAATATTTTCTGTTCCATCAGTAAACTGTGCACGTTTCTTCTGTTCTTCAGTTAATCCATCATATCCATCATTCCATTTTAGCAACTACTGTACTAGCTGTTGCTTTGGTTGAGGGGGTGCATCATTTCCCTCAGTATCAAGGTTTGCTATAGATTCACATAGAACAGAAACTCCACTTTTGCCTGTTTTATTAGCTGTATTTTGAATATACCATTTCCATTTAATTATGCTGGCCTCTTGTGCATGTCCAATTCTCTGAGAAGCTTGGGTACTCATTACCCAGGTCATAATTGGGATTCCAGGCCTTAATATCACTTCATGGCCCAGAGTCAGTTGTTTAATCTCTACCAAAGCCCAGTATGCAACTAACAACTGCTTTTCAAAAGGTATATATTCAACTCTAGATGAAGGAAGTTTCCTAGATCAAAATCCTAAGGATACCTTTTGGCTTTGTTGTTTTTGCCATAAATTCCAGTTTGCATAATCAAATCCTGTACAGTCACTCATAATACCATCAGGCCATTTTGCATAAGCCATAAATCTAGGGCCAATTGTATAGCAGCCTTGGCTTCTCTGCTCAAGTTCCCAACCAAGTTCATATTTCTTCCAAGTAACTTTATATAAGGGTTTCAGAATCTGTCCCAGATGCTGAATGTGGTGCCTCCAACATCCAAATAATCCTATAAACTTTGGGGCCTCTTTCTTATTAATAAGGATAGGAAAATCCTGAATCTTTTGTCAGGCTTGTGGAAGAATCTCACAGCCTCTTATTCCATTGTATTCCCTCAAATTTTACATTTTGAGCTGGTATTTGAATCTTTGCAGGGTTAATTTCTCACCCTTTGTTTTCAAATGCCCAATTAAAGCGTCAAACTCTTGTCCACTTCTTTTACATTGTTTCCTTGTATCATAATATCATCTATGTAGTGGGTAAGCTGTACACCAGATAACTCTAATTCATCCAAAGGTTCAGCCACAATCCTATGACAAATAGTAGGGTTATGCAGATAACCTTGTGGCAAGTGGGTAAAAGTATATTATCTGCTCTGCCAAGTGAAAGCAAACTGGTCCCATTGTTTAGAATCTATTGGGATGGTAAAGAAAGAATTGGCTAAATCAATAAATGTGTACCAAGTCCCATCATATTTCTGGATCCTTTCTATTAAGGTGATAGTATCTGGAACATACATACAAGGGAGGAGTCACCTTATTCATTTGTCTGTAATCCACTGTCATTCTCCACATCCCATCTGATTTTTGTACTGGCCAGACAGGATTATTCCATCAAGAGGTTGTAGGGACTAACACTCCTGCTTCAACCTTTATAGTATTGGTAATTTCATCTTGCCCACCTAGCACATGATAGTACTTTAAAGTAATTACTTCAGAAGGTTCAGGTAAAATGATTGGGACCATTTTATTTTTCCCACTAAAACTGTATTAATTCCTATCTTCCTTACTGCAAAGTGATCTCTTCATTCAGGTAAATTCAGGGTCATACCTCTCAGTATATCTACAGGAATGGGTACGATGACCACTGTATATTCTTTCTAAGGTAATTTTTCAGTTTTCATTGTTAGTTTGACTTGTTTGGCTGATATTTCAGCTCTTCCCAGTCCTGGGATAATAGTAGTTCCATGTTTGAATTTATTGGGGTTCCCATAAATAAGAGAGGCCTCTGCCCCAGTATTAATTAATGCCCTAGTTACAGTATATGATCCATTTTTCCAATATATTGATATGGGATCTGTAATCACGTGTGTATTGCTATCTGAGCTGGGGCTTGGCCAATTTCCTATTCTCCCTGAGGGTGTGACAAACTTGGTTATAAGGATTTAGGAGGAGCTGTAGGGGCAGTTTTTACTCCTCTGTTCCATCTAATCTGAAACCACCTTTCTTGGTACAGTCGTTGAAATACCATCAGTTCTTCCAAAATATACCCCTGCTCTCAATAGAACAGTAAACTATTTTCTTGTCGGTCTATTTTGACTTTGAATCCTCTGGCTATTTGCTCTTCTCTCTCAAAATTTATCTTTTTCCTATTCCTTTAAGTTACTTAGCTGTGAAATCTTGAAAGAGGATTCCCTATTTCACCAGTTAGTAGAGTCAGAAGTAGGTGCTTATAAACAGGGGGAGCCGTCTTCACTATGATATTTCTATGAGAAACTGCTAAGGGGATATTGTGATACTTATTTGATATTCATCTCCAACCACGATAACAGTTTTTATTGCTTCATCTTTCAACTTTCTCATAGTCTCTTAAGTGATGAATACCAGGGTCTGTCTCCACTAGGCCACAAAGAATCAGTGTGATACATTTTATTGTATCTTTCAGAAGCTAAAGCTAACAGAATGGTCATATTGTTACCTCCTACCATATGAAAATTTCTAAAAGCTTGTTGGATGAAAAGATTTTGACAAATACCTATACATTTTGAGCAGTTCATGCTATCTGTCCATACTCCTCTGACCCCTTCATCACTGATTCTCAATATCCAAGACAATAGCGATTCTCCCATCTTTTGGGTGGACCTGCTTAATGTATCAGTAACCTCCTGCTGAATGAAATCCTAAATTATTTCCCTGAACTCTGTTTGGCCTCCCTGATTCTCCTGCTTTCTTCTTAGTATGGGACAAACTTCTGCTCCCATAAAAACCTGGTACGTAACATTGTATTGTTTTCTACCTATGTACTCTCCTGACAGTGATTATTGTGGCAACTAGGCTCAGTTTCTATTAGGGAGGCATGCACATTCCTCTTGTTAGTTTTTCCCTTTTTCATAGCTAAAGTCACAATTTTTTCTTCTATAACCTGCAATCCTCTAGCTTGCTCTTTTTTTTTTTTATTAATTTGTTTGTTTCCTATTAGTTTACAGGATTCAATTCCACAATTCCTTGAGTTTCACATTTTGTCCTCCCCCCCCATGGTGGCTTATAGTCAAGTATAGGATCTCTAGATACTTTCACATTATACATTAGTCAGGTTATAAGGACGGATTGTACCAGCTGGAATGAAAAGTGGTAAAGAGGACATAAAAGCAAATGAGAGAAGGAAAAAGATCAGGTATTTTACTTCCACCTGGATATAAACTTAGTTCTTTCTCTGGATGCACATATTTCTCTCCATCATGAGTCTTTTGGGATTGACTTATATCACTGCATTGCTGAGAGGAGTCCAGTCTATCAAAGTTGGTCATCACACATACGTTGTGTCTGTAATTGTGTACAAATTTCTCCTGGTTCTACTCTTCTCACTCAGCATCAGTTCTTTTAAGCCTCTCCAGGTAAATATGAAGACCGTCTGCTCCTCGTTTCTTATAGCACAATAGTATTCCATAACATGCATATACCACAACTTGTTCAGCCATTCCCCAATTGATGGGCACCCCCTTAATTTCCAATTCTTTGCCACCACAAAAAGAGCTGCTATAAACATTTTTGTACATATGGGTCTTTCTCTCATTTCTATTATCTCTTTGGGATATAACACTAGGGTGGTATTGCTGGATCAAAGGGTATGAAAGTATTTATAGCCCTTTGGGCATAGTTCCAAATTGCTCTCCAGAAAGGCTGGATCAGTTCACAACTCCACCAGCAATGCATTAGTGTTCCAATTTGCCCACATCCTCTCCAGCACTTGTCATTTTCCTGTTTTGTCATCTTAGCCAATCTGACTGGTGAGATGTGGTACCTCAGAGTTGTTTTGATTTGCATTTCTCTGATCAATAGTGAATTAGAGCATTTCTTCATGTGCTTATAGATAGCTTTAATTTCTCTCTCTGAAAACTGCCTGTTCATATCCTTTGACCATTTATCCATTGGGGAATGACTTGTATTCTTATAAATTTGACTCAATTCACTGTATATTTTAGAAATGAGTCCTTTGTCAGAGACATAGGTTGTAAAGATTCTTTCCCAATTTCCCACCTCCCTTTTAATCTTGGTTACATTGGCTTTGTTTGTACGGAAACTTTTCAATTTTATATAGTCAAAATTATCCATTTTACATTTTATAATGTTCTCTAATTCTTGTTTAGTCATAAAGTCTTTCCCTCCCCACAAGTCTGATAGGTAAACTATTTCTTGTTTTAGGAGACTGCTTACAGTATCAACCTTTATACCTAGATCATGCACCCATTTGGACTTGATTTTGGTATATGGTGTTAGATAATGGTCTATGCTCAGTTTCTGCCATACTGTATTCCAGTTTTCCCAGCAGTTTTTGTCAAATAGTGAGTTCTTATCCCAAAAACCAGGGTCTGGAGGTTTATCAAACAATACATTACTATAGTCATTGACTTCTGAATCTCGTGTGCCTAATCTATTCCATTGATCCACTCCTCAATTCCTCAGCCCATACCAAGTAGTTTTGATGACTGCTGCTTTATAATACACTAGCTTGCTCTTCTAAAGGAGAACCTGAACACTGTAACACAGCCAAATTCTCATTCAAAACAGCTAATTTTTTCTCCATCTGAATTTTTTCTTGTAACAGCTTGTCTCTACTCTTACATATAATATGGTAACCTGTTAGTAAAACCTAGTCTCTTCTACACACTGCCTCCAGTTCTTTCCCTGGTTTTATTGGTATTCCTTGCAAACATGTTTCTAAATCTCTAGGTTCTTCCTTCTGTAACCTCAGTTCCCAGTTTTCACAGAGCCCTGTACTTTTAGCCCACTCCCTTGCCAGGGAGGAATAAGATAAATCCTTCCCTCCTGGGATATCCATTTCTTCTTCTAAATCCCTTCTGCCTCCAAATGCAGGTCCAGTATTTCACGATTTTATTCTCGTTGCCAAATGTAGCTCCAACGCAGCATTTACAGTCATCTGTAAATATGCTGGCATAGTGCTCAATCATAAAATATAACAGACTCTCCATAGAGAAAACAGAAGCAAAACATTTATTCAGACACCAGAAAATCAAATCCCAACACCAGGAAACTGAATCCATCATAGCAACACAGAAGTTAATACACCACAATGTAGCAGAGAGCCACACCATCCTTTAGCCTTCCTATAAACCAACATAAGCCTAGCTATCACAGCAGGTGGCAAACAACCAACATTTACTGACAAGTCTAACTGTTTCCCTCAGGTGTATCCTCTCTTCCCACCATCTTTTAACTGTTCTGACTCCCGGCTTCCTGTGGACTATGCTCCACCCTTCAGTAAACTCTCACTGTAGGCTCCATGTGATTACATTCAACCTATTAGGGAGCAGGGAAGGTCTTCAGACTCCCTTAGGGTTATTAAGAGGCAAGGAAGATCTTCAAATTACCATTCCCATTACACTTGGAAATTGATTTTTGTTATCTAGGTTATCTGCTACCTTTCCTCTATCTTTTTCAGCTTTGTGTCATCACATATTTTGATGA